>NC_142486.1:41901327-42224491 GCF_049115385.1 Moschus berezovskii | reverse complement strand
CACAAGCCCAGAGGCGACCCTCCCTGGAGCCTCCGGAGGGGCTTGGTGCAGGGAACGTCAAAGAAGCAGGGCTCCAGTCCTGCCTCAAGAACACACTTAGGATCAGGACACTCGGGCACAGGGACCAGATGGGCAAGGCTCAGAGGTGTGCTGGTGGGCGTGGGGCTCACCTGCAGGGAGCCTGGAGCCTGACCGTTGACGCCCCAGGGCTGGGGGACACAGCGCATGGTTTGGGAATGGACACATCCCAGCACGGACGAGAGGAGGCAGGCCCAGGGGCTCAGGCCAAGGGAGCCCAGATCTTCCTGCTGCCCTCAAGGGGCCGGTCAGATGGGCACAGCAGGGAGCCGTGATGTCAGCAACCTGGGTCGGAGTCCTGGTCTGCTGCTGTGTTGTCTCTGGCGAGTGACTCAGCCTCTCTGAGCCCACCTTCGGCTCCTCTGCAAATCTTTGCCACGCGTGACTATCTTCACAGCTGTGGGGAGTTCTTGGTGCTCTCAGCAGCCCCGCCCAACCCCGTGGCTGGGGCTATGCCGCCTCCCCACGACCTTGAGGCCGATAAGATCACCCCTGCACAGACTCTCTTTGCAAAGAAGCTGGAGGCTGCTTCTCCTACCCCAGGAGCCCTGGGACACCGAGACCCAAGAGGCAGCAACGCCTCTAGCCTGGGGGCTCCCGGGCAAGGGGCTGACACATGGGGCACTGGGAGTGACTGTGGATGGCCCCATACAACCAACCCCGTCTGTCCTGTTACAGCCCAGGTTTATTTCTGTGTGCTCTGCTCAGCCGCACGCAAAGACTCAAAATATATTCCTTCGAGTCCGTGCAGATTTCTCTGGATGGTGGTCAAGAAGCAGTGCCCGGGCCGGCATCCCTGGGAAAACACGCTCCGCTGTTTACATGAGTGACAGGGTCCCTCCAAGAAAAACATCTGGCCGGATCAGGAAAGGGGCGTGGGACTCATTGGACAAACGGGATGTCCTCGTTCTTACATACATGGGATGTTTTAAACGCTGGCACCCAGCCTGACAGCAGCCTGCTCCTGGCGGGAAGAAACCGAGAGACGCCGGTCCCCTCCCCGAGTCGGACGCCCCAGACGGTGGCTTCTGTCCGGACTGGCCCCTCGGGTGGGGAGTCTGGAGGCCACAGAACCGCAGGGGCCTCGAGGCTTGGTGTGGGTGTGGGGAGGGCCAAGGGGCTCGGGGAGGCGACAGGGTCAGGGCCCTTGCAACGGACTGCCACCAAAGGCTGGACAAAGACAAGAAGTAAGAAAATGAACGCCACGCCTTAAAGCTGCTCAAGAGCCAAGAAGGCCCAGAAGAGTGACCAGGACTGCGCCATCCAAGGTGGGCGAGGGGAGGAGGAGGCTCGCCCAGCGCAGACTGGACGGGGTTAAACCTCCGCTCTGGCTCAACTCACAGGAACAGAGACCCCACCACAGTCACTCCTGGCACTTTCCTTTTCGAAGGAAGAAGGGAATCACAGAACAAGCAACACCATCCCCGTGGGGGACTCTTGGCGGTCGAGGATGCCAAGGGCCCCTCTGCATCCGCACGGCCGCCTGAGCCTGCGTGTTGTGCATCACGGTCACCCGTCTCCGTTGAGGGGAGGCCCCCGAGCTTGTTGGAAGGTTGGCCTCAGCGAGGCCGAGCTGGGGTCCCTAGCTGCCCCCAGAGGGCTCCCGGGCAGCACACCTCCCCAGCCCACCCCGAGCCCACAGCTGCCGCCCGCCCCAGAGGGCCCCGTCACTGCCATCAGGGAATTAGGGGGTGCCGAGTGCTCAGACCCGAGGATGGTGGGGGCGCTTCCACGGCATCCTGTGTGCACCCCTCCTCGGCTCACGGTCTAGCAGGAGCTGTGGGGAGCGTGTGTATACGGCAGGGACACACAGGACACCTCCTGAGCACCGCCGGCCAGGAAGCCCTGGAGCCCCGGGGGGAGGCCTGGGCCAGACTTCTGACCACCACAGGGGCCTGCTCAACCTCCCCTGCTCTGTGCCCTCGGCTTCCTCAGCTCCAGGGATAACACCACCTCTCGGAGAGCCTCTGATGCCAGGGCTGCTCTGTGGGAGGGGTCGTGTTCTGCGCCAATGTGTTCAAGGCACGTGATGCCTGGTCAGTCTCTAATGACCGGCTGCCCTGGGGCCTGCCTGGCTCTTCCTGTTGGCACCAGGGTCCCGCATGCGTGTGAGTTGGCAGGCCCGTTCCAGGCTGGGTCTGTCTGCTTAGGTGACAGACGTGCCTCCTGGGAGGAAGAGCATCTGGCACGGGGTGGGCCTTGTCTCCTCCTTCTCCTGACTGGCGCCAGGACCAGCCTCCTTCTAGTTCCCGGACTGGGAAGACAGGGGCCCTTTCGGGGTCACCTGAACGTGTCATCTCATGGGAGCGTGGCTTTATGATACTTGCTGAGTGATCCGGGGGGGTGGGGGGACAGTCCTGCTGAGCTCCTACTGTGTGCTGGCAGAGGATGTTCCTGCGGTCCTTCCTTGACTTCTGGCAGCATCCTCGGGTCCACCTGAATACTCTTGGACGAGGAGGCAGGCTTGACCGCCACTGGGGGCTGACCCTGGCTTGCTCACGCCCGCCCTCCACCTGGGCGGCTCCTGGAGGGGACAGGAAAGGGCTCAGTCCCTGGGCAAGGGTCTGCAGGCAGGCCTTTCTGCACCGTGCTTCCTGCTGACCACATCTGCACCACCCTGGAGGAGCGGATGTGGTTACTCGGGCACGGTCACATGGGTGCTGGCCTAAGCATGCCTTCTACACATGCTGGACAGGGTACCCTCGACTGTCTCCAGTGAGCCGGGCCCAGAACGTGGTCTCTGAGTTAACTGGGGCTGCAGGACTGGCTGGGGCGGATTGACCCCTCAGCTCTCGGCATGTGGTCTGGCTCCCAAGGCCTGGCTTGTTGAAGGAATAAAAGACATGTATTCATTCACAGGCCTGCTTTGATGATGGGTGGGTAGGTTACTCAGATCCACCCTCTCATGGAAAACAATTATTAAAAAAAAAAAAGTGTCACGCCTTAAAGTTGCTGAAGACCTGAGAAGACCCAGAGGAGCAACTGCCCAAGATGAGGGATCTAACAGAAGATCCCTCCCTCTCCGTGGAGCCAGACTCCCAGGAGACGACACTTTCAGGTGACCCAGAAAGGGCCTCCCTCCTCCAGCCACGGGAATTACAAGGAAGGTGGTGCTGGTGCCGAGCAGGGGAAGAAGCAGGTGAAGACCCCAGTGGGTGCAGGCACATCAGCCCGTGACCTTGGTTCAAGGGGATCCTATCCATAACGCCCTCAGATGAGTGGAGAATGCAAATGCCAAATCTTTCTGGATAAGGGCACCTTCTTCCCAGGCTTGGGAACTGCCCCGTGGGTTATGGAAGGGTGGTGGCCAGTGGGGAAGAGCGCCAGGCCCATCAGGATGAAAGACAGCTGGAGGAGAACCAGCAGAAGTGACCCCCTCAGCTTTGGGATTCTGAGACGATTAGATGGATAATAAATCTAATACATCAGCTAAGCTCACCTCTTTTAGAGAAATAAACCTCAAGATAGAAAGGTCCTGCAAAGACAGGAAACCATTAAAGAAAACGACACAGCCAACTTGGAAAAGAACCCAACAGAACATGCAGAAATAAAACGTGTCATAACGAGAAGCGAAAATACAACAGACACGTTTGAAGACACTTGACCTCTTCAGGAAAGGGAGACATGTGGGCACAGAGCACGGCCATGCTGATAATGTATGCAGCCCCCTGCCCAACCCCCTGCTCTCCAGGAAGAAAAACCAACCCCTGATCTGTAGCTGCATCATTTGCCAATTTCTGCGCTGTAAATACTCCCACCCTGCCCTGATTCATGTACCAAAGGGTTAACACCCTGCTGGCAGAATTCCCGATGAGACACAAAGAGCTGACTCTGGCACACCACCGGCCGAGAGACATGGGAGGACGTCAGAACCGCAACCCGAGGGGCACAGATTTCAGCCCGACTACCTGGGACCCAGGCAGAGCGGTCCTTGGGGAACTTTAAAGACAAGACTCTTGAAACATGTCTAGAATTCACTTTATAACTTTGCCATTTCCTTCTCCAGTTTATAACAAGTTCAGTTCAGTACGCTTCCACAAGACCAAGAGAGGCCCAAAGGAAGCCAGGTGGGGTGTATAAAAGCCTCAGCACTTAAGACTCAAGAGACATAAAAACTTTACGGGCAAAGAAATGCATGTGTAATGGTGGAATTATGAATAGAGATATGAATCGCTTCGGGACTAGACAATGGCCCCTGACACCTCATCGTAGGAGAGGCTCATGGCATAGGCACTAAGCCTGGGGGTACGAGTGAGATGGGGGCTGAAGACCACGTTTTGTTGTTGTTCAGTCACTAAGTCACGTCCGACTCTTTGAGACCCCATGGACTGCAACACACCAGGCTTCCCTGTCCTTCACCATCTCCCAGAGCTTACTCAAACTCATGCCCATGGAGTCAGTGATGCCATCCAACCATCTCTTCCTCTGACGCCCCCTCCTCCTCCTGCCCTCAATCTTTCCCAGCATCAGGGTCTTTTCCAATGAGTCGGCTCTTCACATCAGTTGGCCAAAGTACTGGAGCTTAAGCTTCAGCATCAGTCCTTCCAGTGAATAATTTTCACGGTTGATTTCCTTTAGGATGGACTGCTTTGACGTGCTTGCGGTCCAAGGGGCTCTCAAGAGTCTTCTCCAACACCACAGTTCAGAGGCATCAATTCTTTGGTGCTCAGCCTGCTCTACAGTCCAGTTCTCATGGTTCAGGGCAAAGAGTCTGACACGAAGGCCCAGCACCCAGGTTCAAGTGCTGGCTCTGCCCCTGCTGGGCCCAGGGGCCTTGGTCTCCTTGCCCACCTCTCAGAGCCTCAGTTCCTCCCCTCGGTAAAGGGATCTGACCCTGCACCACAAGCCGGGTCGGGATGCCCACACAGGGCGGGGATGGGGGTTTGCGTCCAGGCTGACAAGTCCCCGAGAACACCTGCTGCTGCACTGTCTTTACATGCGGAGTTGTCGAAATTAGACTTGAGGTGCCTCAAAGTAGAGAACCCCCACCCCAATGTCCAGGCTATGAGGACGGACCCCCGCCCCCAACTCCACGCTCATCACCACACTTAGTCAAGTCGGGGAACTATCTCGGACACCAGCTCATGCCCACAAGGCCTCAGCTGGAAACTGCAAGAAACACGTCCCCCTCCCCTGTCCCACGTCCATGGCAACGCTGCCCACCCGCCGGCAGGGAGGACATGCCATCACCTCCATTCTACAGATGGAAAAACTGAGGTTCCGAGTGCGGAAGCCATGTGCCTGAGGCTGCTCAGCCCCCAGGAAGTGGTCAGGCTGGGTCTGGACCCGCACACGTGGCCTCAGAGGGGCTAGGCGGGGTCTGAGCCTCCCTGGGAGCTCAGGTACCCTCACCGCCTGACTGTGGGTCCTGGAGTCTGGTGTGGAGGCGGCTACCATCCTCCAGCAGGCAGCTAGCTCCTCGCTCGCTTTTCAGAAAACAACATCGCACTACTGCTCTTTTTGTGGCCAACTGCAGCTTTAAACGTCTCTAATTCTAGAGATTTTAGGGGTTAAAAACCACTCGAGGCCAACACTGCTCTTCCCTGTGAAAGAAGGGAAAGATGCAGTTAAGAACTGCTTCCTATCACAAGTCTCCTGAAGAAAATAAAGTCAACAGCAGTCTAACACCAACAAACTAACATGCTCAGAGTAAGTTTTCAGTATGAAATCTCATCGTTTTACTAACACATACGAAACTTAAGTTGGAGAGAGAGATTCTTTGCCTGGGAAGTGGGCAACAGAGGACTTACAGGGAATTTAAAAGACCCTCTCTCTGCCCAGTGATGACGCTCTCACAGCATTGTGCTACACAAAGAAAGAACGTGCACTTTACTGTTTATCTTCCCCGCAAGGCTCCCTACTTCAAATATCTCAATCGTGGCTGGGGATCTCTCTACAAAAATCCATCTCAATGTTCAAAGCACAAAACAAAGCTCAGAGGAATACAGTATCTAAGATGAAAAAGGGATGAAAGAACCTACAGTCGTTTCTTCTTCTATTAATAGGGCACTGGCGGATTCGGGAGAGACGTAGAGGCAGGGAATATTAGTGGATGAGAAAAAAATAAATTAATAACGGAGGAGGAGGAAAGAGAAGGTAGAACGGTAGGCTTTACTATTACTTTACTTACTTACTTTACTATTACCTTACTTTCCTGACAGTTTCAAAGCATTTGTGGGGAGGGGGGGAGAGGAAGAACCTGTTGTTTCGCTAAAGAAAAAGCAACACTGTAAGAAGAATTGCATCTCAATTATCTTTTATTTTCAGCTCTATCCCTGCAAGCCAGCCCACTTAAGCTTTTACATCACTTTCCTATCTTATTACCTCTATGTTGGGGTTTGGTACTTCAAACAAACACTTTTTTGTTCTTTTCCTTCTTCTTTTGGAGGTAAAAGATGGCACTGATTTGCTTAAAAGTACGGATGGGGAAAAAAACAAAAAAGTACGGATGGAAACCATTATCTTGAGGTGGTTCTTAATAACAGAACTATGGATTTCTCTATCCCTTTGACTGTCAGCACACCACTAAAGGCTAAATGAAGGCTCAGGAGGGAGGTAACATCCCCCTTGTCAAGTCTCTGTTTCCTTGCTCCTGCGATATTGGCTTTGCCAAGTAACCCAAGTCCCGTAAATAAACATTACAGGTCTCTCCAAACTACCTCTATAAAATAAGATCTTGTTTGACCAACCTTATAGAGCAGTCATTTATTTCTACAGCTGCTGAGATGCTCTGCTGCTCTGTCCGCCTACATTCAGAAGGGAACCAAAATTCCAAATTTCATTTATTCTGGGCCAAAAACCAGACCTTTTGTCTTCCTTCCTAGATATGTTGCAACTTGAAGTTGACTCCTCTGCCTAAATTAGTGGCATATGCTTTTGCTCTTTTAAGAAAGAAAGAAAAAACACCCCTTTTTCCCTTACTGAGGAAGGCACCTAACTCTGATAAAGGCCTCTAGGAAGATGCTAAAATGCCTTGACCTGTTTAACAGCATCTTATTTCACAGAATATGTTTGAACCTCCCCGCCGTACGCCAAGGGCAAACACACGGAGCGTCCAAGCCTCCAGGAGGAATAGGCAGACTTTGCAAAACTGACGGGAGGGAGGAGAGGGGACAACTTTCAGGACTAGAAACAGGAGGCAGTCCAGATGCTGCGACGCCGCCCGGGCCCCGGGAAGCCCCGACGCCCCCGCGCCCCCGCGCCCAGCCCTGGGCGCACTGTCCTCCCGCCCGCGGCCGCGTCCTCCCCCCCACAGCCCCCAGCGGCCCGGGAGCGCCCCACGCCCCCGCGGCGCCGACCGAGCCCCAGGGCTGGCGCGGGGGGCGCGGGCCACCCTCCAACAGGCTGCTCGGCGCGGGCTCGGAGACCCAGAGGGTCAACTCCGTCCGCCGGCATCGGCCCGCCGCGGCGCCCAGCCCCAAACTCGGGCTCCCCCGCGCCGCGCCGGCCCGCCGCCCGCCCCGAGAAAGCCCCGAGACACCCCTCCACAGCGCGGCGCCCGCGCCTTTTCTCTCGGCGCCGACGAGAAGGACGCTCCCCGACGAGGACGGACCGCGGCTGCTGGTGCCTGCCCGGCACAGGGTCAGACCGAGGAGCGGGCAGCCGCGGCGGCACCTCCTCAGTCCCCGCTCCCGACTCCTTTTCCCGCTGCGCCGGACGGGAAGGGGCCTGCACGACCCGGGACTCACCTCACACCTCGGGGCCGGGCTCCCGGGAGGCGGGCGCGGCCGCGGGTCCCTCAGCTTCACGGAGCCAGCGAGGAGCGCCGGCGAGCTTTGGCCACTGCCGGGGCGCGGGGGCGGGCGGGGGCGGGCCGGGGCGGGGCGCATGCGCGCGCACGGACGGCGCAGGCGCGCTGCGCTCGCTCGGCTGCGCGCTCGCACTTCCAGTCCAGCTTCCGGGTAGCACTCAAAGCAGAGAAGGCAGTGGCAACCCACTCCAGTACTCTTGCCTGGAGAATCCCATGGACGGAGGAGCCTCGTAGGCTGCGGTCCGTGGGGTCGCTAAGGGTCGGACACGACTGAGCGACTTCACTTTCCCTTTTCACTTTCATGGATTGGAGAAGGAAATGGCAACCCACTCCAGTATTCTTGCCTGGGGAATCCCAGGGACGGGGTGGGGCCTGGTGGGCTGCCGTCTATGGGGTCGCACAGAGTCGGACACGCGTGAAGCGACTTAGCAGCAGCAGCAGCAGCAGCAATTTCATATATATGAAGTATCTGGTAATCTAACTGCTGCTGCTGCTGCTAAGTCGCTTCAGGCGTGTCCGACTCTGTGCGACCCCAGAGACAGCAGCCCACCAGGCTCCCCCGTCCCTAGGAATTTTAGGCAACAACACTGGAGTGGGTTGCCATTTCCTTCTCCAATCCTTCTCTGCTTTGAGTGCTACCCGGAAGCTGGACTGGAAGTGCGAGCGCGCAGCCGAGCGAGCGCAGCGCGCCTGCGCCGTCCGTGCGCGCGCATGCGCCCCGCCCCGGCCCGCCCCCGCCCGCCCCCGCGCCCCGGCAGTGGCGAAAGCTCGCCGGCGCTCCTCGCTGGCTCCGTGAAGCTGAGGGACCCGCGGCCGCGCCCGCCTCCCGGGAGCCCGGCCCCGAGGTGTGAGGTGAGTCCCGGGTCGTGCAGGCCCCTTCCCGTCCGGCGCAGCGGGAAAAGGAGTCGGGAGCGGGGACTGAGGAGGTGCCGCCGCGGCTGCCCGCTCCTCGTTCTGACCCTGTGCCGGGCAGGCACCAGCAGCCGCGGTCCGTCCTCGTCGGGGAGCGTCCTTCTCGTCGGCGCCGAGAGAAAAGGCGCGGGCGCCGCGCTGTGGAGGGGTGTCTCGGGGCTTTCTCGGGGCGGGCGGCGGGCCGGCGCGGCGCGGGGGAGCCCGAGTTTGGGGCTGGGCGCCGCGGCGGGCCGATGCCGGCGGACGGAGTTGACCCTCTGGGTCTCCGAGCCCGCGCCGAGCAGCCTGTTGGAGGGTGGCCCGCGCCCCCCGCGCCAGCCCTGGGGCTCGGTCGGCGCCGCGGGGGCGTGGGGCGCTCCCGGGCCGCTGGGGGCTGTGGGGGGGAGGACGCGGCCGCGGGCGGGAGGACAGTGCGCCCAGGGCTGGGCGCGGGGGCGCGGGGGCGTCGGGGCTTCCCGGGGCCCGGGCGGCGTCGCAGCATCTGGACTGCCTCCTGTTTCTAGTCCTGAAAGTTGTCCCCTCTCCTCCCTCCCGTCAGTTTTGCAAAGTCTGCCTATTCCTCCTGGAGGCTTGGACGCTCCGTGTGTTTGCCCTTGGCGTACGGCGGGGAGGTTCAAACATATTCTGTGAAATAAGATGCTGTTAAACAGGTCAAGGCATTTTAGCATCTTCCTAGAGGCCTTTATCAGAGTTAGGTGCCTTCCTCAGTAAGGGAAAAAGGGGTGTTTTTTCTTTCTTTCTTAAAAGAGCAAAAGCATATGCCACTAATTTAGGCAGAGGAGTCAACTTCAAGTTGCAACATATCTAGGAAGGAAGACAAAAGGTCTGGTTTTTGGCCCAGAATAAATGAAATTTGGAATTTTGGTTCCCTTCTGAATGTAGGCGGACAGAGCAGCAGAGCATCTCAGCAGCTGTAGAAATAAATGACTGCTCTATAAGGTTGGTCAAACAAGATCTTATTTTATAGAGGTAGTTTGGAGAGACCTGTAATGTTTATTTACGGGACTTGGGTTACTTGGCAAAGCCAATATCGCAGGAGCAAGGAAACAGAGACTTGACAAGGGGGATGTTACCTCCCTCCTGAGCCTTCATTTAGCCTTTAGTGGTGTGCTGACAGTCAAAGGGATAGAGAAATCCATAGTTCTGTTATTAAGAACCACCTCAAGATAATGGTTTCCATCCGTACTTTTTTGTTTTTTTCCCCATCCGTACTTTTAAGCAAATCAGTGCCATCTTTTACCTCCAAAAGAAGAAGGAAAAGAACAAAAAAGTGTTTGTTTGAAGTACCAAACCCCAACATAGAGGTAATAAGATAGGAAAGTGATGTAAAAGCTTAAGTGGGCTGGCTTGCAGGGATAGAGCTGAAAATAAAAGATAATTGAGATGCAATTCTTCTTACAGTGTTGCTTTTTCTTTAGCGAAACAACAGGTTCTTCCTCTCCCCCCCTCCCCACAAATGCTTTGAAACTGTCAGGAAAGTAAGGTAATAGTAAAGTAAGTAAGTAAAGTAATAGTAAAGCCTACCGTTCTACCTTCTCTTTCCTCCTCCTCCGTTATTAATTTATTTTTTTCTCATCCACTAATATTCCCTGCCTCTACGTCTCTCCCGAATCCGCCAGTGCCCTATTAATAGAAGAAGAAACGACTGTAGGTTCTTTCATCCCTTTTTCATCTTAGATACTGTATTCCTCTGAGCTTTGTTTTGTGCTTTGAACATTGAGATGGATTTTTGTAGAGAGATCCCCAGCCACGATTGAGATATTTGAAGTAGGGAGCCTTGCGGGGAAGATAAACAGTAAAGTGCACGTTCTTTCTTTGTGTAGCACAATGCTGTGAGAGCGTCATCACTGGGCAGAGAGAGGGTCTTTTAAATTCCCTGTAAGTCCTCTGTTGCCCACTTCCCAGGCAAAGAATCTCTCTCTCCAACTTAAGTTTCGTATGTGTTAGTAAAACGATGAGATTTCATACTGAAAACTTACTCTGAGCATGTTAGTTTGTTGGTGTTAGACTGCTGTTGACTTTATTTTCTTCAGGAGACTTGTGATAGGAAGCAGTTCTTAACTGCATCTTTCCCTTCTTTCACAGGGAAGAGCAGTGTTGGCCTCGAGTGGTTTTTAACCCCTAAAATCTCTAGAATTAGAGACGTTTAAAGCTGCAGTTGGCCACAAAAAGAGCAGTAGTGCGATGTTGTTTTCTGAAAAGCGAGCGAGGAGCTAGCTGCCTGCTGGAGGATGGTAGCCGCCTCCACACCAGACTCCAGGACCCACAGTCAGGCGGTGAGGGTACCTGAGCTCCCAGGGAGGCTCAGACCCCGCCTAGCCCCTCTGAGGCCACGTGTGCGGGTCCAGACCCAGCCTGACCACTTCCTGGGGGCTGAGCAGCCTCAGGCACATGGCTTCCGCACTCGGAACCTCAGTTTTTCCATCTGTAGAATGGAGGTGATGGCATGTCCTCCCTGCCGGCGGGTGGGCAGCGTTGCCATGGACGTGGGACAGGGGAGGGGGACGTGTTTCTTGCAGTTTCCAGCTGAGGCCTTGTGGGCATGAGCTGGTGTCCGAGATAGTTCCCCGACTTGACTAAGTGTGGTGATGAGCGTGGAGTTGGGGGCGGGGGTCCGTCCTCATAGCCTGGACATTGGGGTGGGGGTTCTCTACTTTGAGGCACCTCAAGTCTAATTTCGACAACTCCGCATGTAAAGACAGTGCAGCAGCAGGTGTTCTCGGGGACTTGTCAGCCTGGACGCAAACCCCCATCCCCGCCCTGTGTGGGCATCCCGACCCGGCTTGTGGTGCAGGGTCAGATCCCTTTACCGAGGGGAGGAACTGAGGCTCTGAGAGGTGGGCAAGGAGACCAAGGCCCCTGGGCCCAGCAGGGGCAGAGCCAGCACTTGAACCTGGGTGCTGGGCCTTCGTGTCAGACTCTTTGCCCTGAACCATGAGAACTGGACTGTAGAGCAGGCTGAGCACCAAAGAATTGATGCCTCTGAACTGTGGTGTTGGAGAAGACTCTTGAGAGCCCCTTGGACCGCAAGCACGTCAAAGCAGTCCATCCTAAAGGAAATCAACCGTGAAAATTATTCACTGGAAGGACTGATGCTGAAGCTTAAGCTCCAGTACTTTGGCCAACTGATGTGAAGAGCCGACTCATTGGAAAAGACCCTGATGCTGGGAAAGATTGAGGGCAGGAGGAGGAGGGGGCGTCAGAGGAAGAGATGGTTGGATGGCATCACTGACTCCATGGGCATGAGTTTGAGTAAGCTCTGGGAGATGGTGAAGGACAGGGAAGCCTGGTGTGTTGCAGTCCATGGGGTCTCAAAGAGTCGGACGTGACTTAGTGACTGAACAACAACAAAACGTGGTCTTCAGCCCCCATCTCACTCGTACCCCCAGGCTTAGTGCCTATGCCATGAGCCTCTCCTACGATGAGGTGTCAGGGGCCATTGTCTAGTCCCGAAGCGATTCATATCTCTATTCATAATTCCACCATTACACATGCATTTCTTTGCCCGTAAAGTTTTTATGTCTCTTGAGTCTTAAGTGCTGAGGCTTTTATACACCCCACCTGGCTTCCTTTGGGCCTCTCTTGGTCTTGTGGAAGCGTACTGAACTGAACTTGTTATAAACTGGAGAAGGAAATGGCAAAGTTATAAAGTGAATTCTAGACATGTTTCAAGAGTCTTGTCTTTAAAGTTCCCCAAGGACCGCTCTGCCTGGGTCCCAGGTAGTCGGGCTGAAATCTGTGCCCCTCGGGTTGCGGTTCTGACGTCCTCCCATGTCTCTCGGCCGGTGGTGTGCCAGAGTCAGCTCTTTGTGTCTCATCGGGAATTCTGCCAGCAGGGTGTTAACCCTTTGGTACATGAATCAGGGCAGGGTGGGAGTATTTACAGCGCAGAAATTGGCAAATGATGCAGCTACAGATCAGGGGTTGGTTTTTCTTCCTGGAGAGCAGGGGGTTGGGCAGGGGGCTGCATACATTATCAGCATGGCCGTGCTCTGTGCCCACATGTCTCCCTTTCCTGAAGAGGTCAAGTGTCTTCAAACGTGTCTGTTGTATTTTCGCTTCTCGTTATGACACGTTTTATTTCTGCATGTTCTGTTGGGTTCTTTTCCAAGTTGGCTGTGTCGTTTTCTTTAATGGTTTCCTGTCTTTGCAGGACCTTTCTATCTTGAGGTTTATTTCTCTAAAAGAGGTGAGCTTAGCTGATGTATTAGATTTATTATCCATCTAATCGTCTCAGAATCCCAAAGCTGAGGGGGTCACTTCTGCTGGTTCTCCTCCAGCTGTCTTTCATCCTGATGGGCCTGGCGCTCTTCCCCACTGGCCACCACCCTTCCATAACCCACGGGGCAGTTCCCAAGCCTGGGAAGAAGGTGCCCTTATCCAGAAAGATTTGGCATTTGCATTCTCCACTCATCTGAGGGCGTTATGGATAGGATCCCCTTGAACCAAGGTCACGGGCTGATGTGCCTGCACCCACTGGGGTCTTCACCTGCTTCTTCCCCTGCTCGGCACCAGCACCACCTTCCTTGTAATTCCCGTGGCTGGAGGAGGGAGGCCCTTTCTGGGTCACCTGAAAGTGTCGTCTCCTGGGAGTCTGGCTCCACGGAGAGGGAGGGATCTTCTGTTAGATCCCTCATCTTGGGCAGTTGCTCCTCTGGGTCTTCTCAGGTCTTCAGCAACTTTAAGGCGTGACACTTTTTTTTTTTTAATAATTGTTTTCCATGAGAGGGTGGATCTGAGTAACCTACCCACCCATCATCAAAGCAGGCCTGTGAATGAATACATGTCTTTTATTCCTTCAACAAGCCAGGCCTTGGGAGCCAGACCACATGCCGAGAGCTGAGGGGTCAATCCGCCCCAGCCAGTCCTGCAGCCCCAGTTAACTCAGAGACCACGTTCTGGGCCCGGCTCACTGGAGACAGTCGAGGGTACCCTGTCCAGCATGTGTAGAAGGCATGCTTAGGCCAGCACCCATGTGACCGTGCCCGAGTAACCACATCCGCTCCTCCAGGGTGGTGCAGATGTGGTCAGCAGGAAGCACGGTGCAGAAAGGCCTGCCTGCAGACCCTTGCCCAGGGACTGAGCCCTTTCCTGTCCCCTCCAGGAGCCGCCCAGGTGGAGGGCGGGCGTGAGCAAGCCAGGGTCAGCCCCCAGTGGCGGTCAAGCCTGCCTCCTCGTCCAAGAGTATTCAGGTGGACCCGAGGATGCTGCCAGAAGTCAAGGAAGGACCGCAGGAACATCCTCTGCCAGCACACAGTAGGAGCTCAGCAGGACTGTCCCCCCACCCCCCCGGATCACTCAGCAAGTATCATAAAGCCACGCTCCCATGAGATGACACGTTCAGGTGACCCCGAAAGGGCCCCTGTCTTCCCAGTCCGGGAACTAGAAGGAGGCTGGTCCTGGCGCCAGTCAGGAGAAGGAGGAGACAAGGCCCACCCCGTGCCAGATGCTCTTCCTCCCAGGAGGCACGTCTGTCACCTAAGCAGACAGACCCAGCCTGGAACGGGCCTGCCAACTCACACGCATGCGGGACCCTGGTGCCAACAGGAAGAGCCAGGCAGGCCCCAGGGCAGCCGGTCATTAGAGACTGACCAGGCATCACGTGCCTTGAACACATTGGCGCAGAACACGACCCCTCCCACAGAGCAGCCCTGGCATCAGAGGCTCTCCGAGAGGTGGTGTTATCCCTGGAGCTGAGGAAGCCGAGGGCACAGAGCAGGGGAGGTTGAGCAGGCCCCTGTGGTGGTCAGAAGTCTGGCCCAGGCCTCCCCCCGGGGCTCCAGGGCTTCCTGGCCGGCGGTGCTCAGGAGGTGTCCTGTGTGTCCCTGCCGTATACACACGCTCCCCACAGCTCCTGCTAGACCGTGAGCCGAGGAGGGGTGCACACAGGATGCCGTGGAAGCGCCCCTACCACCCTCGGGTCTGAGCACTCGGCACCCCCTAATTCCCTGATGGCAGTGACGGGGCCCTCTGGGGCGGGCGGCAGCTGTGGGCTCGGGGTGGGCTGGGGAGGTGTGCTGCCCGGGAGCCCTCTGGGGGCAGCTAGGGACCCCAGCTCGGCCTCGCTGAGGCCAACCTTCCAACAAGCTCGGGGGCCTCCCCTCAACGGAGACGGGTGACCGTGATGCACAACACGCAGGCTCAGGCGGCCGTGCGGATGCAGAGGGGCCCTTGGCATCCTCGACCGCCAAGAGTCCCCCACGGGGATGGTGTTGCTTGTTCTGTGATTCCCTTCTTCCTTCGAAAAGGAAAGTGCCAGGAGTGACTGTGGTGGGGTCTCTGTTCCTGTGAGTTGAGCCAGAGCGGAGGTTTAACCCCGTCCAGTCTGCGCTGGGCGAGCCTCCTCCTCCCCTCGCCCACCTTGGATGGCGCAGTCCTGGTCACTCTTCTGGGCCTTCTTGGCTCTTGAGCAGCTTTAAGGCGTGGCGTTCATTTTCTTACTTCTTGTCTTTGTCCAGCCTTTGGTGGCAGTCCGTTGCAAGGGCCCTGACCCTGTCGCCTCCCCGAGCCCCTTGGCCCTCCCCACACCCACACCAAGCCTCGAGGCCCCTGCGGTTCTGTGGCCTCCAGACTCCCCACCCGAGGGGCCAGTCCGGACAGAAGCCACCGTCTGGGGCGTCCGACTCGGGGAGGGGACCGGCGTCTCTCGGTTTCTTCCCGCCAGGAGCAGGCTGCTGTCAGGCTGGGTGCCAGCGTTTAAAACATCCCATGTATGTAAGAACGAGGACATCCCGTTTGTCCAATGAGTCCCACGCCCCTTTCCTGATCCGGCCAGATGTTTTTCTTGGAGGGACCCTGTCACTCATGTAAACAGCGGAGCGTGTTTTCCCAGGGATGCCGGCCCGGGCACTGCTTCTTGACCACCATCCAGAGAAATCTGCACGGACTCGAAGGAATATATTTTGAGTCTTTGCGTGCGGCTGAGCAGAGCACACAGAAATAAACCTGGGCTGTAACAGGACAGACGGGGTTGGTTGTATGGGGCCATCCACAGTCACTCCCAGTGCCCCATGTGGTCAGCCCCTTGCCCGGGAGCCCCCAGGCTAGAGGCGTTGCTGCCTCTTGGGTCTCGGTGTCCCAGGGCTCCTGGGGTAGGAGAAGCAGCCTCCAGCTTCTTTGCAAAGAGAGTCTGTGCAGGGGTGATCTTATCGGCCTCAAGGTCGTGGGGAGGCGGCATAGCCCCAGCCACGGGGTTGGGCGGGGCTGCTGAGAGCACCAAGAACTCCCCACAGCTGTGAAGATAGTCACGCGTGGCAAAGATTTGCAGAGGAGCCGAAGGTGGGCTCAGAGAGGCTGAGTCACTCGCCAGAGACAACACAGCAGCAGACCAGGACTCCGACCCAGGTTGCTGACATCACGGCTCCCTGCTGTGCCCATCTGACCGGCCCCTTGAGGGCAGCAGGAAGATCTGGGCTCCCTTGGCCTGAGCCCCTGGGCCTGCCTCCTCTCGTCCGTGCTGGGATGTGTCCATTCCCAAACCATGCGCTGTGTCCCCCAGCCCTGGGGCGTCAACGGTCAGGCTCCAGGCTCCCTGCAGGTGAGCCCCACGCCCACCAGCACACCTCTGAGCCTTGCCCATCTGGTCCCTGTGCCCGAGTGTCCTGATCCTAAGTGTGTTCTTGAGGCAGGACTGGAGCCCTGCTTCTTTGACGTTCCCTGCACCAAGCCCAGTGAGGCTCTGCCTTGTGGCTTCATGACAAGTGTAGTGGGCTGAGTGGTGGCCCCAAAAGCCGTCCATCCTTCTGCAGCCTGCCAAGGTGACCTTATTCCGATGAAAGGTCTCGGCAGATGGAAGTAAGTTCCTGACCGCTGCACCAGATCACCCAGGATGCATGAAAACCCTGAATCCAATGACGGGTGTCCTTGGAAGAGAAGAGGGCGTGATCTGAGGCACAGAACCACCCAGGGGAGAAGGTTTGTGCAGATGGACGCAGAGGTCGGGGTGATGTGGCCACAAGCCCAGGGAGGCCTGGGGTCTCCCAAGGGCTGGACCAGGCCAGAGGGACCCTCCCCTGGAGCCTCCGGAGGGAGCTCAGCCCTGCCCACACCTTGATCACAGGTTTCTGCCTCCAGAACTGGGGGAGCATGAATTTGTGTGGCCAGTGGCTGCAGCTGTCCCTGGACACTGAGAGTGAACTTGCCGGCTCCAAGGTGAGAACAGTGGCAGGACCTGCCCCCCACCCGCCGACACACAGTCTTGTCCTGAGGTTAAATGAGTCGATACGCACTGATGCCTGAATCACGGACTGACACTTGGACCTCAGCCCCCTTCACCTCCCCCTCGTCATCTTCTCCGGCATTGTTGGGGCCCTCATCCGCTCCTTCAGTGGACACGCGGTGCTCCTGCCCGGCCCCGATGTGGGCAGTGGGGCCGGCGAGCTGGGAGGCTCTGCGCAGGATTCACCCTGCCAGCTGAAGCCGCACGGACACGGCCTGTGCAGTGACACGGAGGCCCGGGAGAGGCTGGATCCTCCGGTCGTGGGAGGCACGGGGGCCTCAGCATCAGAGGTGGAGGGGTGAGCCGGGTTCATCCAGGGGGATGCAGCCCTTCACTCAAAGTGGGGGAAGAACCCCACGTGGCACCCGGTGTCCGGGGGCCTCCCATTGCCCGGGCGGGCGACGGGCACAGCCATGGCTGACTGCCGGGAGTCTGCATCTCAGGAGGGGCCGAGGCTGGTGCTGAGTGAATCCTCAGTGAGGTTTTCTTCTTAAAAACTATCCTAAGTGACTTCGGCTCCATTGCTTTTTGCCAAAAACCTGCAATGATCCCAAGAACTTTGTACACTCCAAGGGTGGTGACTGGACGTGGAGCCCAGCACAGACCCAAGTCAGCCCTACCCTGCGTCCCACGGGCCGGCCACACCATCCCCCTTCCGTGGCCTGGCTTTCTTCTGCCAGGACTCCCAGAATGGTGGGAAAGCAGTGTGGCCTCAAGCTGAGGGGCCCAGTGTGGGATCCAAGCCCCTGGGGGTCCCCTTGGGAAGTCTGGTGGACCATAGTCCCCACTGCTGCCGGGCAGCTCTGTCTTGGGGAATGTCGTGTTTCTTTGCTTTCTGTTGTGATGGGGCACCCCAGTTATCTCGGGGCGATTGGGAGGTCTGCTGGGGTTACATGCTCCCGCCTTAGATGGGGAAACATTACGCTGCATTGATGCTGCTCACTCGATACTGGGAATCTGTTCAACAGAAACGGCAAGAGGAACAGAGAAAAACAGAAACAGAAAAATGGAGAGTGGCTGGGTTGCTTCAGGTCTCACCTGTGATTGAGGGTGTGTGCAGCCTGCACGTGAACCCGGGTTCCCACACCTTCCGTCTACCAGGTGCCAGGCGCTGACTTTAGACCCCCAGCTTCACTAAGGAGTCATTGGCAGATACAGTTTGTGTGTGTTTCCAGTCTGCACTGTGATGACTTGATGCCCATAGACGTCGTGGAGTGATGGCCCTACACCTGCATCGCCTCACACGGTTAACTCTGCGTGTGTGTGTGTGTTTTATGCTGTTCTTGTAACCCATGAACGCAGTATAGATAGCTCTCCGTTTTGTTAGATCTTCTTTATCTCAGAAGTCTGTAGTTTGCTGTAAGTCTTGAACTTGTTTAATTGGATATCTTGATATTTTCAGTGCCATTGTAAATTCCTAATAGATAGAGATAGAATCGACTTTTCTATATTCACTTGCTAAATCCATTTATTTCAAATCATCCTGATTGTGTTTTCTTATGTATCCACAAGTATGTGTGCACATAAGTGCTTTTTCCCCCTTCGCAGCTGTGACAACTCTTTTCTTTTTCTTGCCTTATTGTGCGGACTAGGATCTCCAGTTCCGAGTACCGTGGTGGACAGAAGTAGTGAGGATGCGTATCCTTGTCTCTTTCCCGTTATCAGAGGAAAGCTCTCGGTATTTCACCCTCACATATGATGTTAGCTTTTTATAGATATTTTTATCAAAATATGTAAATTCTTCTCTGTTAGTTTACTATGCGCTTTTTCTTAGTCATGCACTAAAATTATTACATGAATTTTTCTTAAGTTTATTTTCTGTAGATTTGGAAACAGGTGATTTTTCTTTTATGTGGTGATTTGACTTTTCAAAAATTTTGTGATTCTAAGACAACCCCAGCCTGATCTCGATGTATTCTCCTTCTGTTGGATTTTATTTGTTAGTGTTTTATTTAGGATTATTTCATCGATATTCAGAGTCTGTAATGTTACTTTCTTGTACTTCTTCCTTGTTGGTTTTAGTATCAAGATTATGCTAGTCTTATAAAACAAGGTTGGAGAGTGTTCCTTGTTTACCCCCGGAGTTCCTGTGAGATGACTGTTTCCTTCCCTTGATTTTGGGAAGAATTGATTGGCAAAACCAGTTGGTTTGATTGTGGGGAGGCTTTTAATTTCAGATGTAATGTTTTTCATGCAAATAAAATTTTCTGATTTTGTATGTCTTCTTGGGTCTAGTTACGCAAAGCCTTTCCCCGCTGCTGGGAATTTCTTGAGGCCAGCAGACTCCAGTTAGTAAGTGAACTGTGGTTCATCATATCTTTCTTATCTGCAAGATGTGTTGTCTCCCCTTTGAAAAATCCTTGATATTGGTGATTTGTGCTTTGTCTCTTTTTCTTAATCAGTCTCTCTAGGGGTTTATCAGTTTTGGCAGTCCTTTCAAAGAGCCCATTTTTGGCTTTGTTTTGAAAAAATTCCATATTTGCTTTCGGTGTCCTTATTTTCTGCTCCTTGTTTTCTCATCTGCATTGTGTTTCATTTGCTTTGCTTTTTTTCTGGTTTCTGCAGCCCGTGGGGTCGCTAAGGGTCGGACACGACTGAGCAACTTCACTCTGACTTCTCACTTCATGCGTTGGAGAAGGAAATGGCAACCCACTCCAGTATTCTTGCCTGGAGAATACCAGGGACGGGGGAGCCTGGTGGGCTGCCGTCTGTGGGGTCGCACAGAGTCAGACACGGCTGAAGCGACTTAGCAGCAGCAGCAGCAGCATCAGGGATGGAGGCTTAATTGATGTTTAGCCTTCCTTCTTTTCCAGTATATGTGTGTAAGGCTTTAAGTTACCCTCTAAACGCAGTTTGCTGCGTCCCACAAGTTTGAGTAAGCCAGATTTTTTATGGAAAAGTAGTTTCTAATTTTCATTGTGTTTTTTAAAATGATCATCCATGAAATTCTCCAGGCAGTGTGTCATTTAACTTAACGTTTGGGGATGTTTTTCTCGTGACCCTTGTTTGATTTCTAGCTTAGTTCCATGAAGAGCCCCTCTTAGTCTTTGGGGGCCACTGTCATAAACACCATAGACTAGTGATGAACAACAGAAGGTTGTTTCTTACAGTACTGGAGGCAGGGACGTCCCAAGGTCACCAGCGGGTGCCACGTCTGGTGAGGCCTGTCTCCTGGTTCCTAGACTGCCTGCAGCTTCCCCCTGTCCTCGCAGCACAGGCGCCCGTTCCCTCCTGCCCTGAGCCCTCCCAGAGTGCCTGCCTCCTGGGCTCATCACCGCGTGCGGGGTGCAGTTTAAGGCACATGGACCGCCAGCCCACTGCAGTCCCTAAGTGTCCCCGCGTTAGTTCAGTCCTTTGAGAGAGCTTGAGCCTTCCTAGTGGCCCAATATATATTCATTTTGTTACACGTTCCTTGGGCTCTTGAAAGTAATATGTATCAGTGAGAATGCAGTGTTCTGTGTGTATCAGTTAGATCAGGTTTGTGACTCATGTAATTCAGATTCCGGGAGCCCCGTTTTGTAAAGCAGAAGTAGGTGAAATTACTTGCACTGTATTTTATTTTAACACACCCCAAATATTATCATTTCAGTGTGTAATCAGCATGATAAAACCTAATGAAATATTTCACGTTCTTTTGTTCATGCTGAGTCTTTAAAATCCAGTGTGTGTTTCATGCTTGCAGCACATCTCATCATAGAGCCAGCCGCAATCAGGAACTTCATGGCTGCAGGTGACTACGTACCAGGGAGCCCAGTTCCCTGAGAGATGTGTCTTTAACGTCTCCCACTGTGATTATGAACTTGGCTGTTGCTGCTGCTGCTGCGTCACTTCAGTTGTGTCCAACTCCGTGTGACCCCACAGACGGAAGCCCACCAGGCTCCCCCGTCCTTGGGATTCTTCAGGCAACTTTGCTGTTACTCCTTTTCTATTTCTGTCAGTTTTATGTATTGATATTTTGAGGTTATGTGATTCAGTACATTCAAATGTAGAATCCTCATCTTCTTGCTGGACTGAACTTGTATGAGTATGAGAAGCTCCTTTTTAAGGCTAGTGATGCTTCTTACTTTAGACACTATTTGACAGTGATATGGCCACATCAGTTTTCTGTCCTTGTTTGCCTGGGTATCTTTTACCTTCACCTGTCTAAAAGCTCTTCCATCTTAACAGGAACCTCTGAATAATGTATAGTTTTCATTGTCATCAGTTTGACACTTTTTGTCTTTTACTGAGAGTATTTGCTCTATTTATAATGTTGATATTTCAGTGTGTGGACACCGTGTTCCTGTTTGTTTTCTGTCTGACTGACCTATTCTGTGTTCTTTTCTCTTGCTTCTCGTAGAAGTGTGAAGTCTTTTTCTGGTTCTGTACTCCTCTGTCAGGTTGTTGGGAGTCCATTCACAGATAGAGCGTGTGTTTTACATTCAAGTCTAACTTAGTACTCTTACTGCCTCCCTGACACGACTGTTTCCTCCTTGTCACTGTTACCCTTTAAATTGTTAGATATATTTCTGGCGTTAGCATCATTGTTTTGTAGAGTTAATATTTACCCTCACAGTTACCTCATTGTTGGTCTTTACTTGTTTTTTATATTTCTGTCAGAGACGACTTTTCTTTTTCCCAGAGCACTGCCTTAATACTTTTTAGTTCATGTCTGTGGGTGATGAGTTGTCTCATTTCCAGTTGCCCTAAAAGTCTTTATTTTGCTTTCACTTTGGAAGAGTGTTTCTGTGGGGTATAGAATTCCAGGTGGGTGGGTGGTTGTTTTTCAGCATTTTACAGATGCCAGTCCATTATCTTCTAACTTCCTTGTTCTTGAAAAGTCAGCTCTCAGTGTTGCTGTGCCATTCAAAGCCACACCTTTTTTCCTCTGAGCGCTTGAACATTTTCCTCTTGCCTTATTAGGCACCCGCAGAGCTGCTGAAAGCAATGTGTGGTTTTCATTTTTGAGTCAATGGTCCGATTCTTGAACCAAGTCTTGCCACTGTCCCTGTCAGTCAGTTCAGTCGCTCAGTGTCTGACCCGTTGCAACCCCATGGACTGCAGCATGCCAGGCTTCTTTGTCCATCACCAACTCCCGGAGCCTGCTCAAGCTCGTGTCCATCGAGTCGGTGATACCATCCAACCATCTCATCTTCTGTCGTCCCCTTCTCCTGCCTTCAGTCTTCCCCAGCATCAGGTTCTTTTCCAATGAGTCAGTTCTTCGCATCAGGAGGCCAGAGTATCAGAGCTTCAGCACCAGTCTTTCCAGTGAATCCTCAGGACTGGTTTGCTTTAGGATTGACAGGTTGGGTCTCCTTGCAGTCCACGGGGCTCTCAAGAGTCTTCTCCAACACCATAGTTCAGAAGCATTGATTCTTTGACATTCAGCCTTCAGTTCAGTTCTGTTCAGTTCAGTTGCTCAGTCGTGTCCGACTCTTTGCGACCCCGTGAATCACAGCACACCAGGCCTCCCTGTCCATCACCAATTCCCAGCGTTCACTCAAACTCATGTCCATCGAGTCGGTGATGCCATCCAGCCATCTCATTCTCTGTCGTCCCCTTCTCCTCCTGCCCCCAGTCCTTCCCAGCATCAGAGTCTTTTCCAGTGAGTCAACTCGTCGCATGAGGTGGCCAAAGTATTGGAGTTTCAATGAACACCCAGGATTGATCTCCTTTAGAATGGACAGGTTGGATCTCCTTGCAGTCCATGGGGCTCTCAAGAGTCTTCTCCAACACCATAGTTCAGAAGCATTGATTCTTTGGCATTCAGCCTTCTTCAAAGGCCAACTCTCACATCCATACATGACTGCTGGCTTTGACTAAATGAACTAGTACTAAATGAGCTCCTGCATAGCTTTGGCTAAATGAACCTTTGTCGGCAAAGTCACGTCTCTGCTTTTTGATATGCTGTCTAGGTTTGTCATAGCTTTCCTTCCAGGGAGCAGGCATCTTTTAATTTCACCATCTGCAGTAATTTTGGAGCACAAGAAAATAAAGTCTGTCACTGTTTCCACTGTTTCCCCATTTATTTGCCATGAAGTGATGGGGCCGTATGCCATGATCTTCATTTTTTGAATGTTGAGTTTTATGCCAGCTTTTGCACTCTCCTCTTTCACTTTCATTAAGAGACTCTTTAAGTTTCAACCCCTGTAGGCGTTTCTTATTCCCCTTTCTGTCTTTTCTCCGCCATGAGGGTCCCCGTTTATAGTTTTTAACAATGTAGCTTAACAGCGGGCTCCTTCGATATATTCTATCCTTTTTCCCCCACATATATATGTTTTTTAACCGATCCATCCTTCAGTTCACTGATCCTCTCTTCAGCTACGTCCAATTTGATGTTAAGCCCAGAGACTTGAGTTCTTAAATTCAGTTCACTGTTATTGTAAAGTTCTAGAATCGCTTTTGATGCTCAGAAATTTTTCCTTTTTTCAAGTGTATTTTTGAACCGGTGCCGTTTGCATCTGATCCCTCCAGCACACCTCTGATATGCCGATCTACACTGATACCTCTGGATCTGTTTCGGTTCTTTTTCTCTTGCTCGTATTTGTTGTTACACCCTTTTTTGCTTTTTTGGTTGCATGTTGGACATTCTGGATGGAAAACCCTAGAGGTTCTGGTGATGCTGTCTTCTCCAGAGTTTCCTCTGACGCGGACCTCTAGTGGACACAGAGCTCTCTGTTCACTCAGGGTTTGAGTGACTTGAGGCTGGGGGGGTCCTTGTAAGCTCAGTCTCAGCAGCCTTACCCCACCGTCCCCCCGACCCCAGGGAGGAGCCCTCCAGCGTCTCCGTCTGGAAGCCTGGGGTGCCTCCCAGGGCCCCCCCCTTCTCAGCAGGTCCTGAAGCCCACCCCCTGTCTCCTGAGCATCACGAGGTGACTGATACTCAGCACTCAGCCGGTTTGGGCTGTGTTGGGTACATTTTCTGTGCCTCCCTTTGCTTGGGGAGCTTGGTCTCTATCATCCGGACTGACTTGTGAGGCCTCCGCTCAGATTTTTGTCTTCCCAGCCCAAGGAGCCGTCCAGAGCTGTGTTAGCCAGTCCCCTCTGCCTGACATTTTCCCTGCCTTTTCTTTGCAGAGTCAGCTTTGTTCAGATGCCCCGAGGAAAGGAGCGGCCCTCTCATTCTCCCGCTCCCTCACTGGGCTTCCCTTCTGTTTGAAACCTTGGATTGTGGCTGCCTAAGGACCTCTGGCTCAGACTGTAAAGCTTCTGTCTGCAATGCGGGAGACTCGGGTTTGAGCCCTGGGTTGGGAAGATCCCCTGGAGAAGGAAATGGTAATCCACTCCAGTACTGTTGCCTGGAAAATCCCATGGACGGAGAGGCCTGGTAGGCCACAGTCTAAAGGGTCGCAGAGAGTCGGACACGACTGAGCGACTTCACTCTCACTTTCAAGGACCTCCTTTAAACTGTGTTTAGCTTTGCTAGCTCTCGGTGGGCTGCCCTCCAAGCTGCTTGCGTTTGTAACTGGGAGTGGGACGCCCTGGGTGTCTTCTCTTATCTGAAGCCGCATGTAACAGTCACAGTAATTGTATTGATCATCTTTATTTGCTACCAGGGTAAACAAGAATCAGGGGTCCTTGCCTAGTACCCACGGTTGTTGTGTTTCTGATCAGAATCCCCAGCTTTCGCGGGCTGTTTCAGTGCCACGTGAACTTGTGAAGGAGGTGGAGCAAGCGGCGCATGCGCCCTGGGGACAGAGGAGCCGGTCAGGTCACTTCCCCTGCCCCTGCCGGCCCAGGGCAGGCCTTGTGACGACGGGCTGCTGGGGGTGGAGAAGGCTGAGGAGGGAGGGGTTACGTGACCTGTGTTCTGTGACGTGGTCACATGTGGGTTATCTTTTTCAGTTTGAAGAATTGACTGCGTTTAGTCTTCCCTCCAGTTTCATTTTAAGGTTGAAAGTGAAGATTTTATTCTCGAAGTTGAGCGCAGTGATTTTACAGTCTTTTTGAAAGCAGTAGTTGAGGTATCAAAAAGACATCTCAGAGAACTCCAGTAGATAAAGCCAAAAAAAGAGAACGTGTTCAGGGTGAACTGCGGGCGGGACCCCAAACTGTCCTCTGTCTCTCCCAGAGTCTGTAATTGCTGAGATGGGTGGATATAGGACCCCAAGCACCCCGGGGACTGAGGTCCTCAAGTGACAGCAGAGGTCCGGGCTGAGCCAGGAGCAGTGTGGCCTGTGCCCTGGCGAGTGGAGAGCCGTGAGGGTGGGAGCGGGGCCAGGAGACGGGGTGGGAGACTCGGGGGCGGAGGGAGAGGCAGCACCTGGCGGGGTCTGGGAGGCGCTGGCTGCCGCGGCTCGAGTCAGGGACACCCCGGACCTCCACTGTGCAGCCCCCACGGGGCAGAGTCGTCTGGCAGCCCAGGGTCGACGTTAAGAGGGCGAGTTCGCAGCAGGTTGAATGAACCCCTGTACCCACTGTGGGTTCATTTTCAGTGCCTGGAGCGAGGTTGGTCAAGCCCTTGCTGAGCTCGAGTGAGGGAGCCAGTCAGGGAGGACTGAGCTCAGGGTGAGAGTGAGGGGCGGCTGGCGCGGTGAGTCCTCCTCAGCTGGGTGGGTTCTGGGGACGCCCTTGAGTTCAGGGGTACCCTTTCAGAAGCCTCACTGAAGGCTTGTTTCGGGGGTGGAGGGGGCAGAAGCCCACTTGGAAGACGTGCTCACGCCTAGCGGTGGTGGTTTCTGAAGCGGTTTAAACTGTTCGGTCTGCCTGTGACCAGTACCTTGCAGGGTCATGTTTGGCAGTGGGCCTGAGCTGCGGGCACGGCCTGCCTTCTCCCGCACCCCACACTCCCCTGCCGTCTTTCTGGCAGCCCCTCCCCCCGCCCTGCACCCTTGATGGTGGGCCTGAGCCCAGCCCCCTGTCACCACGGAGCCCCTTGTGACTGAGTGGGTTCTGGTTCCGGGCTCCTGGGAGACGTGCTGCGGGCAGAGCCTTTGTGCCATTTCTCCTTGAGACAGTGGTGCTGGTGGTCGTAGTGTGAGAGCGGTGTGTGTGTGAGAGAGCGGTGTGTGTGAGAGTGGTGGTCGGAGTGTGAGAGCGGTGGGGATAGCTCAGGAGCTGAGGTATCCTCCCGTGAAACAGCAGTTGCCCCGGGTGGGGGGCTGCCCCCATCCGCGAGGATGGGTCGCAGAAGGGCCCGCCTGTGGGCGTTATTCCAGTGCTGCAAACCCAAAGCAAAGGCCAAGACAAGGAGGAGCTTGGCCTCAGACCGAGTCCTGGAAGCAGAGGGCCCTGAGGTGAGAGCAGCCGGGGGCTGGGCCTGTCGGATTGGCCCTCACCCGGCGAAGCGTTGGGGTCGTGTTTCCTTTAGTTAGCCTGGTTGTGGGCCCTGCCGGGCAGGGCGTTTTGACCTTAGTGGGCAGGCTCGACCCCAGCAGGTTGACCTTGTAAGAGGTTGTGCAGGTGCTGCGCGGAGGATGGGCGGGGGCCCCACAAGAAGGGAAACACTGGCTGGAGGAGTCTCTGGGGCACGTGGACTGAGCTAGAGAGTCAGTCCTTGAAGCAGAAAGGCTAAGCCCCTTAACGTCCCCTGTCTTACAAAGCACAGACCAGTGTGTCCGGGATTTTAATGACGGGTACCTACTGCTCACATGTATAACATACACCCTCATAGCTTCACATGTCTACTACATGCCTCTTACAAGTGTAGGGCACTGTTCTGGGTGCCGAATACTCAGTATGTAATAGGGGATACGTAGCCCAGGATTTTTGTATCTGTGCCAGGGAAAACAGAAGAATGAATGATGCCATGTGGTTCAATTTGAGCAAGTTCACCACGTGGACGGCCCCACGTGCACGCAAATTGTGGTAAAATACATATAACATGAGTTTAACATCTTAACCAGCTTATTGAATGACTGTGTGACTTCAATGGACTCAAGCTAACAGATGGCCTTGGGGTGCCATCGGCCTTTTTCCCAGAGGAACACTCCAAAGCCTGGTGGCCTTGTAGACCTTACCTTTCTTCTTCGCTGTCCCCAGTGGTTCTAGGTCACGTGTCTGTGTGTCGTTTAAGAGTCTCTTCATCCACTTTGTTGTTAGGTTTATGTTTAGGAACGTCTCTCAGACGTCCCTGGGTCTTGAGAAGGCAGGCTTGGATTCTGGGTTCTCCCTGGCTGCGTGCCCGCCAGGTCGAGGTGGAGGCTGACGGCCGGTCTGAGTTGTGGTGGCGTGTGTGGTCTTGGGGTCGGCGGACCTCCTCTCCTCTGGGGGGCAGGGAGGCCCTTTGTGTGGAGCCTGGAGAGACTCGGCAGGGTCAGTCTCCAGTGTCTCGCTCTCTTTTTCGTCTGTGTTCGCATTTAGTGAGTCTCGTAATTGTTTCCTAGAAGTCTCCAGCTTCTGACGAGGAGGTAAATGTATACAAGAAGCAGCTCCTGGAAAGGGAAGAAGAACTCGCCGAGCTCAGAGCCGAAAGAAAGAACACCAGGGTCAGTAGGGGGATTCTCACGTGTTGACATTTGCCCCGCGAGGGTCACCGCTGGGCTCCGTGTTGCTGACTTTAAACTCTGTCTGCTTTTCAAGTCATTTTTCACATCTTCCCACTGAGCAGATTGGGGTGGATCAGTTTGGGGTTCTCATACCTTGCTTCAAATTTATGATGAGAGATAATGTAATTTTAGTACATGTGAGGGGGAGTTCTCTTCACTTACATTTTTGTCCACGCTCCACTTTGTGTGGGATCTTAGTTCCCCGACCAGGGATTAAAACCCATGACCCCTGCAGAAGTGTGGAGTCTTAACTACTGGGCCACCTGGGAAGTCCACTCTAACTTTAGACTGAACTGGCGGGATTCTGACGTGCCTTAGCATGGTTTCGGCTTTAGAGTGAGGCTGAGAGGAGTTCCCGGCCCTGAATGCATGAATGCAAGTATGAGGTTGAAGGTGCTCCTTTGTCCCCGCCCTGCAGCTGCTGCTGGAGCACGTGGAGCGCCTGGTTTCCCGGTACGTGCCGTCCCTCGAGATGACGGCGGGCAAGCAGCAGGCGCAGCCCCCAGCCGGCATGACCAGCGAGTTGAAGGTGCTCAGAGCGCTGAAATCGCTCTTTGAATACCACAAGGCCCTGGATGAGAAGGTACCAGCCACCCGGCCTCCTGGATTTGTACACTTGCTGCCTTGTTAGGTGGATGATGCATGTATTTATGTAACTAGTTGACTCTTGAGCTTCTTGAATGCTTGTAAATACATTTTTTCTGTAAGAAGTCAGAGTTTTCCATGGTTAAAAAGCGTCGCCTGCGTACATGCTCAGTCATGTCCGTATCTTTGCGACCCTGTGGACTGTAGCCCACCACACTCCTCTCTTCATGGGGCTTCCCAGGCAAGAATAGTGGAGTGGGTGGCCATCTTCTACTCCAGGGGATCTTCCCGACCCAGGGATCGAAGCTGCCCTCTTGCACTGGCTGGCGAAATTTTACCACTGAGCCACCTGGGAAGCCCCCAGTTAAAAAGTATTAGTTGGCATAAATGTCTCAAGATTTATTCTATTCTGTATATCAGTTTGCAGTTAAAAACTGGGCAATAGAATTTAATTTAGGATAACATTTTGTTCTCTCAAACTTAGAATTTAAAGCTGTTAACAAGCAGCTTTTCTTGATGTTAAGATCAATGAGAGCCATTAAAGATATTCTGTTCCAGTAGCCATGTATTAGGGTGAGTATAGAATGAGGAGTGCACTAACGTGTATACACACATCAACACACAGTGACTCGACCCCTTTTATTTGAGTTGAGAGAGTGGTTACGTATAGCACTCGAAAGGTGTCGTTTGTTAGAAGAATTAGGTGCTACACATAAAGAGGTAAGTTTGATCAGTCATCGTGTAATTTCAGTTAAGGGTTAGTCGTTTGTATCCTTTCATTTTAAAAAAGTATGAAGGCTGTAGTGGTGGGCATCACATGGTATTTATCTTTCTGATTGAGGACCCGCCCACCTGGGGTATTTTCATGACTAGCAAACTAGACTTATAGCTCAGAGCTGCAGGATCTCTTAAGCACCCCTTTGTCCAGGAGAAGACAAAGTCTGACTCTAATCACCCGGTTCTAATCGGGATGGACAACATCACCAGGGCACCATGTAGGTCTGAGCGGCCGTGAGGGTCCTGTGAGCTCCCAGAGTGCAGAAGGCAGTTTTGACCTCGCCGATTTCCCGGAAGTGCTGTGTTCCCTCCCTCCCAAAACAAGGCTGTCAAAGGCTTCCTTTCCCCTTTAGAGATCGTCCGACGGCTCTGAAAGCCAGGAGCCAGACCTGGCTAAGATGCGCGAGCTCCAGGAAGTCATAGACAAGAAGTCGCGGGAGCAGAGGCAGATGAAAGAGCGCCTGGCAGCCATCTCTGCCCACGTGAGAGAGCTGGAGAAGGACCTGGACAAGGCCAGGAAGAACGTCCTCAAGTCTGAGGAAGTGAACACGAAACTGGAGCGGGATGTCCGCGAAGTGAGTGACGGCGGCCGTGTCTGTTGCCCTGAGGTGGCTGTGGGTCCCTTGTTCTCCCGGTGCTCTCAGCCTCGGGGTGGCTGCGTGAACAAGAGCAGAGCTCTGGCGAGACCATGACAGGCTGCCTCCCTGCCTCTGTGTCGAGGTCTCTGGGGTAGAAGAGGCCTGATCCCGGCGGTCCGTTGGCAGTGGACCAACACGAGGGGAGCCCTTGCGCTGCGCTGCACCCTGGGTGTGGACTCCTCATTTCTACAAGTTCTGGGGGGCCCAGTGTGTTCCTTTGAAAACATTCATTTATCCATTCATTCCTTTCTTGGCATGTAGTTGCTTTACACCGCTGGGTCAATTTCTGCTGTACGGCACACTGAATCAGTCATGTATATATGTATATCTCTACATATATCCCTGCTGTTTAGATTTCCTACCCATTTCCTTCACCACAGAGCACTGAGGAGCCTTCCCTGTGCTGTGCACTAGGTCCTTACTCGCTGTTGACTTGATGCGTAGTATCAGCAGTGTATATATGCCAGCCCCAGTCTCCCAGTTCATCCCCCCCACCTGCCTGTCGAATGTATTCCTGACGATGCTGAAATTTCCTTCTGATCCGCTCAGGCGAGTCTGGTGACATTTGTGGAGCCCGTTCTCTCGGAGAGATGGGAGCATGCTGTGTGGGCTCTGCCGAGGCAGCTTGCCTGGCCGTCTTCTCTGGTTTGCTGAGGTTCCGCTCCTTGACAGGGAGGGATGTGTGACAGTGATCCCGGCGGTCCGACCAGTCGAGTGGCGTTTGCTCACCCTCAGGTCCTCAGGCCCGAGCTGTGTAACTGTGTAGAATCCTGATGTTTCTGGCGGTCGTGTCTGCGGGTGTCATGATTTATGAGAAACTACCTCACGGTGGTTGTGAAAACAAAAGAGTGCTGGGGGTTCAGGCCTCCTCCTGTGAGCCTCACCTCTCCTCTGGACGCAGACAGACAGCGCCCACCCTGCCCCACCCCTCCCCCGTGACACCGTCTCAGACAGAGCCCCTCCAGCATGTGTTCCAGCAGGTGTACTTGTTTAGTAGCTTGGTGTGAGGAATTCTGTGTGAGAACTCAAAACAGAAATATTTGCACATGTTTGTATAACCCTGTCACACTACTCTTTGGCAACAGGAGGAGATTAGGTGGCAGGGTTTAACACGTTGAGAATTCTGGAAAAAGCGTTTTGAAGACCTTTCACTTTTAATGTTAGGACTTGGCCCACATTGGTTACTTAGTGACTGCGGAGGGACCTGAAATGGATTTTGAGCTGGCGGACAGGAGTCGCACCAGCAGCAAGTTCTGGTCCTGGTGTGAGCATTTCATACATGTGGTTTAACTCTGCTTGAGAAGGCTGCTTCCAGTTGTGTTACACTTTGACTTCTGTTTCCACTCGTTAATATTCTTACTTTAATTTTGAGGAAATTGCATGAGATTTTTCCAACTGTTACCCGAGGAAACAAGCCTCAGAGCTCCCTCTTGGGTCTGTTGACGGTCCCTCCCTGTTCTGGGTCAAGTCTGCCTGTATGGTGTAGCAGACAGAGGTCCTGACTTCATGCCAGATACCTTCCCTCCTGGAATTCTTGCAATAACAGGGTAGTTTAGTATACTTTTTGTTTGCTGTTTGGGTTTATTATATAACAAAGAAGCTTGGTAAACTGAGTGGCCGGATAGAACATTCAGACAGATGGGTGCCCATCGTGGCCAATGTGACCTTTGAGGTAGGCGCGTTTTTGCTCACGGCCGAGAAAACTGCCACGTCTAGGAGTTTAATTTTGAGGACGCTAACTTTCTGTTTGATTTGAAACTTAGGAGTTAGTCCAGCTTTGTTACTCCTAAGTGTATCGGAGTGTTCCATGATAACGACTTAGCTTTTCTTCTCTGCAATGCCCGGTGTAGGCCATGGCCCTGAAGGAGAACATGGAAAAGATAATCACTACCCTAGAGAAACACTCCCTCGCCGCCCAGCGCGAAGCTGCCTGTGTGCATGACTTCAATGGTAAACTTGAAAATGAAACCGCAGATGAGGATTCTGTGCATCGACAGGTAATGGCCTTTACTGGGCTGTGTCTGACTTTATAGCATTGCATTACTGAGGAGGGAAGGTAGAGACCTTTTCGTGTGACTCCCACGTTGGAAATCAAGTCCCCGTGTAAAGTTCTTATGACCCTAAAACATTGCGCTCAAAAGCACATCATGGTAAATCAGCTGTACTGGAAGGAAATGCATTTTTTAAAAATTGGGAGTGACTGCAACTTCCAGGTTTGAATTATTTGGGACTTGGTTTCACCATTTTGTGGACTTCCTCTCCTGACGCCCTTGTTTTACTTGAACGTGAATCTGTTGGCTTGTTAGCGTTTTTACTGAAAGAGCAGAGAACAGCAGGGAAATTCAGGGCAGCGGGCTGCCTGTTGAGAACTGGGTCACTGTGACAAAAGGCAGGGTTAGAGCTCCGGTCTGATTAGGGTTTGTCCTTCCTATGGTTTGGTGAGCCTTACTCGCTCCTGTTCCTGTGTGGTCTCAGATAATCAGGACTTAACCAGGAAAACCAAATCTGGCTTCTCTCAAACAAAGCGAGTCGGGCCGGTGTGTGCCAAAGTGTATCATTGGCCCCACCACAGAAATAAAGCACTAGAAAGTCATTGAAATGTATGAGGTGGAATGCATTACGATATACAAAATAGTGGCTGCCAAAGGCAGATCAGAAAATACTACGTACCATATGCTATTGTTTTCTGAGGGTTTTAAAGCCTCACGTGTCAGTACTGTCCCCAGCATGCCTGTGTTCTTGGGCCTGGACTGCAGAGCCTCAGACGCGGGCTCCCAGAGGGCAGTGGTTCTGACTCCCATAGTGAGACCCACGGTGAGGCGCCCTCCCCGCTTAGGCAGAGAGCTCAATGTCTCCCGATCAGGGGTGCCCTTCCTTACTTTCAGAACAGCTGCTCAGAGGCTGTTGAGCTCGGGATGCTGTTTATGACTAAGCCAGTTCAAAGTAAACTTTTGTTTTGCTTTAAAAATATTTGAATGCTGATGCCTTACTGTGGAAGCTGTGAGAGGTTTTGTTTCCTTGGGCTCAAAAATCACTGCAGACGGTGACTACAGCCATGAGATTAAAAAATGCTTGCTCCTTGGAAAGCTATGACACACCTAGATAGCATATTGAGAAGTAGAGACATCACTTTGCCGACAGAGGTCCATATAGTCAAAGCTATCGTTTTTCCAGTAGTTACATGTGGGTGTGAGAATTGGACCATAAAGAAGACCGAGCACCGCAGAATTGATGCTTTCGAACTGTGTTGCTGGAGAAGACTTTAACAGAAAATAACCTGTTTTTTAATTTTTTACGATGGAAAATTTCAAACATGCACAAAAGTGGTATAATCATATACCAATTCTATAATACAGTATAATAAATACCCATGACCCAGCAATTAGCCTCAGCAATTTCTAACACAGGGCCAATCTCAAACAGATCATTATACAGTAGGTCCTAAAACAGCTTTTTAAACCATGAGCTTGATGCTCATTTTATAAAAGACAGACTTGCCAACTTTGTTATTACATTTAGAAATTGCTTCAGGTAATTATTTCCAGTTTTTTAATATGAATTTTCATATTGGAAAAGATCCTGATGCTGGGAAAGATTGAAGGCAGGAAGAGAGTGGGTGACAGAGGATGAGATGGTTGGACGGCATCACCAACTCAGTGGACATGAGTTTGAGCAAGTTCTGGGAGCTGGTGATGGACAGGGAAGCCTGGCATGCTGCAGTTCATGGGGTCGCACCGTCAGACACGACTGAGCAAGTGAACTGATCTGAACATGAATTATCATTGGGAGAAAAGCTATGACCAAGCTAGACAGCATATTAAAAAGCAGAGACAGTACTTTGCCACCAAAGGAACACCTAGTTACAGCCATGGTTTTTCCAGTAGTCATGTATGGATGTGAGAGTTGGACCGTAAAGAAGGCTGAGCACCACAGAATCGATGCTTTTGAACTGAGGTGTTGGAGAAGACTCTTGAGAGTCCCCTGGACTGCATGGAGATCAAACCAATCAATCCTAAAGGAAATCAGTCCTGAATATGCATTGGAAGGACTGATGCTGAGGTGAAGGTTCAATACCTTGGCCACCTGATGCGAAGAACTGACAGATTGGAAAAGACCCTGATGCTAGGAAAGAGCGAAGGCAGGAGGAGAAGGTGCGACAGAGGACGAGACGGTTGGATGGCATCACTGACCCAATGGACGTGAGTTTGAGCAACTTCTGGGAGATAGTGAAGGACAGGGAAGCCTGGTGTGCGGCAGTCCATGGGGTCACAAAAGAGTCAGACACGACTGAACAACAGCAGTCATTTCAAAGAATTCAAGTGATGTTGCATGTAAAGAAAAATATGTGAAGGTCTATCTCCACTGGCTTTTTTCCCAAAATGAATTTTCTCACCTTTTGCTTTATAACTTGAATTCCTTTTACCCCCTTAAACCAGACTCAGGCTTCTGTTTATATACTGGGAATTTCCTCTACCAACGTGTGTGTAAGCCGATCCCCTTTAAAGTCTGCTTGTTTCTGAGTGTAAATCTGCTTGTTCCCCGAGCTCCTCCGACAGGTAATGGCTGGTGACACTAAGGTCCCCCAGGCGCTCAGCCAAAGAGAAGCGTTGGGAGTGACCTTTGACAAGTGAAGTCCCTGCCTCCCTCTGCACCTGCCCATCTGCTCTGGTGATGCTCAAGAGCCCAGCAGAGGTGGCCGTGGGAAGGGACCGCCTCGGGAACCAGGGCAGAGGCCGCTGACGTCGCGGCTCCCCGGTGCTTATAAAAGAAGGACCGTACTTTGCTCTTGAAGTCTATGAGTTTTTGTTTTTCCTGTTTTAGATAAGGCAGGGAGAAGACGTGAAGGAAGAACACAATAAACCCTTATCAGATACCATGGATAAGCTTGTGTCCGAATCAGATGAGAGGCTTCAGCTTCATCTGAAGGAGAGAATGGCTGCTCTGGAGGATAAGGTGAGCCAGCCCCATGGCCCCTTTACAAAGAGGCCCATCTGGCGTGGCCTATCCCGGCCTGGTCTGTGTGTGGGGAAAAGCTCCAGGACAGGAGTTGGAAAACTGTTCCCAAGAGGGCCCCAGAGTGAATGTCTTTACTGGTTACGAATGATTGAGTAGCAGCATTTCATGCCAGTCAGTAAGCGTGACAGCATCCACAGGCAGTGTGTAAAGGAACAGACGTAGGTGTGTGCCCACAACCCTTACAGAAAGCATCAGTGAGCCGGATCCACCGATGGCCCCAGTGTTAGCAGCCGCCGTGCTCGAACTTTCTTCGCGGTCCACCCTCACCCCTTCATTTCTTTCTTAGGAGTTTATTTCTGGGGCTTTGCTGGCAGTCCAGTGGTTGGGAGCCCCCGGGGGGCTGCCCTGCGGGGCGGGGCACACCGCCTGCTTGCAGAGAGCTGGAGACCAGGCAGGGAGGGGGACAGTAGAGGCCGTTCTCAGGGAACTTTCAGAGACCCGCAGCAGGCGCTGCAGGGAGCCCTGGAGGAGGAATCTGCTGGTTGCCGTTGTGCGATTTGAAGGCGCGGGAAGGGAGAGGATGTGCTGACCGGGCTGATGGGGGTGAACCCATAGACAGCTGGTTCGCTGGAGCGGAGCAGGAATGATGGCAGGTGGTCCTGGAGCCAGCGAAGGGGGTGACTCTGCCCTGGGGAGGGGTCGTGACGAAGACAGGGGCCGAGGGCACTGACCCCGGGGGACAGGGAGCCAGCCAGCCAGCTTCTCGAGGCTGCCCCTCAGTTGCTTTGAGGTCATGTCTGGGAAAAGAAGGCAGGACCTGGGTGACAGTGGGGCCGGGGGGACATTTGCGGAGAGAAGGGTGTGAGGTGTGAGAGCGGGAGGGCGGCACGGGCCCCACAGGCACGCTCCCGTGCGTCTCTGAGGACAGAGCCGCCCTTGCGGTGCGAGGGGCACCGCCCAGAACAGCCGAGGGCCTGTGCCCCGAGAGGAGAGCCGCGGCGGGGCTGGCCCTCCTGTCCCCTGGCTGCCCCTGCTCGCTCCTGTCTGTGGGTGTTCAGACCAGCCTGGAAATCGGAGGGCTGGGAACCTGCGAGGACGGCCCTCCCTGGTGAACCAGTACAAGTGATGAGAGCTGAGGTGGACCCAGCGGCTGCGGAGCTGAAGGATTGCTTTTCCTTCTTTTCCTTCAGCCTGGCTGATGGGGGCATGGATGTATTTTTCTAATGTTTGGTTTTTGTCTCTGACTCCATCAGCCCTCCCTTGTGAATAACCTCATAGGATTGCCTTCTGTCCACGCTAAGTCACCAGGCCTGAGTGTCACCAGGCCATGTGGGAACTGAATTCTCCTCCTGCCCGTTTCTTCAGTACTGCTCGCTTGAGAGATGGCAGTGTCTCCTAAGCATGGCCCATTTATCCTCAGTCAGGGCTTCCATGTAAAATTGTGTGCAGTTCCTGATAGACTTGAGCTGCTCTGAATGTCGCTGACGAGACGTGGTCCTCTCGTGCCCAGGTGCAGACCCTGAAGGAACAGGGCTGGGAGCGCGCGCAGCAAGCCAGCGTGCTGGCCAACGTGGCCCAGGCGTTCGAGAGTGACGAGGGCGTGTCTGACGGCGAGGGCGACGGGGTCACCCTCTTCACCTCGGCCACTCACCTGTCGCCCAGCGGGCAGGTCGATGCCAAGACTCTGACTGTGACGCTTCAGGAGCAGCTGGACGCCATCAACGAAGAGATCCGGTGGGTGCGCCTGATCCCAGCTCCCCGGAAACTCGGTTTCTCTGAGGAGCTGTCTTCTTAGAGAAGTCTGAGTGTTCCATAGTAAGAAAACTGACTTCAGGTCTGCCTCAAGAATTTTCAGTTCCAAGATTGCCCTTGATTATAGAGCTCAGTCAGCCAGGGCGTTCTGTCCACAGTGTGGTGTCAGCAGTCTGTGGGGGGCGTTGTGGGGTTTTCTCCCTCAGCTCTGAGCCCCAAGGTGGGTGAGGTGCTGAGGCGGTGTCCCCTGCGGCCCGTGCAGCCTCCAGCACTGAGGGCGCACCCTCATGTGTCGCTCAGAGCCTCCCACGTTCTGGTGAAAAGCCGCCTGGATCAGAAAAGCTGGGGTTTTGGGGTTGGCAGATTCCCACTCAGATCTGCATTTTCCTTCTTCACGTAATACAGTGTGAAGATTGGCTTGTTGGAAGACAGTGGTCCCAGGACATGTGTTTGAGTTTTTCTCATCTCATCAGTATATTTAAGGTGTTTTCTTTAGACACCTTCTTGGCAGTTATAACATTTTACAAAAGGGGATAGAATCCAAAGGCCCGCCTGGTGGTGAGCAGGGGCCTTGGGCCTGGGTACAGCCGGCTGGCTGGGGGCCCCGAGGCCTGCCTGGTGCCACACCCGCACAGCGGTTCCCCTGTCCCGAGTCCACGTTCAGAGTGGCCGCAGGCCGGCGACCCTGCACAGGACCCGGCAGAGCTGCTGCTCAGATTGTTCTCGTCGCGTCAGCTGAGGCCGAGGTGCCCGTTCCTGTCGGCCGAGCGTGGGGAGCCCGGGGGAAAGGCAGGGGGTGAACGGCACAACCAGCAAACGCAGGTGGTGCCGCCTGCACTTTTGACGCCATAGACAGACTGCTCTGTGGGCCGTGTTTGAGCACAGACGAGCTCAGAAAGATTGTCTTTCCCCGTCCCCGCAGGAAAAATGGAATGACCGGTTATATATTAGTAGTCTTATTTTTACAGCAAGTTGTCAGGTAAAAGTGATTTTTCCTTATGCAACAAGTTGACTTGATGTAAATGGTAAATTCTGTCCATCAGCTTGTTATCAACAGTGGAAAACTTTCAGGATGTATAAGCAGAAGTGCAACTGGAGAGTTTAGTTCCTGTGAGAATCTTGTATTTTAATTTGAAAGTCCTTTTATCTGCATAATTGAGTGTTTAAACTGCTGTGTAACATCCTCCACGGCACATGAGGGGAGAAGAGCAGTAACCGTGAATTCTAGGTTAATGCGGCACATTGGCATGAATCCAGAAACTCACACAAAGCTGGGGGAGAACGTCATCAAGTGATGCGTCTGTACATATACAACCTCACACACAAAAAAGATCAACTCAGCACTTCATCTGGTCTGGAGACTTGTGTTTAGAAACTCCAGCTTGTTCGTGCATCGCTGTTTTGATCGTACAGAGTTCCCGACTCCCAGTGGGAAAGACTTGAGGCACTGACGTGCATGTCTGCCCTGAGAGCAGGGAGAAGGTAGAGGTTGTCAACGTCAGGTGTCCCCTCACAGGGGGAGAGTCGCCACCCAGGCCCGTCAGAAAGTTAGAGTAAATAAGGGAAATCAAACGTGAATGATCGGGGCCACCTGGTAAGACTCAGTGCTAAGTTATTCTAAGTTTGAGGATATTCAAAAGAGGGAAAGTTGAACCTTTGTGCTGAGATGTTAATTGAGCAAGTGTTCCTGGAATTTGCTAATCGTGACACAGAATGCCAGCCCAAATGTGTTGTCCAGACACACTCCTCTGCTGACAAAGGCGGGTGACGGGTTTTATTCTATTTTAGGTTGATCAAAGAGAAGAACACGGAGCTGCTGGCCGAGGAGACTGAGAGCAGGGTGCGCAGGGGGAGCTTAGGCAACCTCCGTCGTTGTAAAACAGAGAGCTCCCTCAACCTGGATCCGGCCTCCTCGCTTGCCGGCTCCTGCTCGCCCAGCAGTGGGCGCTCCAAGCCCCAAAGAAGGCGGCGCAGCCCTCCGAGGGAAGTAGACACGACTGGGGTATGTGTCTGCCTCCTCCCTGCCGCGTCCCTCCCCCAGCACACTGGTTTTCTTTTGTTTGTTTGTTTTTTCTCTTTTTACCCAGAAGAAAATCAGATACATTTGCTATGCTCAGAGGTCTAAGATTTTTAAAACTGCCTAGTCTGTAATCATTCCATAATGGCACAGTGACAGATTAGTCTTGATATTTGGACCACTGGCTTAGCATGTCATCATGAACTCAGTCAGAGCCTGCCTCAATGTACTCAGCACATTGGGCCTGGCCTGTGCTGGGCACAGCAGCTGCAGGGAAGTTTCTGTTCTCAGGGAGCAGGCAGCTTTGTGAAAGTAACCATGGGCAGCTCTCATGGCGTGTGCAAACCGTGCCACACATTTTCCACTGGGGATGCCTGGCTGCAGGGTGCAGGGCATGCGGTGGGAACAAAACCCAAGAATCTCAACTGGTCTGCTTGCTGATGGGCCTGGCCGCGCGCTCAGGCCAGCTCTGCGTGTGAAACCAGGTTAAAAGCCGGGGGCCCCAGGGCCCCAGGGAAGAAGTCGGGCTTCCTCACTCTTCCGAGTCAAAAAACAGGATGACGACCTAGGGCTTTTGGCGACAGAGTGTGTGGCTCTAAAGCACGTGTCCCAGCTTGCTTCCATGTTTAGCTTAGGTTGTGTGAGTGCATTGCTGTTTACCCCATGAAACCACGTGTTCAGCACTGCTTTGTAAGTGCACTTGCATTATCACCTTTTCCCGTTACCACCCGTTTCATGTTAGCTACACTGTTAGTCAGCATGTAATTAAATTCACTGTGAATCATTTTCGCGGCATGTGAAGTGGTAACTAGTCCACGCTGTGGTCTTTTGACACGCTGTTTTTATCTTTTGCATCATTGGCTAAGTAGTTGAAATTTAAAATTCTTTGACGGTTTCTCTGTGGGTTCATGCTTGATTTCTCTCCGAGTATCTGTGAAAGAACAGTTCTGTCTGTGTCTTCCTTGCTGTTGGAGTTCTCCGATGTGTGTCTGCTGTCGTCACTGGTCTTGATTTCTTGTCTCATCCTCTGTCTGCGTAGTCGTTGTCAGTGGGACCACGGTCCGTCAGTCGTCAGTCAGCCGTCGTCCGCCCATCCCCCTCCCCTCCCCGTCCTCCCGCTGCTCTGGTCATAGCGGTGCTGTGCTCCCCAGCGTGTGTCCCTAGTCGGGTTTGTGCTGTGTCTTCATGTCTCATTAAGCGATGTGTTTCCCCCATAGCAGTCAGTCTGAATTAGCGTCTCACTATGCAGTTACAGGAGAAGGCAATGGCACCCCGCTCCAGTACTCTCGCCTGGAAAATCCCATGGACGGAGGAGCCTGGTAGGCTGTGGTCCACGGGGTCGCTAAGAGTCGGATGTGACTGAGCGACTTCACTTTCCCTTTTCACTTTCATGCACTGGAGAAGGAAGTGGCAACCCACTCCAGTGTTCTTGCCTGGAGAATCCCAGGGACGGGGGAGCCTGGTGGGCTGCCGTCTGTGGGGTCGCACAGAGTCGGACACGACTGAAGTGACTTAGCAGCAGCAGCATGCAGTCACAAGCATAATGTAGATGGATCCTAAACTACATAACATGTGTACTTCATAAATGAGATGATCCTTACATAAAGAAATGACCCTCTTAAGTGTAGATTTAATGGACTTTTGACACAATATCCTTTCTGTGTTGGTGCTTGTATTTAAGACTCTCAATCTCATCAGCTTTAGCACAGTTAATGTCTCTCTTAGACTCTGTAAAACAGTATCTTCTGTGGTTAATAAAATGTAAAGACTGCCCCTGCTATTATGCTAGCTTTCATTCTTACATATTTTCACAGGGAACCTGCTTTAATGAATTTATTTTGAGAAGTTTTAAATCAAATTCTATGTAAGGATTTTACATTAATGTCCAATAAGTGGTTAGATTTGTTCAATGTTGAAATAGGTATTATGGTAACTTCCTCATCAGTTAAATTACTAATTTAACGTTGAACATGGTTTTTGTTGAGAGAAACTAACTGATAGAGAAGTTTGGCTGAGAATAGACAACTGTTAAGGCCCTTTATTGTACAGAATGCTGTGCTTTATTAAATCATGATGTTGTAATGGAATTGTATCTTCTGAGTGATAATTGATAGTGTTTCTCTAGTAAATCTTCAGTAGCTTATTTAATTTCTGTGGTCAAAAAAAAAATGTTGTGTTTCCAGTTACGTGTTCTCTAAATCTTCATCTCACTTGTATGTTTGCAGTCTTTTTTGCTTTCCTGTCTTTGCCTATACTGATTGACTTTTTAGCTTCAGAGTCGCAATAAATGTGGTTCCTCTTCATTTCTTTGCATGCGTCTCTCAGCCTAGTGATTTAAGGAAGCATCGTTGAAAGGTAAACTACTTAATACTTTAGCATGCCTTTGTTTCTCTGTGAAGTGTTAAATAGTCCTTGTCATTTAATGTGAGTGAACACTATGTGGTTATGTACTGGTGAATAACTGACGTTTTAATGGAAGTCATGAAACTCACCCACCACGTAGAATATGCTGATGATTCTGTTGGAAATAGGTCATTCGTTGGGACAGTTGTAACAGTTTGCCTTTCTCCCACTTGTTTGCCTTCTAATCATCTCATGCTTATTTATAATAGACATAGTATTATTGGTTATTTTTAAAATTTTATTTCCTTATATTTTTGGCCATGCTGCACAGTTTATGGGATCTTAGTTCCGCAACCAGGGATCAGACCAACGTCCCGGCAGTGAAAGTGCCAAGTCCTAACCTCTGGACCACCATGGAATTTCCGCTCAGTGTTTTCTTGAAAGACATGACTGTTAGATTTTCTTAAAAGGCATAGATGTTAGATTTGCGGGAAGCCAATTTACTGACGGTGGGTAGCAGTGTGCAGGAGACTCTGTGCACCGGGCACCGTGTCGAGTGCTTTCCGAGCCTGTCATCTCATCCCGCAGACACCCAGGTGAGGTCCAGGCTGCCGTTATCCCCATTCAGCAGACATGGACACTGAGGCTGAGAGAGGCTGGGCACCGTGCCCAGGCTCGCACACACAGCAGTGCGGTGCAGACTGGTCTGATCAGAGCCTGGACGCGTACCCGTGGTCCCGTCCAGCCCGCTTTCCTCCTGAGGCTCTCGTGTCCATCACGGCATCCCTGATGGAGGGAGCATCAGGAGGGAGCTCGGAGCCGCTCCCCTCGGAGGGTCACTTGGATGAGCCCCTGTTGTTGGAGTCCAGTGCCCCGAGGGCTGGCCTTCCTCGTCCCTCTCCCGCTCCCAGCCCGCTGACCGAGCACTCCTGGCGCCTTCCCGCAGGCCTCGGGCAGCCGTACTCCAGTTCAGGCAGCGCCGTCACCCTGGGGTGGGTGGCCTGGGTGTGCCGCTCTGTCAAACCCCAACATGGACCAGCAGTAGGGGCCCATATGTCCCCTCCCCTTTGCACCTAACTCACATCTCCCTCCCCATTCCTCTGCTCTAGGTTGACACAAGATCACCTCTTAGTGAGGCCTAGGGGTGCTGTATGGAAACCACAGCGAGCAAGTTACACTCGCACTGCGTGTGAGCACTTCAGGGTGTAGCCCCCAGTCTGTGTGTTCCCGAGAAATACAAGCCAGACCCGTGGTGTTCACATGGAGGGGTTAGGTACCTTTTCTGTGTTTCTCTGGTCGTGATGGGTTCCAGTAACCTGCATCGTCACTACAGATGCTCTTGGGTGGTGGCACAAGCAGTGTCCTTTCCTCCTTCAAACAGGAAGGTCTGGACGGCTTTGCTGAGAGGTTTCTTACTCTTGCAACTGGTGCTTCTGAGCAGCGTCTGGTGATGAGCACAGTCCTTTCAACAGGGCAGTTCATGCCATGCAGGGTTCACGGTGCTGGCACCGCTCTGCCCTCCTGCCCGGCAGGGCCATCTGGTTGTGGGATTCCAGGGAGGGCAGAGCCCGGCTGCAGGGAGGCTCTGGTCCGGGGTCTCTGCACTCAGTCGGGGGCTCTCCTGCCCCATAGCCCTGCCTCTCTTGAACAAGACAGTCCTTTAAGATGGCGTTAAGCTATGACAAGGGTTTCTTTTGTACTTGGGGGAAAGCATAGCTAATAGATTTTCAAATAAGTTTCTGGTTATAATGTAAAACCTGTGAGATTGCCTTTTCCGACAGTCTTTTGTTTCCCAATTTTACACTGACCTCATTCCCTCAGCTGCCAGCTATCCCGGAAGAGGTAGGAGACATCGAAGGCACAACCTCGACCCCTGCCTCGCCGCAGTCCCTTCAGCTGGACCAGCTGCACCCGGGGGCACTGCACACAGCCAGCCACGAGGCCATCAGGGACGCCTGCAAGTAAGGGGCCTGCGCGCCTTGGCATCAGTTTCAGGAGCCCTGCGCCTCTAGTCTTGAAAGAGTTGCAAGGATGATTTTACAGGAATCCCACTGGGTTCGGAGCCTGTGTTTAGTGGTGGACTTCAGGTGCTGGGGCAGGAGGGCTCAGTGACCTCAGTGATTTTAGGAAAGGTCCATCTCAACAGATTGACTCCTGTGGGAGCTTTCTTCCTGCTCTTGCTAGAGGTCTGCCCGGCCCGGGGTGCGTTCCTGATGGTGGCGGCCCCTTGCCTCTCGGGTTCACCCTTGAGGGTCCCTCCCTTTTCCTCAGGGGTCTCCTCTCAGGAGACTCTGTCCACTCCCGTGACTGACACTGTCCTCATTCAGACCACCACCTGCCGAGCTCCCGTCCTGAGCCAGGCAGCACTCGATGGAGGGCACGTGTGGTCTCCTGACCAGCAGCCCTGCATGGTGTCCGTCGCTCTCCCCCCACGGCCAGGGGCGGTCACCCTGCGGGAGGCAGGGGGACTGCCCAGAGCGGAGGAGATCGTCCTCTGGGAGTGTCGTCACCTGCCGAGCAGCGACCCTGAGGGAAGGTCGGAGCGCCCTCTGCACCAGCTGGCCTGGAGTCAAGCCCTCCTTGGGCGAGAGCTAGAGGCAGGGAATTGCAGCTTCCCGAGGTGGTTGTCTGTGGCCGGGAGCCCGCATTGCTCGTGTGGAGTGTGCTTGGTGAAGGAGACTCCACGGTCTGCTGCGAGGTTGAGGCGCGGGTGTTGCCGGGTGCCCAGTTCTATCAGTAGGTCTTGTGGACTGGTGTGTGTTTGCACGAGGGTGCCGGATAACGGTCGTTTTCTCTCCCCGAAGCTTGACAGGCTCCCAGGACAGCCCCGGGAGCAACCCCAGCAGCAGCAGCAGCAGCCAGGACTCGCCACACAAAGCGGCAAAAAACAAAAGCATCCGGTACTCCATCAGCCGCATATTTCAAAAGAAGTAAAAGGGCCGGCCTGGACACCCCGGCAAGGAGGCATTAGGACCAGGTGGGTGCTTCACCGTTCAGAGTTAGGGGGCCTGCAGGCATGTCCCTTCTGTGTCTCCCCCGTCATCCCCACGAGGCACCTGTCCCTCAGGCTGGGGGTCCTCCTGGGAGCAGGAGCGGAGGAGGCGTCTGTCTTCTTGGTGGGTCTGAGATGATCTGATGAGTTACTGAGTGGTTGGGTGGATGGATGGATGAATTCGTCAGTGGATGGGTGGATGGATGAGTGAGTGGATGGATGGATGAACAGATGGCTGGCTGGATGGGTGGTTGAAGGGAGCATGGAATGAATAACGCAAATGTTTCTACTCCAATGCTAGAAACATATTCTCCGAAATTGCTTGAGTAGGAAGGAGCAGGGCAATGATTGTTTCCTCCAGAACAGTGACAGGTGTTTGGAAACGGTTCAGTGCTCATCCGTGAGGGGTGAGGTACAATCTGTGGACAGCCCACAAGGAACAGCCCCCTCCTTCCTGCCACCGTCCCCACCCCCCGGAGCTCGTCAGGGGTTCTGCCCACGGCTCCCGCCCCACCCCACAGCCGCGCGGGTCCCCCTGGGGGCTCCTCAGCACACAGTGTGATCACCAGGCCCCCACCGCGCTCGGCGCCATCTCCTGGAGGGCAGGGTGTGTTCCTGCCTCTCCAGCCAGATATTTGCTGAGTGTCTTGTTTGTGCTGGGCGTGGGATGTACAGGGGTAGGTAACGCAGATGTGGTCTGGAGCACAGTTTAGGGGCGAGAGGGGAAAAGGAGCAGGTTATTACATCTCTCCCTGTTATTCAGAAATACAGCGCTGCGAGGGATGCTGCATTGACTGTGCACCAGAGGCTGCGCGTGCCCCTCAGCAAGCAGGGGCTGCCACCTCCCGATTTACAGAGGAGACATGGCCCCGCGGTTAGGGAGTGGTGAGGCAGGTTCACACCCACGCGGCGGGACCGGGCACTTTGCCGAATCCCCGCCGCCTCTGCAGTGGATGCAGCAGGAATGAGATGGTCCTGTGGCATCACTGGTTCAGTGGACGTGCGTTTAAGCAAACTCCAGGAGACAGTGAAGGACAGGAAAGCCTGGAGTGCTGCCGTCCACGGAGCGGCAAAGATTCGGACACAACTGAGCGACTGAACTAAAACCTGAGTGTGTGCTGAACTGCTTCAGTCGTGTCTGAGACTCTGCAAGCCCAGGGACTGTCGCCCACTAGCTCCTCTGTCCAGGGGACTCTCCAGGCAAGAATACTGGAGTGGGTTGTCATGCCCTCCTCCAGGGCATCTTCTTGACCCAGGGATCGAACCCCCGTCTCTTGTTATCTCTTGCATTGGCAGGCAGGATCTTTACCACGAACGCCACCTGGAAAGCCCCAGTGAACGCTGACAACTAGGAAATGCAGAAAATAAGGGCTGCTCCTAAGTTAAACCAGAAGAGCAGCGAGCACAGTTTGTAAAGAGGGAGACGCAGGATGAGCAACAGCAGTGCTGACGGAAACAAGCAGGGATGCGCTCACCCACATAAGGAGAATACCTGTGCCATTCTGAAGACGAGCCCGTCAGTCCTCGGAGGGACAGTGGAACCGGAACGGAAACCGAGGCCATGGTCAGCAGTGCCCACCCACACGGCCCAAGTGGAGTCGTGTCACTCACCGGGCTTCCTGCGTCCCCAGAGCTGCCGGCGGTAACATCCCTGAGTGCTCGGCCAGGCAGCATCCCCGAGTGAGCTAAGACATCACTGCTCTCCTTCCGGTGCTGCTGCGGGGCCCTCTGTGGGCGGCCACCCTCATCCCCTGCCCTGCCACCCTCTGGGGCCCGGCTATCCCCCGGGATCTTTTCAGCCCTTGAGCTTGGGTGTTCCCAGCCCTCTGCCATGCAGGACTGGGACGCAACTCAGGACTTGGGCTTGAGACATCACGGAGACCGTGAATCTGGAAGGACACCGCCCTGGGGTCCATGAGGGAGCAGGAAAGCAAAGCCCCCACGGGGAGGAAGCAGAGCTGGGGAACGTGCCCACAGCCACCACTGCCTCCTGCACAAGTGCCTCTTCTTTGCCTCTCCTTGACCTGAAAGAAACCCCAGCTTCTGCTGCTCCGCAGGTGATTCCTAAAAATGCACCTCCTGCAAGAGCTATTGTCCTGCTGCACTGGGGCTGCCTGGGTGTGCTAAGGAGCGTCAGAGGAGTGGGGTGCCACACCTCATCCTGGAGGTGGGGGGCCTGATACTGGGAAGGGTCTGATGCCTGGGGAGGGTCTGAGGGTTGGGGAGGGCCTGATGCCGGACTAGGGTCTCATGCTGGGGGAGGGCCTGATGCTTGGGAAAGGTCTGATGCGGGGGGAGGGCTTAATGCTGGAGGAACCTCTGATGCTGGACTAGGGTCTGAAACGGGATTAGGCCCTGATGTTGAGGGAGCGTCAGATGCTGGAGTGGACCTCATGCTATGGGCAAACGTCTGATGCTGGGGGAACCCTCTGATGCTGGGTTAGGGTCTGATTAAAAACCCTGTAATAAAATATCTTCGGGCCCACATAACAAGTATCAACAGATTAAAGATTGCATTGAGTTGAAAATGTAGTCTCCGTTGTATCGTGGACGCTGTCTAATCACCTGTAGAAGTAGTGGGGGTAAACTAGAAACACACAGAGGAGTCAGTCCTGGGATGGCGGCTGGTGCCTGAGCCCCTGCCCCTCCAGACACCCCCACCCCCACCCCATTCTGGGCTTCAGGGGCTTTGAGAATTCAGAGAAACACGGAGGACCAAGCAGATCAAGGAGAGATCTCTGTGGCGGACTTTATTCTGACATATAGCTAAAAGCTGCTGGTAAAAATGCCCCAAACACAATCCAGCTTTCTAGCTGAGAGGGGAACAGAACAGAGCAGACAGCCTCCTGCCCTCAGAGCGGCTCGAGCAGAGCTGGGCCCCCGGGCCGGCCCCACCAGAGGACCGCCCAGAGCAGCACCTGCAAGGGAGGGTGGCCCCTCAGCGGCGGCCGAGCCCCAGGTGCCGGTGCACCTCCGTGAGAAACGCTGGCCTCCGCACGGAGAGGCACAGGGCAGGGCAGCCTCGAGAACCCTGACACCCTGGGCTCTGCTCCCTCCAAGATCGTGCACGCAGGGCATGGCTGGCAGGACTGCCGCTGTGGGAGGGACACCCGTGCGCATGGATGTGCGGGAGCCTCGGGCCGTGCTCTGACCAGTCCGGTGCCAGCCAGGTGCCAAGGTCATGTTCTCTGCTGCTGAGGGCTCTCCCATGCCGACCTCCAGAGACCCGCTGACCCTCCACTCCCAGGGCGTGGCCTCCGTGCCCCCGCGGGACCAGGCCGGCCAGTACTCACCCCGAAGCTCAGCAGGAGCAAGTCCTGACTGTAGCGGAATCCAGCCTCTGAGTTCCCGCCACGCTGCCTGGTCCCACGAGCGCGGGAGGAAGCGTGCAAACACAGTGCGGCTCGCCGTGCAACGTCACACGGGGCACGAGGACACACGCACTCACACCCGCAGCAGCGCCCACTGCTACTGAGGGTCTGGGGAACCTTCTAGAGGGAGGATGAGCCGGGAAGAGCGAGCCTGCCATCTGGGGGTCCCTGCCACCCGGGGTGGGGCTGTCACACTAGAGCAGCAACGGCACACTTGATGACAGAAACGCCAACATGGCGACAGCTCCTCCACGTGAGCAGCTGCAAGTCTCTCCTTAGACCTCCAGATTCACAGGGCTGCGGGACCTCTCTTCCAGCCCTCAGGACGGTCAGTGAGACGGGACCTGGGGAGGGACTGGCTACTTGCGGGTCAGTGGCCGGGGCCCGGTGGCCTGGCCGCTTCAGGGAGGGCTGAGCACGGGGCTGATCTGAGAAAGCAGAAACTCAGTCTCAGCCTCCCTCAGAAATGTCACCACTGACGTTGTTTTCTCGACACAACACAGGCTGTAGGGCCCAACGTATCAGCCCTGACCCACGCCCAAGTTGACTAAGAAATCTCCATAACCCCCTAGCAGAAACCCGCTGCTCCCGATTCAACGTTTCCTGTCTTTCCCTGGGCCCTCCAGGAACACATCTGATGAGTCTCTGGCCAGGGTTCCAGAGAGGGCTGAATACGGCGGGGGCTACTGATGGAGCAGGCCAGCTGTGTAAACCCTCTGATTCTAGGAGCCCCGGACACCTGCTGCACTGCAACTTCAAAAGCCATGAAAACAACCCAGTTACACAGTGTGTGCCCTGCCTATCTCACGCGGTTTGTGAAAGGTCATCTCCCATATGTTATATTCCCAACGCCTCTTTCTAGGATTGTTTCTAATAACGTCTACATCACCATGTCAGCTGACAGGGAAATGTTGGATTTATAATGAGAGTGGAAAATAAAAATGCAAGCAGTTAGACTCTTCAATCGACTGAAAGCTAAGCTGCGGTTAAGATTTGTACAAATGAACTGCATGCTCCTTGGAAGAAAACTGCAGTTTAAAAAGGAGAGTCACTGGGTTCCCCTCACCCCTGGTGACGCGTATGATTGAGTTTTGGGAAGAGATGATGCCGCTTCCCCGTCAGCCTCCTCACCGAAAGCGCCCAGCTTAGCACAGGCTTTACCTAAGTGTACTTTGCTCTGTGAGAGCAAAGCTTATGAATCTACTCATGGGAAGGGCTAATAACAAGGAGCAAATGGCACCAAAGAGACCCTCCAGGCCCGCTCCCATGGGCTGAGCGCACACTCCCTCTGGGAACCCCCAGTGTGGCCGGCGCAGCCAACCGGGGAGAAAGGAGCCGCTGAGACGCCCCTCTCACGGACAGGACACTGCGGGGTCGCGGGTGGGGCACAGGGCGTCTCCTGAGCCGCAGAGCCCGACCCCGGCCCAGGCTGTCTGGCCATCGGTCTTGCCATCAAGTGGGGACACAGCGGCCCTGAGCGCCCAGCCTGAAGTAGCAGCGTTCTCTGGCAGAGAGGCTGTCAGAGGGAAACCAGAGCTGGGTCTGAAAGGACAACTGCCAGGCCGGTGTATTCACGGCCTGGCCAAACTCTGGGCAGGACCTCTCCCGGCCTCAGCTTCTTCCTCCGCCCCATCGACTGACAGTGTGCAAGGGACCGACTGCGGTGAGGACGGGGGAGGACAGGAAGGTGGACGCTGCTGTCGCTGAAAACGGACTCGGGGTCCTCCCAGCGCGCAGAGCCCTTGAGGGGCAACTGGTGCGGCCTGACAGCGACCCTACCGTTTCACGAAAGAGCTCTTGAGAGCTGCCAGCCACACACACATCTCTACAAGCACGGGTGTCGATCTAATGCTCTGAGAACACACACGCGTCTCAGCTTTATTATTTGGAAGAGTATGCTAGTATTCAACCGGACAAGAACTTGAAAAAAACCACCACCATGACGGTTGAACGTTTATGAACAGATGGGATTCACTGTGGAGCACTGACCCTTGGGCATGCAATGGCACAAAGGAGCCCTGTCACCTGGGAAGCAGGCCATTCCAGCTCATCACCATTCTAGCCCAGGGCTGCGCATGCCGCCCGACCTGTCACCTGCCGGGCGGCTGCATCTTCTCTGGCGGCCCCGAGGGCGAGGGCAGAGAGGACGGGACCCGGACGTTTGCGGGCAGAGCCTCTGCGCGCCCAGCAGCTGAGCCACGGACATCCTGTGGTCTGAATTTTTTCCTCCAAGAAGGTGCCCTCTTAAAGCTTTTATCATCATCCTTGGAAATTACAGGACAGAAAACAAGACAGATTTTAAAACAAAGGACAAAAACCAAAAGCCAGCAGCCCTTTAAAACGGCTGAGTTTGCCACTGCACTTTTGTCCACGTGTATCTGACCCTGTTTGTGATGACCGGGTGACGGATTTGCCCAAACTGGGGACAGAGGAGTGTGGCACAGGGTGGGGTAACACATGTGCCAGGATCCTGACTGGACCCTAACTGGACTGCCCTGGCTGCCCGGGTGGACACTCCTCCTGACAGCAGGTTTCCCTTCTCACCTTGGAGAAACTGGCTCCTGCTCTATAATACAACACACTGTCATTTGCCATGGAAACATTTTCAAGCTATAACCAGTTCCGTCTCACGCTGGGACAGAGCCAACGGATGCTTTTTCAGGTGTCCGATTCTCCTTGTCAAACTCAAGTCTCCCTAGTTCCAATGAAGAGAAGGACTATAATGTGGGAGTGAGCGAGTGTGTCAGGGGAAATCCACGTTTTGTATGTGTTCAATACACTTATGAAAGAGTCCCCCAAAGCACACGGGCCCTAGAATAGGGTAAGGTCATCCAGTTGCTCCCCAAAACACAACTCACAGACACCATTCCTAAGTGGAAACCAATGTTTTAATATAAAATATTTTTGAGGGGGACTAAAATTTAAATGTTTTCTTATGACACAAATGAACTCAATCACAGCTAGAAGAGCCTTCAAATGGGCCATCTCCCCCACCATATTTTTATCTTTACTTTCCTTCTTAGTAAAAACTGGAGATGAAAATGGCACTTACACGCACAGGGCTCTAGGAAGGATTAAATGAAGGAACCTATGAAGGTACCTGGACTCGCTCAATAAGTTTTGTTATTGCTACTGTTACCAGAGATCTATTTTCTGAACATTCGGGGAGGTCTTACCCTGAGTTTAATGGGTAGTATCTGTTTGGAAAGGTTCTTTTCATTTTGGCTGTGATGGGTCTTTGGTGCTGTGTGCAGACTTTCTCCAGTTATCATGGGCGGGCTTCACGATGTGGTGGCTTCTCTTGTTGTGGAGCCCAGGCTCGAGGGCACGAGGGCTTGTCTGCCTTGTGGCGTATGGGACCTTCCCAGGCCAGAGATCGAACTGATGGCCCCTGCATTAGCAGGCGGATGATTCTGACCTACTGGACCACCAGGGACGTCCTGCAGCTAACACCTTATTTAAAATCGCTTCCTTGAACTCCAGCGCTTAGAGGCACGCGCACACAGCAAGGCGCTCCCCCAGGGAGACCCTGCATGGACAGCCCGCGCCCACTTTGGCCTCCCCACCCGCCTTGAAACTGAAACGCCTCCGCCTTGCTCCCTCCCCAGCTAAGAAGCTCCCACTCCATCTTCAAGGCCACTCCCTCCAGCCTGGGCACAGGACCACTCTGCCTCCTCCAGTCCTTTGACAAGAGGCCAGAGCAGTGTTCTTCACACTTAAATGCGTGCACAGCAGGTCTTGCTCTTCTCGACGCTGGAGTTATCTGCAGCGTGCAGCAGCATTTGTGAGTAGAACAGGACACATGGCACAGTAACAAGGAAATCCCTGGAGCCGTGGGGAAATGCTCTCACCTCAGGACACATCACCTGCAGACTGATGTGAGCCCAAGGACAGAGCACAAGTTCTCCGGCCACAGAGGTCGATCTCAAACACAGTCCTTTCTATCCCTTCCTCCTCTGTGATGATGCAAGGTGTTTTTCTCCACGGAAAGCGTGTCCTGAATTTCTCTTTCTAATAGGACATCACTGAGGCTGCTTATACACTGGGAAGCAAGAAATAGGGCTGTACTAGCCTTTCAGTTCATTCTGGCTTTCTTCTCTTTTCCTTTCCAGTTCTTTTCGGTCATAATTCAACCTTCACAGGCACATAATTCCACACTGGAAACTGTTTCTGTTTCCAAGAGAAAGAGAATAAAGTTAGAGCTGGCCACAGGCAGACATCTCTCCGCCAACCAGTAAGAGCTACTCGCACTGACTGACCCGTGAAGACCCTCAGCCGTGCTCAGTTGCCCGCGAAGGGCTTTCCTGGTCCAATGGCCCAGCGTCCGCGCGTGCACAAGGAACTCCGTGTGAAGTGGCTACGGTACCGCGGGAGCCCCAGGTTGGGCAGCCACTCGTTGCCAACCCACTCGTGGTTCATGTCCCCAGACGTGAGGGTCTGCTTTTAATAACTAAGGATGATTAATTCAGGAAAAAATTAAAAAACCCATGGAAGCAGTCACAAGGGCCATTTATCATCTTGAAAATGGATTTTTAAACAATTACATATTCTCAAAGGCTAAGCTAAAGACAACATTATTGCTCATAACCTCAAAATAATTTGATCTTTTATTTGCTACCTTTTAAATTCGCTGGCAAAATTTTATGCAAAGAAATTATACCATTAAAAGTCTATGACTCATCTGTGGTAATAAAATTAACCTATCTACCAAACCAGAAGTGCAGTTGTGCGGTAGTTTGGGCATTCTTTGGCATTGCCTTTCTTTGGGATTGGAATGAAGACTGACGTTTTCCAGTCCTGTGGCCACTGCTGAGTTTTCCAAATTTGCTGGCACATTGAGTGCAGCACTTTCACAGCATCATCTTTCAGGATCTGAAATAGCTCAACTGGAATTTCATCACCTCCACTAGCTTTGTTCGTAGTGATGCTTTCTAAGGCCCACTTGACTTCACGTTCCAAGATGTCTGGCTCTAGGTCAGTGATCACACCATCGTGATTATCTGGGTCGTGAAGATCTTTTTTGCACAGTTCTTCTGTGTATTCTTGCCACCTCTTCTTAATATCTTCTGCTTCTGTTAGGTCCATACCATTTCTGTCCTTTATCGAGCCCATCTTTGCATGAAATATTCCCTTTGTATCCCTAATTTTCCTGAAGAGATCTCTTGTCTTTCCTATTCTGTTGTTTTCCTCTATTTCTTTGCATTGATCGCTGAGGAAGCCTTTCTAATCTCTCCTTGCTATTCTTTGGAACTCTGCATTCAGATGCTTATATCTTTACTTTTCTCCTTTGCTTTTCGCTTCTCTTCTTTTCACAGCTATTTGTAAGGCCTCCTCAGACAGCCATTTTGCTTTTTTGCATTTCTTTTCCACGGGGATGGTCTTGGTCCCTGTCTCCTGTACAATGTCACGAACCTCCGTCCAGAGTTCATCAGGCACTCTGTCTATCAGATCTAGTCCCTTAAATCTATTTCTCACTTCCACTGTATAATCATAAGGGATTTGATTTAGGTCATACCTGAATGGGGTCGCGGAGAGTCGGACACGACTGAGCGACTGAACTGAACTGAACTGAATGGTCTAGTGGTTTTCCCTACTTTCTTCAATTTCAGTCTGAATTTGGCAATAAGGAGTTCATGATCTGAGCCACAGTCAGCTCCTGGTCTTGTTTTTGCTAACTGTATACAGCTTCTCCATCTTTGGCTGCAAAGAATATAATCAGTCTGATTTCGGTGTTGACCATCTGGTGATGTCCATGTGTAGAGTCTTCTCTTGTGTTGTTGGAAGAGGGTGTTTGCAGTGACCAGTGCGTTCTCTTGACAAAACTCTATTAGCCTTTGCCCTGCTTCATTCCGTGCTCCAAGGCCAAATTTGCCTGTTACTCCAGGTGTTTCTTGACTTCCTACTTTTGCATTCAAGTCCCTTATAATGAAAAGGACATCTTTTTTGGGTGTTTGTTCTAAAAGGTCTTGTAGGTCTTCATAGAACCGTTCAACTTCGGCTTCTTCAGCATTACTCGTTGGGGTGTAGGCTTGGATTACTGTAATATTGAATGGTTTGCCTTGGAAACGAAGAGAGATCATTCTGTCGTTTTTGAGATTGCATCCAAGTACTGCATTTCGGACTCTTTTGTTGACCATGATGGCTACTCCTTTTCTTCCAAGGGATTCCTGCCCACAGTAGTAGATATAATGGTCATCTGAGTTAAATTCACCCGTTCCAGTCCATTTTAGTTCACTGATTCCTAGAATGTCTACGTTCACTCTTGCCATCTCCTGTTTGACCACTTCCAATTTGCCTTGATTCATGGACCTAACATTTCAGGTTCCTATGCAATATTGCTCTTTGCAGCATCGGACCTTGCTTCTATCACCAGTCCCATCCACAACTGGGTATTGGTTTTGCTTTGGCTCCACCCCTTCATTCTTCCTGGAGTTACTCCTCCACTGATCTCCAGTAGCATACTGGGCACCTACCGACCTGGGGAGTTCCTCACTCAGTATCCTATCATTTTGCCTTCTCATCATGTTCATGGGGCTCTCAAGGCAAGTATACTGAAGTGGTTTGCCATTCCCTTCTCCAGTGGACCACATTCTGTCAGAACCACACAACTGCACTCATCTCACTTGCTAGTAAAGTTATGCTCAAAATTCTCCAAGCCAGGCTTCAGCAATACATGAACCGTGAACTTCCAAACGTTCAAGCTGGTTTTAGAAAAGTCAGAGGAACCAGAGATCAAATTGCCAACATCTGCTGGATCATGGAAAAAGGAAGAGAGTTCCAGAAAAACATCTATTTCTGCTTCATTGACTATGCCAAAGCCTTTGACTGTGTGGATCACAATAAACTGTGGAAAATTCTGAAAGAGATGGGAATCCCAGACCACCTGACCTGCCTCTTGAGAAAGCTGTGTGCAGGTCAGGAAGCAACAGTTACAACTGGACATGGAACAACAGACTGGTTCCGAACAGGAAAAGGAGTACGTCAAGGCTGTATATTGTCACCCTGCTTATTTATGGTTCTATTCGTTTGTTTGTTGTGTTTTTCTAGATTCTACATATAAGGATATAATACTGTGTTTATTTTTCTCTGACTTACTTCACTTAGCATGTTCTGTTGCTGTGAAAGTCACTCAGTCCTGTCCTACTCTTTGCAACCCGATGGATACAGTCCGTGGAATCCTCCAGGCCAGAATACTGAAATGGGTAGCCTTTCCCTTCTACAGGGGATCTTCCCAACCCAGGGATCGAACCCAGGTCTCCCGCATTGCGGGCAGATTCTTTACCAGTTGAGCCACAAGGGAAGCCCAAGAATACTGGAGTGGGTAGCCTATCCCTTCTCCAGCGGATCCTCCCAGCCCAGGAATTGAACCGGGGTCTCCTGCATTGCAGGCGGATTCTTTCCCAACCGAACTAAGGGAATCACTTAGCATAATGCCCTCCAAGTCCGACCAGGTGGCTGCAAACAGCAATAGTTCATCCTTTTTATGGCTGAGTAGTATTCCATTGTGTCTGGTGTCCTCTTAAACTGGTTTCATCCTCACGTTGCCCAGGACCAGTCCCCTCCCTGCCAATGCCGTGCACTGGGGCCAGGTTCTCTCTTCACTCCCTGCACTCCTCTCTCTTTGCCATTAAACTAACGACAGGCCCATCCGGTTTGGGCTCATTATCTCCCAGGAGACTGGGGAGATGTGTTTGGGACCCTCAAGGTCACTTTGTCCCTTTACCCCCTGGCATTTGGGTCCAGGCTGCTTTCAGGGTCTCCCTACCCCATGAGTGCAGCATCACTTAGGTATGTACTTGGGAGGAAAGGGACAGTTTGAGGGGGGAGTCCCCTAGGCCACCATTTTTCAGCTTGTTTCTTCGGAAGTGCTGCCTTTACAGGCAACCCAAGCTATTCCTCACTCTGCAGTTTTACCTCATTTCCTTTTTAGAAACTGAGGGGAAACACAGAAGGCTGTTGAAATAAAGCTAGACTTAACTGGGTGGAATGGGGACATTTGCTTTGCTTGTCTGAGGACTCACTGGGCAGCTCAGAGGAATGCAGTGACAGTGGTTCTCGGGGACCAGGGGGTCCCTTATTCCACTCTTTGGGGGTGAGAGTGCTGCTGGAGATGGCACTGAATAAGACGACCGGCCCTTCCCTTGCCACCCAAGCACCTTGGTGATCCCGAGGCCAGCGCTGTGCACACCCGCATTTCTGTCCAGGTTGGTCGCATAACATGACGCCCCCAATCACTGCACCCCCTAACTGCAAGGCCCTTGATCTGAAACCCCTCCCCTGCTGCCCCCATAATTCAATCTTGGTGTGACATTGTTGTTACCCCCTTGCACCTCCTACCAGAGCCATGAAGTTTCAGAATCAAAAAATAATCGAAAAATACAGTGTTTTTTAAAAAGTGTTGCAGATCAGGAAAACTTTTCTTCCAGCAAAATCTTACACAGGAGGCCCACAATGTATAACAAGGGAAAATGGCAGATGGGGTCTTACCCCCATGACTCGGCTCCCACAGGAAGCTGTGTGTGCCATGCAGGCACCCGCCTTGCTCACAGATGAGGAGGCGTGGGGGTGACGGGTGCACAGCCAGCAGAGGCTGGGTGGGGTAGATCTGGGAGTCCCAGCTCCCTGGCCATTGTCCGTGGGGCTTGGAGTGGGCATTCTGCCCTCTTGGCAGGGCGTGGGTTCAGTGGGGATCAGGCAGGATGGGGGCACTGGGAGGGACAGGAACTGCATTCCCAATCCTATTGGGATTGTTTCCCCCTAATATCCCTTCTCCCCAGGGATGCTGTGTGCTCGCTGAGATCTGGACTTTGCAGCTCCTCCATCCAGAGTTCAAAGGCATCAGCTGTTCCTTTGGGGGTGGGGTGGCAATTGTCGTGGTCTGTGCGCAGGTTGGAAGAGAATTTCCAGACACGGGGCAGAATGAGAGGAGAAGAGAGTTTACTAGAGCAGGAGATGCTGTTAGACCAGTGGGCTGGCTCAAGACAGAGACAGTGCCTTTCGTGGGCTGGTAGCCAATTTTTATAGCCTCAGGAAAAAGAAACTTCCTGCTAGAAGGGTGGTGTTAGGTGGTTGGTTAGGATGCTGTAGGATGGGTATTTTTGTCTAATGTGGGGTCAGGGAGCTGGCCGGTTTAGAGCAGGGGGGCTCGTGATAACACAGCTTTCCTGGTGGCTCAGACGGTAAAGAGTCTGCCTGCAGTGCAGGAGACCTGGGTCTGATCCCTGGGTCAGGGAAGATCCCCTGGAGAAGGGAATGGAAACCCACTCCAGTATTCTTGCGTGGAGGATTCCATGGACAGGGGATCCTGACGGGCTAGAGCCCATGGGGTGACTTTGGTAAAGGACTCCACGGGGATGGGAGAAAAGGAGGCAGGGTGATCGGTGATGAAGGAAGAGAGAAAGAGGAGCCCGGGGATTAGCCTGAGAGGGAGGCCAGAGGACTGAGCTTTTTCTGCAGCCCTCTCTCTGAATGCTGGGGTGCTCTCCTTCCTTCCCTCCTGCACCCCCTAGGGTTCCAGAGGCAGCCAGCACCCCTCATCTTTAACAAGCACCCTGATCTCAGCTTCGCTCCCCTCTTTCTCCTCAGGAGGACCTTACCACCCCGCCGAGTGCTGCCTCACCTCTGTGAGCCGGGCAGTCCCCCGGCAGCGTGTTTCAAGCCATTATGAGACCAGCAGCCAGTGCTCCAAGGCTGGGATCTTGTAGGTGGCACCCACACACCGCCCTGGGGGAGGGGGAGCCCGTAGGGCTGGGAGCACGGTGGAGTAGGGGAGCGGGGAGAACGCAGGGTGGGTGCTCCCCAGAGTGCTCTCAGGTGTGTCCATAGAGAGAAGCAGCACGGGGTGGGGTGGGGGAAAGCAGACTTGGGGCTCTGGGGCCGTCGGGGGCGCCTGCTGGGGCCAGGAGGAGGCTGGGCCCATGGATAAGGGTGTGGGGGGAGGGGAAGGGGGGCAAGGGACACTTCCTGGGTGAGGCAAGGAGACTGGATGGGTCTAAGGGGCCCTGAGGGGCTGGAGGGTGCATCTCAGAAAAGACGCTGGCCCTGGGCTGCCTCTAACTAAGGAAGGGGAACCAGTCTGGGCCGGATGAGGACTCCGTGAAGAAGGAAGGGCTGGCTCTCGCTTCCTGGCTCCCGGAGCCTCAGTTGGTCATCCTTCTCCCCTCCTGTTCCCCAGCTTCATCACCAAGCAGGGCCATTACATCTGCGCCAACCCCCGCGATGGCCGGGTCCGGGACTATATCAAGGAACTGGAGGAGTGACCCAGAAGTAATGGGCTCCGCCCACCACAGCAGAACACTGGGGCAAGAATACTGGAGTGGGTTGCCATGCCCTTCTCTAGCGGATCTTTATAACCCAGGGATCGAACCCAGGTCTCCCGCATTGCAGATGGATTCTTTACCATCTGAGCCACCAGGGAAGCCCTGTTTGGGACTGTTCCTTGGGAAGGGTTGACTCATTTTTCAGTCAGCCAGTGTTTGTGAGCAGTCCCAGAGGTGGGATGGAGCCGGGTCGTCGGGGCTCCCACAGTTCTTTCTGCTGCAGCAGTGATCCTCACAGGTTTCAAGGCCTCAGGGTGCAACCCCGTCTTCCAGTTCCTCCCACAGCCTCTCCTTTTCAGGTGCCCAGACCGAGAGCCCAAGGCTGCTCGTCCCGCTGACCATGTCTCTGCCCCACAGCCCGTACCACGCCCTGCTGCTGCTCAGATGAGAAGTCCCTGCTGGGTGAGCTCCCGCTTGACTGCTCTCCGGCCCTGGTGCGCGTGATCAAGACCACGTCCGCTGTGAAGAACCTGCAGCAGCTGGCCCAGGACGCAGACCTGGCCTTGCTGCAGGTACCTCTGGGGGCCTGGGGAGATACCCCAGGGAAGAACACTGGAGTGGGCTGCCATATGGCTGCTGCTGCTGCTGCTGCTGCTAAGTCACTTCAGTCGTGTCCGACTCTGTGTGACCCCATAGACAGAAGCCCACCAGGCTCCCCCTTCCCTGGGATTCTCCAGGCAAGAACACTGGAGTGGGTTTCCATTTCCTTCTCCAATGTGTGACAGTGAAAAGTGAAAGTGAGGAAGGCAAATCAAAAGTCCAATGAGCTATCACCTCACACCAGTCAGAACGGCCATCTCAGAGAATCTCCAACAATACACGTTGCAGAGGATGCGGAGAGAAGGGAACTCCCCTGCACTCTTAGTAGGAATGTAAATCAGTACACCCATTAGGCAAAGAGTATGAAGTTTCTTTTAAAAACTAAACATAGGCGCACCATAGGATCCAGCAATCCCACAGCTGGGTGTAGATACGGAGAAACCCAAAATTTGAAAAGATGCCTGCAGCCCCATGACCACAGCTGCTCTAGGACCATAAACAAGACACGGCAGCAACCTGAGAGCAGAATGCAGATGAGCGGATAGAGAAGATGGGGCACCTAGACGTAATACAGTATTATTCTGCCGTTAAAAAGGATCGAGTAATTGTAAGGCCAGACCCCGGTGGCCATCTTGGCTTCTCCTTCTCCTCTTCCCTTTCCTGCCAGCAGGAAAAAGCCCTGCCGGACTCTGACTATTGTGCTCTATTCTCTCATTCCCTCCCCCGCTGCTGGAGTGTCCTTGATGTAGCAGCTCCTGGTAGAAATCAACCCTCTCCTAACCTCCCCCTCCTGTCCAGAAACATCACGAATTATTCCACTGCGTCAGCATAACCTTGAGCAGACCGGGCAATCGATCCGGTCTTGCCCCCCAACCCCGGCTCACTGCCCTGTGAGAGACCACCATTCCAAACCTTGCCTCATCCGGGAAAGATTTCGCTGCCCCTTACTGTGAAGCTGTATGAGTTGCCGCGCGGACTTCCCCGACCTCGTTCTGTTAGGTCCGGGAATCCCGCCCCGGGGGCGCCTCCCCATTAAAGCCTGGTATCTGACTTATTTTTACCTAACACCATCCAGTCTTTTTGACCTTACAGTAATGGCGTTTCCAGCCACAGGGACGAAAATAAAAGTGATCATTCTAAGTGAAGTAGGGGAGACAGGGCAAGACGAGAGTCATATGGCATCGCTTCTAGGTGGGAACTAACAATGGAGACAGATGAACTTCTTTACCAAAGAGAAACAGCCTCACAGACATGGTTCCCAGGAAGAAACTTATGGTCCCCAAGGAGGATAAAAGGAGGGCAGGGAGAAATAAGCTGGTTCAGATTAACATACACACGCTGCTCTTTATAAAATCACCTGCAAGGACCCACTGCATAACACAAGGAACCCTTCTCAACCCTCCGTACTAACTTATATGGGAAGAGAACCTGAGAAAGAGCATGTATGTCTAACTATACACGAATCAAGCGCCTGGAAAGACACCCCCCCTCGCTCATTACAGTGCTCAGTTGTTCAGTCATGTCCGATGCTTTGCAACCCATGGACTGTAGCCTGCTAGTATCCTCTGTCCATGGAATTTTCCAGGAAAGAATACTGGAGTGAGTTGCCATTTCTTTCTCCAGGGGACCTTCCTGACCCGAGGATCGAACCTGCATCTCTCACATCTTCTGCACTGCAGGCAGATTCTTTACTGCTGAGCCATACCAGGGAAGACCCACTCATTATTAAATCAATGCTGATCAAATCTACACTGAGGAATCCCCTCCCACCGGTCAAAACGGCCATCATCAGAAAGATCTCCAAAGAATAAATGCTGCAGAGGACGTAGGGAAAGTGGAATCCTCCTGCACTCTGAGTGGGGACGCACAGGCATGCAGCCACAGTGGAAAACAGCATGGAGGTTCATGGAAAAAGTAAACGGAGGAGCCACGGGATCCAGCAACCCCACTTCTGGGCTCAGGTCTGGAGAACATCACAATTTGAAATGACATGAGCACCCCTGTTTTCAGAGAAGCACTATTTACAATAGCCAAGACATGGAGTCCACCAAAATGTCCAGCGACAGGAACATGAAGACTGAGTGCTCCATCTGTACACTGGACGACTCCTCAGGCTCTGGGGGTGGAGTCAGGATAGGAGAATCTGGGCCTCTGAGCAGGAGCTGGTTGGAAGAAGGGAGATCAGTCCTGAGGGCAGAGGGTTCCCTGAAGTCTGTGGACCCCAGTGCCCTAATGGGCTTCATCCCCAGTGGGGATGTGGGCAGGGGCTGAGCCCCTTTGATGAACTCACAGCAACACTGGGCTCAGAAGTCCTGACAGTGTCTCAAACTCTGACACCATGTTTTAGAAAGGAACAAGAGAATGAAGCTGAGTTCCTGAAGGCCAGTCCTTCCGGCTCTGAGTTGCTTCCAGAAGACCACCATCACCTGCGTGGGGTCAGCTGGGACCCACCTGCCCGCTTCTGGCCTTTCCTCTTCCCCCCGGTGGTGATTCCAGTGACATTTCCAGCCTGAACCCCTCTCCCAGGCCAGAGGCATCTGTCCATCCAGTGCCTCCCCATCTCACCCCAGGGGCAAACAGGCCCCTTGGAGGAGTGCGATCCTGCTGCTCCCCATGCCCAGGAGGCAACCCCACCTTCCCTGGCTGCTGAGCCCAGACACCTGGTGTAAATGAGCAGGAGTCTGTGGGCTTCCCAGGACAGACCCTGTCCCCGGTCCTCTGCTGGAGCTCCTCTCTGAAGTCTGGAGAGTTATCTGATGCACACGCCCTGAGTTATTTTACAGATACTAAAACCCCCACTGAATGGAAGAAGTTAACTACTTGATGAGCGTGAACACGTAACCCCCAGAGCGTCCAGTGCCTGAGAATTTGTGAGGTTAGCTGCCTGTTACCTCACCAACCAGAAGACCGCGCACCAGCAGATCACAAATTCTGTGACCCCCTTCCCTCGCATGGCCCTTACAACTGCTTTGCTGAAACCCTCAGGGACTTTGGGGTTTAGAGCACAAGCCACCTGTGCTCTTTGTTTCGGTGCTTTTATAATTATCGCTTCCCTTTCCTTCACCACGACCTGGCGTCAGCAGGCTGGCCTTATTGAACTCAGGCGTGTGGACCCAAGTTTGGGTCAGTAACATGGGGGCCTCCCAGGCTCCCATGACTTTGTGTCCCAGTGACTGTCAGCACCTCCTCCAGAACCCATGGCCAGTCCCCACACTAATTCTCCTCTACCCCTAATCTGGTAGTTACTGGTTATATCATGGTATTGATGAAGACATCCAGAAGAGCCAGCTGTGTGAGGTAGACACTTCTGGACGTGACACTGGGCCCCTTTCCATGGGTAGCATGGAGTGACTGTTCTCATGGGCCCCATGGTGGAAGAGCTCACCTTCTGGTGAAGCCAGGCCTTGATCCTTTCCAGGTGATTCCATGGTCCTCATTCTCCCCAGAACCCCACCCACATGTCTGCTGTCTGTGCCGATGAATATGGGATCTTGATACTCTCCTCAAATGAGCGGGATTGTGTACACAGACAATGGGCTTCCCTGGTGGCTCAGATGGTAAAGAATCTACCTGCAATGCGGGAGACCTGGGTTTGGGAAGATCCTGGGTTGGGAAGATCCCCTGGAGAAGAGAAGGGCTACCCACTCCAGTATTCTGGCCTCGAGAATTCCATGGACAGAGGAGTCTGGCAGGCTATAGCCCATGGGGTCACAAAGAGTCAGGCACAACTGAGCAATTTTTACTTTCAGTGGGTTGAACGTTGGCCCCAAAAGATGTGTCCCTCCAGAACATGTGAACAAGACCATATCGCGGAAAAGGGTCTTTGTAGAGGCACTTAAAGATATTGAGGTGAGGTCATCATGGGTGTGGGTGGCCCTCAACCCAATTAGCAGGTTCCTTGTAAGAATCAAAAGAAGGGAGACAGACGCAGAGGACCAGCTGCATGAAGACGAAGGCAGAGATGGAAGGGAGGGGGCCGCAAGCCCAGGGACCCCTGGAGCCCCTGAAGCTGGAAAAGGCAGGAAGGATCCTATCCTGGAGCCTCTGGAGGGACCTCAGCCCTGCGCCGCCTTGATCTCAAGCGTCTAGTCTCCAGGACTGGGAGAGGATGAACTCCAGTTGTTTTAACCCACCCAACTTGTGATCATTTGTTAGAGAAGCCACAGAGCAGCCATACAGACCCTGCTCTGTAGGATCCTAGAAGTGTGGGTCTCACTAAAGCAGATGGAGGGTGTATTACAGAACCCTTCGAGTCAGCACTGGGCCCTCAGAAGTGCTAAAGCAGTGGCTGGGCCCCAGAATGTCAAGTCTGAATCCCACCCCTAGGGCACCGGCTTGCACGTGCCTCCCCAGGTTCTCACACCTGTACATGCAGTGTAGTGTCTCAGTCCTGACTGAGGACATTTAATGTCACTATTCACACTGCCGATCAAGAACCCATCAGTTACACAGACGAAAACCCAGTTAAGATGCTTGCTACACTGATGATCAGTTCTGAAGACGGTCAGGGGTGGGGACTCACATGCAGCCAGCAGCCCTTCCGCCGTCTCCACCCCCTTACCCCTTCCTCTAACCGCCCCCCCAAGGAGCATCCTCAGTGGGAAGTTGGGGGACCACACAGAGGCATCTCTAAAGAAACCTTGGCTGAGCCCCAGGCCAGCTTCTCCTGCACCTCATCCACCCTTCCCAGGTAAGACACGTGAATACGAGCCAAGACCTCACAGGCTGGAGGAAAGGACTTGGAGCCACCCCAGTGACAGCACGTTTGCCGAGTTGGCTCGTGTGGGCCAGGCGGGATGGTCCTCACCCAGGGGGCTCTTCTGGATGCTTTCCGTTCCCTACCTGAGTTACCTCTCCAGTCCTGCTCCCACTGCCTTTTCTCTTGCTTCCTCACCCCTGCCCCCCGCCTGGGGAGACGTCCAACAGCAGGAACAGGTGACACACTGCTTCCTTACCTGGTCTAGAAAAGACTTGATCACAAACAGCAACTGCAAGGCCGTCTCGCCAGCCCAGCTCCACACACCCCGCAGAGCATGGTGTAGAGTCCAGCTGCAGGCACTCTTACACCCGCTTACAGAGACCTCAAGCCAGGCAGACCCGGAAGGGCTGGCCGGCCAGGTCAGGTCAGCCAACCCTCCCCCATCAGGGGCTCACAGTTGCAGAAAATGGGCCTTGCTGTGCCCGCCAGGTGCAAGGAACAGGTGAGGGTCCTGAGGGTAAGGATGGAAATAGGGCTGGAGCTCTGGCTTGTTTTCTAACAATTTTATCTGACCCACGAGAGGAAGGTCATTTCAAAAAGACCCTCTCCTAATGAGAGGAACCCAGGAGTCAGGGAGAGGAGGGCTGGCACATGGCCCCAGTGCCTGGGTGCAGCAAAAGTCTCTGGAAGACTCAGTGTGGGGAGGCTGCACAGTGAAGCCCAGGGTCACTGGGCTGGACTGTCCAGGAGCAGCTGTTTATTCACTCAGGTCCTGCTCTGAGGGGCTCAGGGTCAGGTCTGACCAACAGGTGGACCAGGGGTGCTCTGCAACGAGGGCTCTGTACACGATTCCTGGGTGCTGAGCCCCGCAGGGTGCCTGAGCCCCACATCCTTGGAGGAGCCTGCCCAGCAGAACCCTGTGCTCGTGGGAGGGGTGTGTAAACGAGCACCCTCTGTGCAGCAGGCACAGAGTAGCTCAGTGACCCCCCCGGGGGCAGCCCTGGGATGGGATGAGAACCAGGACACGCAGCAGGACCCCAGACCCACCCTGGGCCCCTCCAGAGGGAAGAGGGCGGGAGGCGGGTGCTGGCCGCCGTGCTGTGTGTGGGAGGCCCCACAGGAATCTGTTGTTTCTTAAACCTGACACCATGGAGGCCTCCCCAGGACAGGACAGACAGCCTGCCCTGGGCGGTGGGAGCTCCTGGTGACCCTGCAGGGGCCGTGAGAGCGACGGGCCAGGCCAGAGGAGGGTGAGTGCCCAGGCAGAGCCAGGGGGCTCGGGGCCCGAGGCGGCCTTTCTGGTCTGAGCAGGGAGTGGACGAGCAGGTGGTGAGTGTGACCCAAGAAAGCGGCCCTGGTGACGTGAGGCTGAATCCGCTTCAGAGGGACAAGTTTTCCGGATGATCCCAGAGACAGGATGTGAGGCAAGAGTCCTGGTAAAAGACGGTGAGTGAGTCCCCCTAAGAGGAGGCTCTGTGAGCTGCCCTGGGAGGCGGTGAAGGGGCAGATGTGAACCTGCTGTGAATGGGCAGTCACTCTGGGCGGGGGGGTGGGCACAGACCCCCCCCATGGCCCCAGCCTGTCCTTCTGGGTCGGTTACTTGGCTGCTCGGAGCCTCAGCCTCTCAGCCTGCTTGTGGGCTGATGGTAGCACAGACTGACTAGTAATTTGCGCAGAACAGGGCAGAAAAAGGCCTCATGGAAATTCCACAGAACACCATCAAGATGGGACTCACAGCCGCTGTTTCCTGCAGGTCTGTCTTCAGGATCTGGAGAGCAAAGGCGAGCAGACTTGCAGCAGAGCCTGGGATGGGCTTGGTTTTGGTGGTTGGTGGAGTAACCGCTCTTGTCTCTGGGTCAGGGAGCCCGTGCACTATGGGTCCAGCTGTGCCCATCTTTGAGGCCTGGAGGGGTTGGGCAGGAAGCACTGGTGTGGTCATCACCTGTGCAGAAGCTTGCAAGACAGGGTCCAGTAGGAGCTACTGCCCCACACGGGAGTTCAAGTCCACAGCACACATCAGCTTCTAGAGGCTCTGTCTGTTTTCTAGACGCAAAGCAAAGTCCTAATACCCAGTACACCCATGGCCTGTGAAAAGGCACCTCTTATCTGGCTTCAGCTGCTGCTGTTGGGTCCCTCCCGACAGGAGCAGGGTCACCAAGTCATGACGGCAAGGTGGTGCAGGTGTCGGGAAACAAGAGCACACGGTCCAGGCCCACAAGAATCCGTGCAGTCCAGGGAACCAGTGCTGTGGCCATGGTGCACCCTCCACCCACCCCACAGGCACAGGCCACTCATCAGTCTAACAGACCCTGCTCTGGCCTGAGCCTAGCTGAGGTTCTCTGCATCAATGGGGAACATTTCTTTTTTGCCATTTTGGTTTAAGTAGGCAAATAATGAATAAGGAAACAAAAGCTGAGACCAACACACACACCAAAGGCTTTTTCCAGTGGCCTAATAGTGGAAAAGCAGGAACTAAATACACAGATCAACTTCTCACACACCCACAAAGTTATTTAATTTTATTAAGATGCAGTCAGCTCTGTAATTGACCAAGAGGGCTTCAGGGCAAGGCTTCAGTTCAGTTCAGTCGCTCAGTCGTGTCCGACTCTGCGACCCCATGAACCACAGCACGCCAGGCCTCCCTGTCCATCAACTCCCAGAATTCACTCAAACTCATGTCCATCAAGTCGGTGATGCCATCCAGCCATCTCATTCTCTGTCGTCCCCTTCTCCTCCTGCCCCTAATCCCTCCCAGCATCAGAGTCTTTTCCAGTGAGTCAACTCTTCGCATGAGGTGGCCAAAGTATTGGAGTTTCAGCTTTAGCATCAGTCCTTCCAATGAACACCCAGGACTGATCTCTTTTAGAATGGACTGGTTAGATCTCCTTGCAGTCCAAGGGACCCTCAAGAGTCTTCTCCAACACCACAGTTCAAAAGCATCAATTCTTCGGTGCTCAGCTTTCTTCATAAGGCTTACGTGAGCTCAAGAAACCTGGATGAATAAGAGTTTCTCTAAGGCTCTGCATGCCCTAGAAACCAGAGACGGGCATGAAGAAATGCTGCCACCTTTTGGCCGTTTCCTATAACAACAACTTTAAACCCAGGTGGGCAGATGGACTTGACGTTCACAAGGCCTGTGGGGCTGTAAATGATGCCTGCCATCAAGTCGTCCCCAGGTAAACCATCGGAAAAGAATTCAAAATAGGGCACACTTTCAAGAAGCCAACTTCAAGTGGTAAATTATACCCTGTAAAAGATCAAAAAGCACAGGGAAAGCTACTCCACTCACCATTAAATGAATGCAAATCAAAAGTACACGGACTAATCACCTCACACCAGTCAGAATGGCCATCATTAGAAACTATACAAACACCAAGTGCTGCCCAGGACATGGAGAAAAGGGAAGCCTCCTGCACCAATGCCTGGGATGTACACTGGTAACAGCCACGATGTAGGATGGTGTGGAAGTTACTGAATGAAAACGAGAATGAGAATAGAAGACTCCCTAACACCACACACGAAAATAAACTCTGCAAAGTACAAAGATCTTACTGGAAACTTGGATACCATGAAATTGTTGAGAAAAATAGAGAAAAGGCACACTTTTCCGTAAATTACATCTAGTTCTTTTTCAATCCACCTCTTAGAATAATGAAAAATAAACGTGAAATAAGAAAACAGGAACTAACTATCCCTTAAAAAGTTTGCACAGGAAAGGAAACCCTAAAGGAAAGATAACCCTAAGAATAGGGGAAATATTTGTAAACATAGATAACCCCAAGAATTCATCTCCAAAACAAACAGCGCCTGCAGCTCAATATAAATTCACCAACAGTCCCAGAAACATGGGCCGGAGATTAGGAGGGTGTTTCTGAGGAAGACTTAGTGTCTGCCATTACGCGCAAGAAAAATGCTCACCATCACTAATTATCAGAGAAATGCAAATCAAAAGTCTGAAAAGGTATCACCTCACACCAGCTCAATACCAATTCAAAACTGCAAAAAGAAATGCTGGCTTACCATTAACAACTGAATGTTCACTGACCTTTAACACATTCTGATTTTAATGTCAAGCTCCACTTACATATTGGGTTAGCCAAAGGGTTCCTTTGGTCTTTAGGGAAAGATAAGACACATTTTTCATTTTTACCAAGAACTTTATTGAACAACATATTCATTTTGTTCTACTACCTTCTGCCAATTTTCAGGCAACTTACAACTCATAATTCCATCATCCTAAAACTTTTTATCTGTTTTGAGCAAATAACTGTTCCAGGTGCCTTTCACACTCTGCCAGGGTATTTATATTTTCTCCATCAAGAGAACTTTGTAAAGACTGAAATACATGGACATCTGAAGGTGGAATGTCTGGTGAACACAGGGGATGAATCAGAACTTCCCAGCCAAGCTGTAACAGTCTTTGCCTGGTCATCAAAGAAACATATGGTCTTGCGGTATCCTGATGGACGATTATTAGTCTTCTGTTGACTAATTCCAGACACCTTTTGTCAAATGCTGCCTTCAGTTGTTCTAACTGAAGAGCGTTGGGAGCATTATTGGAATTAATTGTTTGGTTTTCTGGAAGGAGCTCATAATAGAGGACTCCCTTCCACTCCCACCATATACACGACATCACCTCCTCTGGATGCAGACCAGCCTGGGTGTGGCTGGCGGCTTTTGCCCCACAATCTCTTCTGCTCCACATTATTGTACTGTCTTCACGTTTCACCACCTGTCACAGTCTGCTTTAAAAACAGAACGTTCTCCTTTTGTTTAAGTAGAGAATCACATGTGAAAATAAGATCAACGTTTTCTTAACTTATTTGGAACCCAAACATTAAAGTGATTAACATAACTGAGCTGGTGTGAATGACGTTTAGCCGCTGACATGGATGTTTCGAGTACGCCCACTGTCTCCCTTGAAGTGTAACATGGATCGTCCTCAGAAAAATCTCGACTTGATCACTACTGGTCTACCCAACTAGACTCAACTGGTCTACCCAACTGTGGGGCATCTTCCAGCAAGAAATCTCCAGCACAAAACTTTACAAACCACTTCTGACACATTCAGAAGTCACAGCACCTTTTCCATACACTGCACAAATCTTTTTTGCATTTCTGTTGCACTTTTACTTTTCTTAAAATAATCAAGCATAATATGCCAAGAATGTTGCATTTTTACTTCCATTTTCATTACTGAAATGGCTGCACCAAAAAATCTACCAATTTTGGGAAGCTATTTTTAAAGGCATGCTGGTGTGACAGCTGTCACAGTACAATCTAATAAAATTGCTTCTTTAGAATGAAGTTAAACACAACTGAGCGCTACTAGAGTCACCGTATGGAAAAAAACAAACTTTCTGGTCAACCCAACATTTCCTCTGATGTAGGATTTCAGTGTTTAACAAAAAGACAGTATCTTACATACTATTGCAACTTGTTCTGTCGTGTCCGACTCTGCAACTTCATGGATGGCAGCAAGCCAGGACTCCCTGCTGCCAATCAAATTTTGACTTGCTTCAAAAATATTTCATGATGAGTATACGTCCATTAAAAACCAGAATAGTACGTTTTTAATAAATTCTGGTTTAGGTAAATTTAAAAATAATGCCATGCCCCCGTCACAGGACAGAGCCCAGTGGCTTGGGAGACCCCTGCTGTCCTCCAGGACATAGCGCCCAACATGCCCCACTCACAGTTCAGCAGCGTCCAGTTCACCCCCTCAGACAGTCCTAGTGAATCTCTGAAATTCAGTGTTGTGATTATTGGACGTCATAATTTAGAAATTCCAGCTGAAGTAGAGCCCACCAGTCCTGTGCCTTGATCGGAAAATGGAGAACAAAAAGCAAAGGTCAACCTAAGTCAACTGACTCCCTGTTTCAAGAGTGCTGTGTCTGAGTGCTTGCGTGCCCCCAGGGCCACACACAGGGATTCTAATGGCAGTGGGCAGGGCTGCCCTTGGCAGGCGACAGGTCACGAGGGCGGGGTCGCCAGGAGTGGGGCTCGTGCCCTTATGAAGGGGTCTGTCTCAGACCCAGCCCCTCTTCTCCACATGAGACACAAGGAGAAGTCTGCCACCAAAAGAGAGCCCTCACCCTGCCAGGCTGGTGCCCCAACCCAGACTGTCAGCCTCCAGAGCAACGAGACATAAATTACTCCTGTTCACGGGATGGGCCGCCATCTGCGGTGGTCTGTGACAGCAGTCCAGAGGGACTATGGCAATATCAGCAGTAATGCACGGGACAACCTGGAATCTGAAAAAGTTCCAATAGCACCGCAAAAATTAAAACCCTGAAGTATAAAGCTTACAAAATATACATATGCACGCGTGCAGAAAACCGTGAAACTCAGGTGAGCACAAACCATAAAATACAGAGCTCTTCCTTGTTCACGAGCAATGCACTCAGCGTTGTTAAGAGGATCATTCTTTCTGTAGATTCAACAGAATCTCAAATTCCTCCCAAACATATTTGACAAATTGGTTCAAAACCTAAAGGAGATGACAGAAAACTAAACAGCAAAGTTACCGAAACCCCTCATTCAAACCCCAAAACTTATGGTAAAGCGATAGAAATGAAGTGTGATGTCGGAAAGCAGAGGGAGACATAAAACAGGACAGAAAGCACAAAAATAGACCCATGTGAATCCAGTCAAGTGACCAGTCAAACGGACAGCGTAACAGAGAAAGGAAGTGTGTAACAGAGGAAGAAAGTGTGTCCACAAATGGCCAGGAAGCAACTGGAAACCACATGAGGAAATGAACGTAGATCCAAATACTCTAACGCACACAAAAATTCACTCAGAATGGTCTGTAAACATTAATCTTTCAAATGCAAAATCATAACCATCGTAGAATAAAATCTGTATAATCTTGGGTTCGGTATCAGTTTTTCAATAAAACACCAAACACTAGTCCATGAAAGAAAAAAATGTGATGCTGTCTATTAAAATGTAAAATGTCTACCTCATGAAAGACCCTGTTAAGACAATAAAAAGACGAATCACAGGGGCTTCCCTGGTGGTCTGATGGTGGGGAATCCACCTCCCAGCACAGGGCACACAGATCTCATCCCTGCGCCAGGAAGATCCCACATGCTGCACGGCAGTTCTTCAGGGTTCCAATTTCTGCACATCCTTGCCAGCAGTAGTTTCCTCTTTCCTCTCCTTTTATAGTAGCCATTCTAATAGATGCGAAGTGGTATCTTGCTGTGGGTTATTTCTGTTTTGTTTGTGTGGGTTGAGCCGTGAGGCTTGCAGGATCTTAGTTCCCCCACCAGGGATTGAAACTGGGCCTTCGGCAGTGAAAGCACAAAGTCCGAGCCATAAGCTCACCAGGGGATTCCCTCTCACTGGTTTTTCCACTTCCCTGATGGCTAGTGATGCCGAACATCTTTTCACGTGTTTACTGGCACCGGGTTTAGCAATGACTTCTTGGGTATGACAACAAAAGCACAGGCAGTAAGATAAAACATAAATAAACTGCACTTCACAAATTCTTAAAGCTTTTGTGCTTCAAAGGATACTCTCAAGAAAGTAAAAAACAACCTACAGAATAGAAAAAAATATTTGCTAATCACAAGTCTGATAAGCATCCAGAATATACAGAGAGCTCTTACAGCTCAGCTACAAAGGGATAAACAACCCAAATTTAAAATGGGCGAAGGACTCAAGCAGACTTTTCTCCAAATAAGACACACAAATAGCATGAAAAGCTGCTCAGCATCATTAGCTGTCAAGGACACACAAAGAAAAACCACAATGTGGTACCACTTCACAGCCATTAGAATGGCTGTTATCAAAACAACGTAATTCACAAAAGGAAAAAAAAGAAAAACAGAGGACACTAACAAGAGTTGGAAAAAGTCTGCAGAACAGGGAGCCACAGCACACTGCCAGCGAGAAAGTAATGTTGCAGCCACTGGGGAGAACAGTGGCAATTCTTCAAAAAGAGGAACATAGAGTTAACACACAATCTAGCAAGTCTAAACCTCGAATACCCACAAAGAATTGAAAACAGGTATTCAAACAAAAACTTATACAGTAACTTTCATAGCAGCACAGTTCCCAACAGTGAAAAGGCGGAAATAACCCAAACATCTGTCTAAGGACAAGCGTGCATACTCATCAAGTCCACTACAATGTGGGCAAACAGAACCACGGCAGTAAGAGGGAAAAAAAGAACACTAAAGGCCGTGTATTACACAGCGCCATCTGTATGAAACATCCACAGGAGGTAGATCATAAGACAGAAAGTGGACTCGTGGGGGCCAGAGGTAGCAGGGAGGGTAGAGCAGGGAGTGGGCGCTTAGGGGGTTTCCCTTCGGAGTGAAAACTAGACAGAGGGGACAGCCGCACAGAAGACAGACGCACTGAGTGTCCCTGGAGCGTCCGCTTTAAAGCAGTGAATTCCATCCCATGGAAACGGTACCGCAGCGACAGCGGAGCGAGCGCGCCCCGAGCCCCCGCAGCCCCCGCCTCGGCCGAGCTGTCAGGGCCGTCCATGGCCCGGCTGCTGCGGGGCCCAGCCAGCCGCCGTTTGGATATTTGTGTCACTCAGCTCCTCCCTCCGGCAGCTCCCTCATCAAGTCCCAGGCCACCTTCCCCGCCTCCTTCACAGGTGAATGGGGATCCGCGATCCCTCATCGGGGCTCATGGGGTCTCAGTGTGCAGTTGCCAAGGGTCGTCTCCCCAGAATAGGTGGACATTAGTGTTTCCTGAGCCTCACTGTGCATAGGCACCTGGCTCAGGTCGTCCTGAGGGGCAGGCAGGGCCCACCTACAACCACCAGCCTCTAAAAGTGGCGTCTCACTCAGGCAAGAGCGGGACCAAGCGTGTGAGTCAAGTGAACACTGTGCCCAGCCGTCCAGTTCTGTGGGGCTCAGGTCCACGTGAGCTTCAGGAGCCACACCCATGCTGCTATAAATATACTGGCCTGGGGCTCCCCAGGGCCGGCTCCAGGAAGTGGATTCACGCTGGTATTTTTATCCTTGGTCAGAGCAGAGGGTGCCTGTGCCTTACTTCTGTCCACACACCTCCACTCTCTGGAAACGAAAGATACACTCGGGGTCCTGCCTGGTCCCGCCTGTGGCTCTCCACAAACCTCAGGGCTCCACAGCACACAGTGGGGCGTGCCCACTACAGCAGCACGGAAACCATCAGGCTGTTTCCTGACCCTGGCCAGACACAGCAGGCTCCCTGGGCTAAGGGGCAGTGGCCTAGCCATCCGATCGATTGCTCTGGCCTAAGGACAAGGCACGTGCTAGGTACGTTCTGGGGAGGTGGCTGTCCCTGAGACTCCACCGTGAACCCTGGTTGAGTCGCACCTGGGGCTGCAGACACCGGGCATGCCTGCCAGCCATCCCCAGGGCCGTGCCACGGTGCCGCACGGCGCATGCGTCGGCACAGGGGCTCCGGGCGGGGCGGGATCGGCTCTGGCGTGCCCAGCACTCCCCAGGGTCCTGGCTCCCCTGAGGCTGCTCACCTTGGTGTCCTGCTGGCCCCAGGGCACAGCCTCTGACAGCTGCCCCTGCCCTGTGCTCAGCCAGCCTCTGTCCCCTGCGGGACCCAGGGTGTTGTCCAAGGCAGCCAGCTCCAGACGTGCCTCCCCGGCCCACTGCCTTTGCTGACCCCCAGTTCAAGGAGCTTGCCACCCCGGGGCTGGGGGCCAGGCTTGGGCACCATGGGGCAGCTGCTGGTCCTGCTGCTTTCAGAGCTGGCGGGGTGGGCACTGAGCACGACAGCCCTTTGCAGTTGGTCTGGGTGGAGAGCTCCACGGGCCCTGGAATCCCGGGCAGGGCCCTGTGCCCTTCACACTGCTCAGCCCCAGGCTAAGCATCAAGTCAGGAGGCACTGGGCGGGGAGGGCAGGGCCCCCGTGAGAGGAGGCGCGTGGACTCGCTGGTGCTGAGCACACCCCGGCCCTGGCTGGCCCAGGCTGGCTGCGCCCTGTGGACAGGACACTCGCTGAGCAGGGCCCACAGCCGACCGGCTGTATGCGGACGTCCCGGGACATCCCAAGCTGGGGAGGGGCAGGCAGGCCGCGGGCCGTCAGCGGGGAACGAGCCCCCTTCTTCCTCCCCGGAGCAGATCTTGGTCCGACGACTGGATGACGGCACAGAGCTCCGCGGCCGCATCGTGGAGACTGAGGCATACCTGGGGCCAGAGGATGAAGCTGCCCATTCAAGGGGCGGCCGGCAGACCCCCCGCAACCGTGGCATGTTCATGAAGCCCGGGACCCTCTACGTGTATCTCATCTACGGCATTTACTTCTGCATGAACGTCTCCAGCCAAGGTGAGGAGGACCAGGGCGCAGGTGTCTGAGCCAGGGGCACCTTGGGAGCGAGGCTGCGGCGTCACCCTGGCTGCACTGCCAGTGGCTCAGAGGCACCGGGGGCCCATGGAACAGAGGCCGACCTAAACCCAGAGCGGGAGGGTGCAGGAGGCCCTGAGTGGCTCGGAGGGGCCAACTATGGGGAAACAAGGGTGAGATCGATTTGGGGTGCGCTGGGCTCAGGCAGGAGCCTACCGGTGGGCAGTCACAGGGTCTCAGCAGGGATGACCCTGCCACCGTGGGGAACATGAGGCAACGTCTGGATGTTCTCGGCCGTCAGAGCCCTGGGGTGCTCCTGGCTTGCCGTGCGTAGAGGTCAGGGAGGGTGTGCACCGTTCATGACGCACAGGACGGCCGAGTCCACAGAGAATCGTGGCCCCAGGGTCAGCAGTGCCAGATGGAGAGAGGCTGGTCTAGAGCTCCCCCTCGTTGGGGGACCCACCAGGTCCTTTGTGGGTAGGCACCTGTTTTCTGGTGGGTCTGTGCTGGGAAGGAAGCGCCCAGCAGTGGGTCTGGCCAGCCAGTCCCAGCGTCTGTCTGCTGAGCCTCCGTCCCAAGATGAAGACTTGGGGACATCAGGGCTGTCGGTCACACTGGAGAACTCCAGTGACGTGTGAGTGGTGACTGCCCAGAGTGGACAGCTGCAGATACTGAGCGCAGGCCGCAGGCTGGAGGACGCAGGGAGCCCTGCCTGGCCCTGCACCCCGCCCCGCAGAAGGCAGCTGTGTGAAGCTGAGTGACAGGGACCGCCCCAGGGGCCTGTTACCTCCCGGAGAACCTTCCAGTCGCCAAGCTGTTCTTTGGCATTAGAACCAACCCCTCATGTGAGGGGAGACTGCACTTGGACAAGGGGCTGTGGCTGGTGAGGAAGGGAAGGCGTTTTCGGGGGTACAGTTGGACCGGGCAGATGAGAGACGTTGTGTGTTCCTTTCTGGTCCTGGGACCAGGATGCCCAGGAATGTCCCGGTCAGGGGAACAGAAAACTGTGGGGTGCAGACAGCCAGGGCCAAGCATCATCCGGGAGGGAGGGAGGGGCAGCTGGGCTGGTCTGTGCCTGCAGGGCCTGCTGCGGGCGGGGGGTGGGGGTGGGGGCGAGGATGGGGAGGCCCCGTGGGAAGAGCTGGGGCTGCACTCACACACATCCTCGGAGAGGAGGGATGAGCTGCTCCCCTGACCTGTTTGCAGGCGGCACCCAGCGCGCTTGGTGGAACCAGAGGGAGCCGTGCAGCTGGAGAGGGAGGGCCCAGGAATCACAGAGGGATGAGCCCAGGCTTGGGCGCCCTCAGACCATCCTGAAGTGCTTTGAAAAGTGGCTTGTTAAGGCTTGCGGGCTGTGCAGAAGGCCAGCTCCTGGGTGCTGATGGGAAGCCCTGTGTGGCTAAGGCCCGGGAGGGACTGGCCTGGTCACGTGTCAGGCTGAGCCCCTCAGATCCCAGCAGGCGGGACAGATCCCAGGCCTAGAGCAACCCCTGTGCTCAGCTGGGGATCAAGGGTTCTGGACAGGCATGTTTTCTCTGGGGAATCCCAGGCCCTGGGTGTCGGATCCCTCAGTGGCCTAGACTCGGTAGGGGGGGACCCGAGGTGGGGGCTATGTTGGCACCTCTCCCCACGGGGTCACTGGGTGGGGCTCACCTGCACCCTGTATACACTGGGGGCTGCTCCCAGGGGCAGATGCCCATGGGGGGGCAGTCTCTGGGGCTTCCATTGCCTACCGACCTTACAGTTCGTGCCAGTCACGCAAACCAGAGGAATCCAGGGAGCTCCGTGCCTCCCCAGCTGGTGGGCAGGCGGCCAGAGGTGCCCGCAGGAGGCACGGGTGAGCAGGACGGGTGCAGGCAAAGGGTCTGGGCAGAGAGTGAGCACAGGTGTCTCCGGCTGCTCTGGTCAGGCCTTGGGTAGGAGGACCACAGCCTGGAAGCTCCATCTCCCACAAGGGACGGGGCGTGTGTCCTGCTCCAAGCACTGGAGCCCCTGGGGGACCTGGAGGCCATGCGGCAGCTTCGCCACACCTTCCGCAAAGTTGCTGCGGGACGAGCCCTCAAAGACCGTGAGCTCTGCAACGGCCCCTCCAAGCTGTGCCAGGCCCTGGCCATCAACAGGAGCTTCGACCAGCGCGAACTGGCTGGGGACGAGTCTGTGTGGCTGGAGCAGGGCCCCCCAGAGCCCAGTGAGCCGGCCGTGGTGGCCGCAGCCCGTGTGGGCATAGGCCACGCTGGTGAGTGGGCCCAGAAGCCCCTGCGCTTCTACGTGCAGGGCAGCCCCTGGGTCAGCGTGGTGGACAGGGCGGCGGAGCGGGACACACAGGCTGGAGCCAGGGCCTGTTCCCACGAGGACTTTTAATTGTTTACAAACAAAATAAATGCTGTGTTTCTAGAAGAGTGTCCCCTGCACCTTGGCCAGAGCCCCCTGGCAGCCAGCTCTGCTCCGGGAGGACCCAAGGCCACCGTGCCCACTTTCTCAGGCCTGAGGCCACCCGGAGTTGGGAGCACCACGGCAGACACACCCCCAGGGGAAGCAGAGAGAGCAGCTCCCCACAGGATGTCCTGAGCCAGGTCCTGGTGCCTCCGGTGGCCACGGAGGGGACTGCTTGGCCACAGCCTCTGGGAGGCCACACAGGAGGGTGGGGCTGGGGAGGTGCCCGCAGGCAGGCAGTGTGGGGCCAGACAGGGCAGAATCGCGTGAGAGGCATGCAGCCTTCAAGAGGCCCGCGTGCTGGTCGCGCCCCTACCTCGAGCCTCACCTTCGCAGCCCAGGGCCCCTGAGGCTGTCCTGAAGACGAAGATGAGGAAAGCAAGGCCCTGCAGGGGGAGGGAGCCGGGGGTGAGAGGCAGCGCCCCTGCCCAGGTCACGTGAGCAGGGCCTGGAAGACAGCGATAACGGGGTCCTCGTGGGCGGTCACCACCAGGACGCTGCGGAACTTGTCCACAAGCGCCAGCAGCTGGGAGCGCCGTGTGTTCTCGTTGTACATGATCTCCTCCAGGTGGTGGCGGCCGCGGAAGTAGTGCAGGAGCCTGCCAGGGCCGGGGACGGGCGTGAGGACAGCCCGCCGGGCCGCTCCCACGCCCCGCGGTGGAGGAGGGGGCGGACTTCTGCCCTGCGTGCCACTGCAGCTGAGGGAGTCTTGCCTGGACGTGGTCCCTGACCACCTGATGCCCCCAGAACACCATGTGCCCAGTGCCCCCGGGTCTGTCACCCACGATGTGCAGACCTCAGGCCCCACCCCGACCCCAGGCCAAGCGGCCGAGGACGATCGCTGCCCAGCCCTACGAGGACGGCGTGCCAAGCAGCACCGGAAGGAGCTCCAGGGATGCCCCACACGCAGGCGCCAGTCCTGAGGTCTGCACCGAGGCCCGCTGCCCGTCTCTGCACACGGGGCCCCACCCCACCTGGCAAACATGCGGAGGTCCTCAGGGTTCTGGGCCGCAGGCACGCTGAGGATGGCAGCCCGCTCGTGCTCGGACAGGCTGGCCAGCAGGCTCTCCGTCATCCTCCTATTCAGCGGTGAGTCCCCGCTGGGGAGCAGCTCAGCGCTGGAGTTGTCCATGCTGGGGCTGGTCAGGGTCATGTCGTCACTGCTGGCTGAGAACCGGCACCAGTCAGGGTGGCAGCCCCGGCCCCGTGGTCACCCGTGCCCACCTGGGAGCTTGCTGCCACACCCTTGGGGAGCTGCCCCAAACCCCAAGGTCATCCAGCCCCTCCCACTAATGGGGCCCTGGGCAGGCTGGGGGCAGCACTGAGCCTGAGGCGGCGCCAGCCCGCATCCCCAGGCCGGGGCCCTGGGCTCAGAGCTGCTGCCGTAGGGGGACACTGTGGCCGAATGGCTCTGCAGAGCAGGGACCGTGTCAGTCACCATCTCCACACAGGCCCTGGGGCTGCAGGTGTCAGCGGTCCTCCAGGGATGCAGTGTGGTCTGCTCCAACCCCAGGCTGGGCCAGGCTGCTCCAACTCAGCAAGGCAGAGCCCTGTCCTCAGGGAAGCAGGGGAGGACCTCCTGTCCCCCGAAGCAGGGCTGCCCAGAGGGGCGAGTGACGTCCATGCGGGGACACGGCTGCCCAGAGGGCGGTGTGAGCAGGGGTTCGAGTGCGGCCCTGTGACGGTGCCGTGGTCACTCGCAGGTGCCCGAGTCAGGCCTCCCAGCCGCCCGCCTCTCCCAAGGGCGCCCAGGCGCTCACCCCCCACCAGACAGACGCCCGGGGCAGGAAGTCCTACTTGGGGAGCCAAAGCTGAGAGCATTGGGCGTGCTGAGGCTGCGGCCGCCCACCCTGGTGGCCAGGGGTGCGTCGTCCTCGCGGGGGCGGGGCTCGTCCTCGCTGGGTGAGGCCATCAGGCAGACATAGGTGTGCAGCTGCACCAGGAGCCGGCGCTGCAACATCCACACCACCATCTGGATGAGCTGCGTCTGCAGGCGGGGGGCACCAGAGGTCACAGGGGGCACCCGGCAGGGCCTCGGTCGCCCTCACTCTGCTACGTGCCCGGCTGCCCACACACCTTTCTACCCAGAGCTGACAGGACCTGTGACGTGGCAGCCCTGCTGTGCTGCCTCTCCCAGCCCGTGAGCTCTGTGGGGACCCCACCAGTGGCCGGCACCCTGAGAGTAGAAAGTCCTCCCCTGGGTCGACCGGAAAGCCTGCCGGGGACAGGGACCCCCGTGCGGGGGCGTCCACAGCCTCAGACCCACAGGCCACCTTCCTGTCCCTGGGGTTCCCTGCTGGGAGGGGTGGGCAGGCACGGACACACGGGTGTACAGTGAGCATGTGTGACCCAGTCACAGCAATGAAAACAGAAAAGGACTGTAAAATACTTCAAGAGACCTCGTCAGCACCTGCACACATTCAGGGCCTGAAGCAGGAGATAGGGAGGCAGGCGGCCTCACCCGGGACCCAGCAGAATCAGAACCAGCTCCCCTCAGGCCAAGAAAAGCCACCGGCCATCTGGACCACTGGGAAGTCTGCACTGGGGAGGGGGAGGGTGCACACACACAGTGTGTCTTCCATTCAGCTGGCACAACCTGGCACTGTTCCTGGAAACCAAAGGTGCCGCGAACGACAGCATTTAGAACACTCACGCTTGGCATCTAAGTGAAGGGACCAACAGACCAACCTCCAGCCTGGGGTTGGAGCAGACCACACCCCATCCCTGGGAGGACTAAATGGTGACTGACATGGTCCCTTCTCTGCGTTCACAACTTGAGGAGGAAAGTGCTGCTTCTAAGGACTGGCTTTGTCTACCAGCCCCGGCACTTGTTACAGCAAACGCTTCACTTTGAAGACAAAGCCTTGAAAACACCAGCCCATCTCCAACGTCTGTCCCACCTGGCGCTCCCCTGGGGCCCAGGGCTCAGCCTGGAGTGGGGGAGGGGCAAGGCCTGGCTCTGGGACCCAGGTCACACTCAGTCAGTCCTTCTGTAACACAACTCACCGGCTTGTTCCCCATGCCTCGCCCCTCCCTGGTGGCCACCACGCCCCGCCCACACCCGCCAGCCCCTCTCCACCCTTACCCAGACCCAGGCCCATCCTGTCCAGGACCCAAACGTGAAAATTCTCAGGGTCTGTGAGCTCAGACTTACACCCACAGACCCCGTGGCTACTGGGACCCTGGTAGGCAGGAGAGGGAGTGGGAAGGCAGGGTCCAGGCTGAGCAAAACAAAACCCTCTGTGTTCCCAATTCTAGGACCCCCAGGTCCAGAAGGGGCACCGGGTGGCTCTGTCGTCCCAGGAGTGGTCACGATCTCCTGCCAACTGACCTCTTAGCTCTGCCCTAACCCTGAGAACTGCCTGCCACGAGCAGACGGGGCTCCGTGTGCAGAGGGACTGGCATTACCCAGGTGTCGGCAGGCAGCCTGGCTAGGCAGCCGGCCTCTGGCAGGGCGGGTACCACCTACACAGCGAGCACCGCCCCCAACCCAGGCTTCGGGCACAGCACCACTGTGGGCCTGGGATCAATTGGGGACCGAAGCCCGGTGGCTGGTCCCTGGGCTCCCCCAGCTCCCAAGACTCACCTCCTGCACAGGAGGGGCCAGGGGGTTCCTGAATTCTGACAAGGAGACAGGCAAGGAGAACTTGGCAAGGACAGACGGCAGGTCGTGAGATGGAAACTGGCGTGAGAACTGCTCGGCGAGCGGGGAATACCTGGGGATGAGGGTGAGGATCCCTGAGTTCGAGAGGTCTCCCCTCGGTCAGGCATCTGCGTCCTCGCCTCGAGCCCGCACTGGGCAGGAGGAGATGCAGTGCGGGGAGGGGGCCGGAAGGGTGCAGCGAGGACAGCGCCCAGATGCCTTCCCCACACCACAGCCCCTGTGAGCCTCCGTGTCAGGACCGAGGCTCCTGACCTCCCAGCAGGAGCCCTGTGCAGGGCCCACTGGCCGGCAGGCGTGGGCAGGTGCAGACCTTTCCCAGAGGCTGCGCGGGCCTGGGTGGCGCTGGAGGGGCGGGACCAGGCCAGAACTGGGACGCGGCCTGGCTGAGCTGGCAGCACCAGCTGGGGGCCCCGGCAGCCAGGGGGACTCACAGACACACGCTGGCGTTGGGAGCCAGCATGTAGACGTTGTTCTCACACAGCGGGTAGATGACGATGGCCTTGCCCCAGTACACCAGGTGGGCCGCCAGCTGGAACACCTGCAGGCAGGGGCGGGGACAGTGAGGGGAGGCCGGCCCACCCGTCACCAGTCCCTGAGCTGCCCCGGTTGGAACCGACACGGACGCCTTGGGCAACCAGGACGAGGCTGACTCCGCTGTGCGAGGGTCGTGGCTGCCCATCCTGGCAGGGGCCAGCCCCTGGCCCACCGGCAGCGAGCATCAGGACAGCGGACGAGGGGCTGCCGCACCCACCCCACCCCTCCCTCGGCCCTGGAGAGCCTCCCTCTGTTCCGCTGCCCTGGGCTCTCACGACATCAGGATGGCCCACAGACAGACCACAGTGCCGGGCGGGAGGGCCAGGGTGAGACCACGGCACTGGGCAGTGCTCACCCCGACCACCACAGCCAAGTGCCTGTGGGCACAGCACCAAAACACCCCAACCTCGTCTCAACAAACAGGGCCTCCAGTGGCCCCAGCTCAAACACAAAGGACGTTTCAGTCCCACTGCTGACCCTCCCTCTCACCCCAAGTCCCAGGGACAATGGCTCTAAAAGAAACAGGCTCACTTCCCTCCGTCTCTGCCACCAACCTCACCCAGCGGGTCCACATCCACTCTCCCTGCAGCCAGAGTGCCCGCTCGAGGCTAGAAGTCTGAAATTGGGAGCACTGGGCTGGAGTCAGGCTGTCGGCAGGTACACTGATCTTTGCCTCCAAGATATAAGCTGTTGTTCGTGGCGTGAGGTGAGGTGAGACCACGTCTCCCACCTTGGCCTCCACGGTCACCTCTTCTGCAGGTCACCTCCCACCTCCTCTTCTGGAGTCAAAGCCTCTCCACCTGCCTCCCTTTCACGAGGGCCTACCCAGATCATCCAGGATTATCGCCCCATCTCAAGAGTCTTAATTCCATCTGCAAAGTCCCACATAAGGAAGGTCCCACTCACATTAGGATGCGGAGGTCTACGAGGGCACTGTTCATTCATTACAAGTAATGTAAGTATAATCCTAATTTTGTTATTCAAAGATTATGTGATAACATGTATATAAAAGAGTTGGAGGAATCTGCTGTGGTTACTGCTGAGATATGGGATTGTGGGCACTTACTCTGTGTCTATAATTTGTGTAATATTTGAACTTTTATAAGAATATATTAGTTTCAGCATGACAAAATCCTTCAAATCACCTGATGACACTCACACCTGAGGCTGACATTCCCTGACATCCATGCAGGGGCTCCAGCCGAGCTCGCGAGCCTCCCCTGTGGGGCCTCCGCTGGGCCGCTTGCTGAAGGAAGGAGCAGTGCCAGCGGCCGGCAAGGTCCACCCCAGGGCCGGGCCCTGCGCGACCACACTAGCAGCAAACCCCGATCTACACCGGGTTCAGTGTAGAAGGACGAGGAAGCAGACGGCAAGGGGCCCCATGGCAAGGCCACGGCCAGGGAGAGACAGAGGCGACACCATCAGAGCTCTGTGCGGGGCAGCTGCGGCAAGAGGGAGGCGTGTCCACACAGGCCCCTGTCGGGCAGCCACGGGGGCAGAGACGGCCCCTCAGAGCCGCACACGCACGGGCATCTGCCCTCAGCAGCACCGGGCAGGACGCCACGCGCGGTGCACACACCGCGGCCAGCGCCTCCGAAGTTTGTGTCTCCTGGGTGCTAGGAAGGCAGTCCAGGACCCCACCGGAGACACCAGGCACAGGCCAATGAGCACACACAAACGGGGTGGACAAAAGTCATGGGGTAAGATGGGGGGAGGACTCTAGACAACAGAACCCCAAAAGGCTGCTTTGAGGGAAAAGTGGCCTGAGATTCGGGCCTGGTGAACAAGCGCCCCTACTGTGCTAACGTGCCCATCTCCATGGAAAATTCTTAGAGAGATGGGAATACCAGACCACCTTATCTGCCTCCTGAGAAACCTGTATGTAGGTCAAGAAGCAACAGTTAGAGTCAGACATGGAACAAGGGACTGGTTCAAAACTGGGAAAGGAATAGGTCAAGGCTGTATGTTTTCACCCTGCTTATTTATTTATGTCTAGAGTACATCATGCAAAATGCCAGGCTGGATGAAGGACAAGATGGAATCAAGATTGTGGGAGAAAAATCAATAACCTGAGCTATGCAGATAATACCACCCTAATAAAGCCAAGAGGAACTAAAGAGCCTCTTGATAAGGATAAAAGAGGAAACTGGAAAAAGCTGGCTTAAAACTCAACATTAAAAATAACTAAGATCATGGCATCCAGTCCTATCACTTCATAGCAAACAGATGGGGAAAATGTGGGAAAAGTACAGATTTTCCCAGGCTAGAAAATCACTCTGGACGATGACTGCAGCCAGAAATTAAAAGACGCTTGCTCCTTGGAAGGAAAGCTATGACACACCTAGACAGCGTATTAGAAAGCAGAGGCATCACTTTGCCAACAAAGGTCCATATAGTCAAAGTTATGGTTTTTCCAGTGGTCATATGCAGATGTCAGAGTTGGGCCATAAAGGCTGAGCACCAAAGAATTGATGCTTTTGAACTGTGGTGCTGGAGAAGACTCTCGAGAGTCCCTTGAACTGCAAGGAGATCCAACCAGTCAATCCTAAAGGAGATCAACCCTGAATGTTCATTGGAAGGACTGATGCTGAAGCTCCAATACTTTGGCCAACCAATGCGAAGAGCCAACTCATTGGAAAAGACGCTGATGCTTGGAAAAACTGAAGGCAAAAGGAGAAGGGGATGACAGAGGATGAGACGGTTGGATGGCATCATTGACTTGATGGCCACAAATCTGAGCAAACTCTGGGAGACAGTGGAGGACAGAGGCGTGGTGCCGTCCGCGGGGTCCCAAACAGTTGGTCCTGACTTAGAGCAAAGGCTGCGGGCCCCCTGGGGGCGCCTCAAGGGGCCCTGAGAAAGCTCTGTCCCAGCTTCTGCAGGAGCTGTGGGCCCTGGCCCGGGCTCTGCTGCCCCCTGGCGGCCATGTGCTGCCCCATTCCAGACCCAGGGTCCCCCTCAGGCTGTGGCTTGAGGCCCCCCTGCCACAGCCTCCAACTTCTTCCTGTGCTTTTCCTCACCCTCAGCCCTGCCCACTGTTCCACCACATCTACAGCCAAACAGGAGGGGCCGCCATCTGATCAGAAAGGGCAGCCCCCGAGCACGTGACTCAGTAGGGAGATGGCACCTCGTACAGAACACAGGACCACATGCCATGGGGTGTGGTCCTGCTCTGCACGGCTCCCACAGGGGCTGAGTCTGGTCACCTGGCACCATGAAGGCCTCACTCCTCTCTGCCACAGCCCAGCACCCCCACCATGACACAGACACGCGGGAGGAACTCAGGTCCCCAGCCCAGAGGCCGGTCTGACTCCAGATCCATCACTGTGGCAGGCCATGCAGCGGCCCTCGACTGGACTACGGCCCTTGGGAGGCAGCTTGAGGTGCCTCCTGTGACACGTCCAGCCCCACCCTCCGACTGCCCATCCTGCCCACCTAGGGTATCTCCCCAGGCCCCCAGAGGTACCTGCAGCAAGGCCAGGTCTGCGTCCTGGGCCAGCTGCTGCAGGTTCTTCACAGCGGACGTGGTCTTGATCACGCGCACCAGGGCCGGAGAGCAGTCAAGCGGGAGCTCACCCAGCAGGGACTTCTCATCGCTGAGCAGCAGCAGGGCGTGGTACGGGCTGTGGGGCAGAGACATGGTCAGCGGGACGAGCAGCCTTGGGCTCTTGGTCTGGGCACCTGAAAAGGAGAGGCTGTGGGAGGAACTGGAAGACGGGGTTGCACCCTGAGGCCTTGAAACCTGCGAGGACCACTGCTGCAGCAGAAAGAAGTGCGGGAGCCCCGACGACCCGGCTCCATCCCACCTCTGGGACCGCTCACAAACACTGGCTGACTGAAAAATGAGTCAACCCTTCCCAAGGAACAGTCCCAAACAGGGCTTCCCTGTGGCTCAGATAGTAAAGAATCCATCTGCAATGCGGGAGACCTGGGTTCGATCCCTGGGTTATAAAGATCCGCTAGAGAAGGGCATGGCAACCCACTCCAGTATTCTTGCCTGGAGAATCCCATGGACAGGGGAGCCTGGCGAGCGACAGTCCATGGGGTCGCAGGGAGTCGGACACGACTGAGCAACTAAGCACAGCACACAACACATGGGAAAAGTGAAATCCCCACCTCAGACTGAACAGAACTACCTAGACACAGGCTGGGAAGGAAGCCCAGGAAGAAAGGCACAGACAGCACGGGGACCTGGGTGACAGAGGAAGACAGTGCTCTGCTTTCTGTCATGGAGACCTCTGCTGCTCCGTGCCCAGAGCTCTTTTTCTGGTTATAAGACATTTAAGGAGGCAGAGAATTTGGTGGGGAAGGGGAAGGCAGAAGACTGGGCTCTGTGCTTTTCTTGCAGGAGGAAATCTGAATGGCTTTCCCACAAGTTCTGATTCAAGCAGAGACCCTGGGAGTAACACCATGAAGACGCAGCCCTCTGAGGGTCAGGCCCGCTGCTGGCTGTGAGGCGCGGCCCACAGCCCTACCCAGGCCCCAGGCTGGGGCTTCAGTGCAAAGCCCTGCTAGGCCAGGTGGTGCGGAGAGGCCCTGAGGGTGAGCTGGGGGTGGTGGTCACTCCCGGACAAAACTGGACACAAAAACGTGTTTACAAAGAGAAGAGCCCTACCTCCCAGTTCCTGTGGCAGGAAAAGGACCCGAGTGCTTGGTACACCTCAGGTAGACACAAGAGAAGGGCCGGCAGGCGAGGGGCTGGCACTCACCGGATGGCCTTCAGGCTGCGCTCGATGGCCTCCGGCGGGATGAGGCTGCTGGCCGCGTAGTGGATCTTGTGGGGCAGGCAGAAGCTCACCTCCAGCCAGCTGTTGACGTGAAGCCGCACCACCCCAGACGTGCACAAGCTGCAGAGAGAGGGGCCCCCAGCCTCGCACACGCAACCACACCTTGCACACCCACCTGAGGGCGCCTCTGCCCAGCCCACAAGTACACTGCATGGAGGCCTCCCAGAGAAGAAAGCATCCTACCCCGTATCTTAGTAGGGTGAAGAGAAGAAAATGATATATTAGGAACCACACAAAAGTTGCCTTTCTGGCCAGCCTTGGAATCCAACCAGAGGCAAGGGACCAGGGAAGCCTCTCCGATCTCTGCCCTGGAGGCTCAATGCACCCGGGCGTCCCAGGGCTTCCTCTGCACATGCTGGGCAGCTGGGCAGGGCAGGGCCGTCACCAAAAGGGAGAGGCGAGCGGGAGAAGAAGGGGGAGCAGGAGGGAAGGGTGGCTGTGCTGGCCCCCAGACGTCCCGAGGGAGGAGCCCGCCCCTGCCGATGGCGCAGCCCTGCAGGCGCTCCACAGCCAGCAGTCACGCCAGCCCCCGCTCGGGCCTTTGGTGCCCCTCGTCTCCCCGACCTTGCTCAGGCCAAACACGGTGACTCTGTGTCTGACTCTTGTTTCTCAGTCCCACCTCAGACTGCCTGTCAATCTACCTGCTCCACGCAGGGACAGAGTGCACACCTGCTCCACTCGGGCCCCCTCCATCCACCCTCCCTATGCAGACCCCCGGGGGGCCCACCTCAGCAGTCCCAGCCAAGACCCCCAAGTGCCAGACCCCTGTGGACCCACCCACTCTTGCCGACCCTGTGTCCTCCCACCGTAGAGTCCAGCTGAACAGGCCTCCCTGCTGCTCTCAGGTTCGTGGACTTGCCCTGGCCACACGCTCTCCCTCAGGGGCGCCAGGGCTCCTCCCTGACTACAGATCTCAACTCAAGGCCACCTTCTCAGTGGGGTAAGCCCCAAGTCTGGACCTGGCCCTGCGGGCGGCGCTGAGTTCCCAACTGTCCTGTGCACGAAACAGCAGCAGGCCCTCCCTGTCTGTGGTCAGTGCTGTTTCCCGACCAGAATTCACAAGGTGCGGTACTCACCACACGGCCAGCAACGGGTGGGGACACAAAGCACTTCCCGCCTGGAGGGAAGACAAGGCCTGAGAATGAGACCATCTAGGCCTCCGTCTCTCAGGAATGAAGCTGAGGCCCTGACCTGGCCCGGGTGCCAGGCACAGAAGGAGCAACTGCTCGAGCAGAGGAGGGTGTGGGGCCTGTGTCCCTGCCCGGCACCCTGCCCGCCACGCTCCAGCCCACGCTGCTGGCACTCAGGCCTCAGGGCTCTCGGGCACAGACTCAGGGATCTGGGTGCTAGAGGTGGCCCGCAGCCCCCGCCCCGCATCCACAGGCTTTTCTTACAATCCCCCCCACAGCCCTGTCCAAAGAGCTGTGCAGAATCCACAAGCAGCAGTTTCAAATGTAAAAATGAGTCCTTATTGTCTCCAGCAGGGAATGGGCACCAGGGAGAGGAACCTCAGGAAGCACACGGAGCACGCCTGTGCCCTCAGCTGCCCCCAGGACTCCTGCCAGCCCCAGCGTCATTCCCTCTCCTGTGCTGCCGCCGGGGCACCTGGAGGGCCGGGCCCTCTCCCAGGGCTTCCCCGTCCCCAGCCATCCCCCTTGAGGGATGAGAGAGGGTCTCAGGCCCCCAGCTGCAGGTAGGCCACAAGCTGTGGCTTGTCACGTCACACCTGCTCAGAAAGGCAGTGGACTCAGAACCAAGGTCTTCCTATCTCTGAGCTCCCCTCTAGGACGTGGCACAAGGTAGCTGCTGGAACGCCAGAGTCACAGTAAACACCGAGACTCTTCAAATGTAGCCAAGTGGGCTCCTGGAGGAGCCCCGGGCACAGGAGGCGGCCCAGGCCCTGGTTCAGGCTCCTGGTGCACAAGCACAGCCTGCGTGTGGGGCCCCCACTCAGCCACGCCAGGAAAGACACAGGCACTGTAAGCGAGCGACAGGAACACAAGCCACAGAGGCTGCTGAGGAGACGGACGTGGAGGAGGGGCAGGGCAGCTGCGGCCTGGGGCCTCACGGGGATCAGCAGAGGTGCCAAATCTGGTACCAGGCAGACAAAATGCCCAGGCCTGTGCAGCATCATGGGGTCCCAGTCGATGGGGTTGCAAAGAGTTGGACAGGACTGAGCGACTGAGCACTAGCAGAGTAGAAGCTGGGCCCGAAAAGGGTCCTGAGCAGCTCATGCTTGTATCCTCAGGGCAGCTGACGGTTTGGTAGGGACACTGAGGAAAACACTGCCTGTGTGAGGCTTATCCGGCCCCTCACACGGATAATGCCACACACTGGACTGCAGCTCTGAGACCCCGCCCCGCCTGCAACATGAGATAGACGCGCCCCCAGAGCCCGAGGCCCAAGGGGATCACACGGGCCTTTCAACAAGCTCTTATCGTGCACATCCCAGAAGGCACAGAATGCAAGCTCATCCCCCACCTCACATCTCAGCATCCAAATTTCAGTCCCTAACCTAACGTCCTCCTGTGGGCTCACCCCAGTCACCTTTTCCCTGCCCCAGACCAGAGACCTCTGAAGCCAGCCCTGCACCCTCTGGTCCCAAACACAACACACAGGGACAGCACTGCGCATGCGCCAAGAGGACTAGGTGGGCCCCTAAAAGCCAACACTGAAGTTTCCAACACAGGTGCTCTTTGTGGAAATGACCGAAATTCCCAGGATATTCGTGGCGAGTCTGCAGGCCCAGCCCTGCTCTGGACAGGCAGCAACGAGCAGGACAGAGTCCCCAGGACCCCCAGCACCGCCGCAGGCCAGGAACTGCTTGGCAAACACTTCTTCAAGCCCCAACACAGGATCCACATGCTGAGCACAGATGGCCAGGGGACATCCCCAACCTCGGGGATGCTGTGGATGAAGTCACCAAACTACAGGGGGAGACAGGTGCTGGGGGAGCAGCGGTGGGCTCCACGGAGTCATACAGCAGCAGCAGCTCACAGACGCAGAGGTCCCAGTGCACAGGGCCTCCAGGCCACACCACACATGGGACCGCAGTCAAAGCACTCAATCCAGAATGCCCCTGTGCAAAGTCCCGGCCCAGCCTCGAACCTCAACCAGACCTCAGCTTCAGGCCTCTTGCTTCTGCTCTGAGAAAGCCCTTCCTGCGGCCTGCCAGCGAGCCTCCACTGAGAAAGGGCTGCATGCTCCCTACCACCTGCCTTCCTGCCCCTCGGTGCAGCCCGCCCTGCAGGAGCAGGGTGGGTCAGGTCAGACCCTCACAGCCTTCCCGCTGGGTCAGAGCTGCTGCTGTCAGCAGGCAGGGACAGGGGAGGACACGGATGGCCTGGGATTCCTACGGGAGAAGCACTTGGCGGGACCCAGGACCAAGAGTGGGGCCTAGAAACAGGGAGGGGGTCGTCTGGGTTCAGAAAGGAGGCAAAGGGCTGAATGGGGGACCCGGGAGCTGCTCTTGCTGAGTGCTGACTCCTGTCCTTGGAACTGCTGCCACTAGAGGGCGCTGGGCTGCCCCAGCTCCGGGCTCGGCCAGTCCAGCAGACCACGAAAGCAGCCGTCAACTCTCGAGGGCCCGTTCCCTTCAGCATCCCAACACAGTTCAAGCCTAAGAAGTCACAGCTCATTGTTTGCTCAGAAACATACAGTCTGGCTCTGGATTGCTTTTTACTGTAAGCCCACACTGGCCTGGATCTAGTGTGCAGTTTCAAGGGACGCTGCTCTGATGTCCTCTGACACCCAGAGGTCATCGAAATAAAGACACAGAAAAAGCAGCCACACCATGCATCCCCAAGGATGCAGCTCTCCCTCCCACCTAAAGGCACCTGCGCCCTCAGGAGGAAACGGGGTCAGAGCAGCATGTTCACAGAGAAGGGAACAGGGGTGGGCCCAGGTGAAAACGTGCACACCTGCATTCATATTGGCTGACCTGAGACACCATCCGCCACCCACCGTGGTTGGCAGAACCCAAAAGCTCACAAGACCCTGTGTGGCAAAGTCAGGTGCTGCTGACAGGTGGGCAGACACAGCCACAGAGGGCAGTACCTCCGTGACACACACACCTGACTACTCAGTCGGCAGTTCCACTTAAGAATTTCTCTCAGGGATGCATCAGTTCAGTTCAGTTGCTTAGTCGTGTCCGACTCTTTGCGACCCCATGAATCACAGCACGCCAGGCCTCCCTGTCCATCACCAACTCCCGGAGTTCACTCAAACTCATGTCCATCGAGTCGGTAATGCCATCCTGCCATCTCATTCTCTGCCGTCCCCATCTCCTCCTACCCCCAATCCCTCCCAGCATCAGACTCTTTTCCAGTGCACGGGCACCTGCAAAAAAACACGCACGGCTAAGCCACATGTCCTTCAGCAGCAAAAGCTAGAACCCATGAAGCCCCAGGGAGGCGGCAGGCAGCTGGGCAGCAGAGAAGTCAGTCCTTATTTACCAACAGACAGATGTCTAAGTTGCACATGGAGGTGAGAAGGTACAGGGCAACCGCACACGCAGTATGCTCCGGGCTCACCCTCCTGTGCTTCATGCCCTGTGATGGGCACACAGCATGCAGTCACCTGACACATCCTGCCACTGGGACTGGACCTGGCGAGGGTCTAAGGGAAAAGCTCAGTGCTCTGACTTTCAGACCTGATAGACAGGGGATCTCTTCAAAGGCTTAAGCTAAATAAAAAAAGGACAATTACCAAAACATCATAGTGATTATCACTAGGCATGGCATTACAGACGATTTTATTTTCTTTATACTTTCCTGTATCTATAATAAATACATAGTATTGGTGAAATCAGAAAAAAACATTAACATTAAAAAAAAGGAAGGGGGAATTCTCTGGCAGCCCAGTGGTTAGGACTCCAAGCTTTCACTGCAGGAGGCCCGGGTTCAATCCCTGATGGGGGAATTAAGCTATCACAAGTCCCACCATGCAGCCAAAAAACAAAAGAAGAGAATTCACAGAGAAAAAGAAAAGTTACATGGAAAAAGGAAAGGATGTGGACAAACCACCATCTCCGCGGGGGCTCTGGCACAGCTCTCAGGCCAAGCCCGCCTCCAGCAGGGAACACGGCCTCCTGGGTGGAGGAGGCTGGGCAGGGAGGATGTGCGGCAGGGGAGCTGGTGGCGAGGGGGTGAGGGGGGAGCGCCCCTTGCGCCCTCTGTCCAGCAACACGCCGGTCCCCCCAGCCCCGAGAGGCCTCTGCTGAGCTCGCCGGCCAGGTGCAGAACAGAAGCTGCCAGCCAGCGGCACTCAGGCAAACGGCCCCCTGACCCCCACTCCCCACCCAGGACTGGGGTCCCGCAGACCCAGGGCCAGGGAGCAGTGGCCAAAGCCCCACGGACACGCTTCAGAAAGAGGAGGAGTGCCTTGCTTGTCCACATGCAAGAGCGGGTGCTAAGCTGGGTTCCCGCCGTGTCTCCACTGCCTGCTGCCCCACACTCAGTGCCCCAAATCCCCACGACTAGAGCAAGTGGGGGGAGCAGGGCCCAGTCGGCCCTGGACCCTGAGCCGCAGTCTCCTCTTGGGGGCGGTGGCCACAGTGACCGTGCCTGAAGAAGGCGGGCCTGAACGTGGCATGTGCTGCGCTCAGTCAGCGCCACCCTGCCTTCCAGGCCCCACACACAGCCTTCTTCTGGTCCATCTTCTAGTCAGAGCCAAGTCTGGAGGTGCCGTCCCAGCCAGGCACCTTCCTGCCCTCCCTCCCATCTCCGCCTTGCGGAGGCCCTGGGCAGGAGGCCGCTCGACTTACCTGTCATAAGCGTCCTTGAGGTCCCTGGCCAGCTTGCACTTGGGCAGGATGTGATGGAATGGGGACTGAGGCCCGTCACTGGCTGCAAGAGTTGTAACACAGGGACTCAGAGCCTGCACAGCACAGGGCTCACACAGGCCAGACGGCGAGTTCAGGCTCAGGAGAGCTTCAAGTGACTGTGCACCGAACATCAGGACGCCGCCCGCTGGGCCGCTCCACCGTCTCCACACAGTGTCTGCGTTTCCTGACCACTGGCCCCACCTGACTCTGCAAGTACAGGCCTCACACAGCGTCTGACAAAAATAGATGTACTTACATTGACCTTTTAAAAATTCCAGTGAAAAAGTCACAAACACTAAAGAATGTTTTTAAAAGACAAAACTTCTAGATTGCTACTATTAATAGCACATAACTGGGGAAAATAAATATATTATACATTTTGACAACTGTCAAACATCAAAAACAAATTCCTCCAAGTGGCACATTCACGTGTACTTTTACTTATAGCTAAAATTAGCCCAAGTTCACTGGCAAATGTAGTCCTGGTTTTCTCTTCTGCTATGGAGGTGCTGACCTGAGAAGACAGAGGTGCAAAGCCTGTGACAGAGGCAGGAATCTCTCAGCTCTGAAATGTTGACAGTGCACCAAAGCCTCAAGCGGATCTATCAGCAGATACTACTTTTAATAACTGGTCAGCTGACAGCTCAATTGGGCTCCCCTTCAATTCTGCTGAAAGCAAAGCAGCAGCCTCCTTCCAGCCCGACGCTGCCCTTCCGCATGCCCCCCACCCCAGGGAGACTGCCCAGCAGGACCAGGGTGGTACCTGGCCTTCAGGAAGAGCCATCATGAGGGGGTCTGGGGGGAGGGGGACATTTTGGGCTGGGGAGCCACTCCCGGAGCATCAGTTCGGGAGCCTGGGTCTCGCTGTCACCTTCGAGGGTCTTGCTGCGTGCCCAGGGCATGCTCAGTCCAGCACAGGGCCCACCAGCCTGCAAATTGGGGCCTGAGGGCCCCGGCCTGGAGAAGCCGCCAACGCCCTCACCGTCAGCCATGGCGGACACCTCGTCCTGCAGTGCCAGGATCAGCTTGGCCTCCCGTGTGAGGTACTGGCAGCGGCGCTCCTCGTGCTGCAGCACGGTGGCGATGCGGCGGGAGAGGGTGTGCAGACAGCTGATCACTGACGGGTCCGCGTGGGCCTGCAGGGCACCCAAGGAGGACACGCAGCATCCCTCAGACCCCGGAAGAGCCCTCTCTGGGTGTCCCGTACCAGGTCCCCTCGAGGGCCCCTCCCAGCAACACCAGTCTGCTCACGTTCCACGGTGGGCATGGAGCTGCAGCCCACAAGGCAGCACAGACAGCCCTGTGGGGTCCCCAGTGGGGAGGGACGGGCACGCAGGTGCTTCTAACAAGTGAGAGAGGGGTCCTGTACTCAGGGACCAAGGCCAGCATGTTCAGGGAGGCGGGGGACGTTCAGGAATGCACTCTGGGCCTGGCAGGGGCAGCCCAGTGACACAGCGGAAGGCCCAGACCCCACTACCACATGCAGGGGGACCCAAGGTCACAGGCTCCTGTCTGAGGAAGAACAAGGGCCCCTCCCTCACCCATCAGCCCACAGGTCAAGTGCTCAGAGTGAGCCCATGGACAGCAGAGCCCCGGCGGAGTCTATGGTCCCAGGGGATGGCTGTGGGCTGGTCTGCACGGGACCGGCCGTGTGAGAGCTCAGTCACACATGCACACAGGTAACAGCAGGGGCACAGCATGCGACACGAGCATTAGGCCCAGTGCCAGTGAGGACCACTGTCCTCAGAGGAAGCGCTCTTCCTGACAGCCGACTAACAGGCCAGCAGGGACCAGCCCCGCACACCCCTCTGCACATTCTGGCACCTATCGGGGGCCACAGCCAGGCCAGGCCTGCGCACCCACCCAGGCCAAGGGTGGGGCAGGCAGCTGTGAGGTCTGTGAAGATGCCCCCAGAGCTGATAACCACCCGCCGTGACTCAGCACCCCAGGAGCCGACAGGAAGGCTGAGTCATCCCGGGTGGAGGTGGGAGGAGGGGAGAGTGGCGGCCCTGATTAGAGCCTCTGCTTGGCCTCCCCTCCTGTTTATCTGCAGGCACGGCCCTCGGCAAAGGTCCACAGCCAGGCTCCTGGGCCAAACCTTGACCTAGACAAAGTAAACACCTTCATCACCTGGAGCTGGAGACACTCTAGCTTCTAGCAGATCCACATCCACAAGCAGAACTCACCCCTGGCAGCACACCGGTGCAGCGAGGGGCTGAGGGCTAGATCCACGCCGGGCCCCCCTGCAGACCGCAGCCCTCCCCACATCCAGGAGGGCCCCTCAGGGTCCCTGGAAGGTCACAGGATAGAGGGTCTGGGTTAAGTGCATACACAAGCCTCAAATCAAAATGTTCTGCCTTAGATTTTAGAAAAATCTGTGTAAAAATCCTCCTCCCAGCAAAGCAGAGGGAGAAGAGTGACCTGGGCACATGGTTACTCCCTGACCCCCCAGCACATGGCTACTGGCTGGGGCAAGACGGTGCCGCAAGTCGGGTGCCCAGGGCCACTCACTCACAGTTCTAGGGGAGGACCACACGGACGAGTGTGCCCAGGGGTCCCGACTAGCTGCAAGGCCCGGCCCAGCCCGGCTCCAGGTGCCTGGAGAGCCCAGGCTACATGGGGTACACCAAGAAAGTGACCACCAAGGAGGCGCCAGCCCCGAGTGGAGCTCTGAGAAACACGCCTTCCCTGCAGACATGATGCACAGCAGCATGACACGCAGGGCATCGCCAGTGAGACTGTCTCACCCGTGAAAACTCCCACCAAACACAGTTAGGCCCTCAGAGCAGATGTCCAGTTTGCAGGAGACACAGGGACTATCTGCACAGAGGCGGGTCTGACCATGGACCCATCCATGGGATAAAGGACACAGTTCTAGATGGAAAGGAGGGAAGTGTTAGAGGCCTGGGCACACAACCCCCCCACGCTTCTGTGGGCTGGTTTCTGGTTTTCACACCAGTTTAGACAGGCCAACGGGAAAAAACGCTGTGATGACTGGGACACATTTCCACGAACCAGACACTAGCTGCTACCTACTTAAGTTAGTTCTGTCAGGTATGGTGTACAACAGCTGTCCACTCTCAGAGACGCTTCCTGAAGTATGTAGGGTGAGCAGACAGGCACTCTGAGACCTGTACTCCTCAGCCGAGCAACATGGTCGGGCAGAGGAGCCAGGGGCAGAGGCAGTAGCCATGGGACCTGAGACAGGGGCACAAGGGTTATCAGTCTACTGTTGCGAGCCCAGGGCGTGCTGAAAACTTCAAAGCAAAAAGAGTGTACATTTTTATACGACTACAGAAAAGAGGAAATAAGACCCGTCCACTCTTTACTTTATGTTCAATTCCTCCCACTGCTCACATCACTGCCTCTGTGCTCTGAAGTCCTATTTCCTGCCCCATTTCCTGCGGCTTTAACCTGGGAGGGACCCACCTGCTTGCTCCAGCGTCTGGCCTCACCCCCATTCTCACCTGCGATGGCCACAGAACATACTAGTGTATAAACTGCCACCCTAATTGTTCTCTGACCACTGGACAGCAGGATTATCTCCAGCCTGCTTATTATAAAAATCCCCATACACTTTAAAATCTGCCTTTTTCCCTGACTGCCGCACCCAGGGGAGTCACACACTCGGCTATCACATGCTGCTGCTCCCAGAGATGAGGGCCTGCCTGCAACATCCAGGGTGGGGCTGCAGCAGCTCCTCACACCCCCGCCCCTCAGGGGCTATCAGAGTTGACAGGGGGACAGCACTGGTCGTGGTTTCGGTCTGTTTTCAACATCACTGAGTTCTCTCTGTGGATGTCTGCAGTACATAATGACATAAACAATAAAAAGACACTGAACGAGCACACGCCACCAAAGTGCACGAAGCAGAAAGCAATGCTTCCCCTCTGGGTACCTCCAGCCCCACAGTCACCAGCAGACCACTGTGTCTAACTGGCAGCTCTCCACTGATTAGCAGGGGGCAGTTTTGAGAATGCAGCTCCCTTCAGAATGGAGAAAGCTTTTCTCCGGCATTATTTTGATTCTGAACTCTTCAGTGAAATCAAAAAAGCCTTGTGGAAAAAACACTTTGAGACTCAGAAAGCAGCTGAGGTGGCAGGTCCTCTCCTGCTAGAATCACTCCCGCCACCACGCAGGGAACAGAGCACACTGCCTGCTCCTTGTCACCAAGGTACAGTCAATTCTCTCTCTGACACTTCTGTACTAAAGCCACCTGCAGCTCACATGTGTCCGACCAGAAAGAACAACTGGACTCTCCAGTGAAATCTGCTGGTGGAGGAGTGCCATATTTAACTGAACACACGTCTCCTAGATTTCAAAGTTCATTCACCATACCAGCCAGTCCTTACCCACAAGTGCTTCTTATGCCTATTGAGATCCCTTGTATTCTGACAGCTTTGTGCTGTGTTCAGTCATGTCCGACTCTTTGTGACCCCATGGACTGTAACCCACCAGGCTCCTCTGTCTATAGGATTCTCCCGGTATTCCCGGCAATAATACCGGAGTAGGTTGCCATTTTCTCCTCGAGGGGATCTTTCTGAACCAGGGATCAAACCTGCGTCTCTTGCACTGGCAGGTGGTTCTTTACCACTAAGAAACCTGGGAAGCCCTTTGACAGTTTTACCAAGAAGGAATTTCCTCTAACTAGTAAAAACAAAACAGATAGTGCTAGAAACTGCCTTAAGAAGTAATTAGGCTTAATTATAAAACCACCAAACATAACAAATGTTGCTGAGAATGTAGAGAAACTGGAACCCTCGTACATGGCTGGTAGGGGTGTAAAATGGTGCAGCAGCTGTGGAAGACAGTCCGGCAGCTTCTCAAAAGGTTAAACACCGAGTCACCACATGACCCAGCAAGTCCATTTCTAGGCATCCACCCAAGGGAAATGAAAACGTGTGTTCACACAAAGCTTGTAAATAAATGTCCTTAACGAAATCAGATTGATTATATTCTTTGCAGCCAAAGATGGAGAAGCTCTATACAGTTAGCAAAAACAAGACCGGGAGCTGACTGTGGCTCAGATCATGAGCTCCTTATTGCCAAATGCAGACTTAAATTGAAGAGAGTAGGGAAAACCACTAGACCATTCAGATATGACCTAAATCAAATCCCTTATGATTATACAGTGGAAGTGAGAAATAGATTTAAGGGACTAGATCTGATAGAGTGCCTGATGAACTACGGATGGAGGTTCGTGACACTGTACAGGAGACAGGGATCAAGACCATCTTCATGGAAAAGAAATGCAAAAAAGCAAAATGGCTGTCTGAGGAGGCCTTACAAATAGCTGTGAAAAGAAGAGAAGCGAAAACCAAAGGAGAAAAGGAAAGATATAAGCATTTGAATGTAGAGTTCCAAAGAATAGCAAGGAGAGATAAGAAAGCCTTTCTCAGCGATCACTGCAAAGAAATAGAGGAAAACAACAGACCAGGAAAAACAAGAGATCTCTTCAAGAAAATTAAGAGTTTCAAAGGGAACATTTCATGCAAAGATGGGCTCGATAAAGGACAGAAATGGTATGGACCTAACAGAAGTAGAAGATATTAAGAAAAGGTGGCGAGAATACACAGAAGAACTGTACAAAAAAGATCTTCACAACCAAGATAATCACGATGGCGTGATCACTGACCTAGAGCCAGACATCTTGGAATGTGAAGTCAAGTGGGCCTAAGAAAGCATCACCACATGCTTGGGGATAGTGCACGGGGATGACCTGGAGGGAGGATATGGGGACGAGGGAGGTGGGAGGGAGGTTCAAGAGGGGGAACACATGTACACCTGGGGCGGATTCGTGTCAATGTATGGCAAAACCAACCAATATATTAATGTAAAGTAATTTGCCTCCAATAAAAAAATAATAATAATAAAAGTTAAAAGAAAAAAAAAAAGAAAGCATCACTACAAACAAAGCTAGTGGAGGTGATGGAATTCCAGTTGAGCTATTTCAAATCCTGAAAGATGATGCTATGAAAGTGCTGCACTCAATATGCCAGCAAATTTGGAAAACTCAGCAGTGGCCACAGGATTGGAAAAGGTCAGTCTTCATTCCAATCCCAAAGAAAGGCAATGCCAAAGAATGCTCAAACTACCGCACAATTGCACTCATCTCACACGCTAGTAAAGTCATGCTCAAAATTCTCCAAGCCAGGCTTCAGCAATATGTGAACCGTGAACTCCCAGATATTGTTCAATCAGGTTTTAGAAAAGGCAGAGGCACCAGAGATCAAATTGCCAACATCCGCTGGATCATGGAGAAAGCAAGAGAGTTCCAGAAAAACATCTATTTCTGCTTCATTGACTATGCCAAAGCCTTTGACTGTGTGGATCACCACAAACTGTGGAACATTCTGAAAGAGATGGGAATACCAGACCACCTGACCTGCCTCTTGAGAAGCCTGTATGCAGGTCAGGAAGCAACAGTTAGAAATGGACACGGAACAACAGACTGGTTCCAAACAGAAAAAGCAGTACGTCAAGGTTGTATATTGTCACCCTGCTTATTTAACTTATATGCAGAGTACATCATGAGGAACACTGGGCTGGAAGAAGCACAAGCTGGAATCAAGATTGCCGGGAGAAATATCAATAACCTCAGATATGCAGATGACACCACCCTTACGGCAGAAAGTGAAGAGGAACTCAAAAGCCTCTTGATGAAATTGAAAGAGGAGAGTGAAAAGGTTGGCTTGAAGCTCAACATTTAGAAAACAAAGATCATGGCATCTGGTCCCATCACTTCATGGGAAATAGGTGGGAAAACAGTGGAAACAGTGTCAGACTTTATTTTTTGGGGCTCCAAAATCACTGTGGATGCTGATTGCAGCCATGAAATTAAAAGACGCTTACTCCTTGGAAGGAAAGTTATGACCAACCTAGATAGTATATTAAAAAGCAAAGACATTACTTTGCCAACAAAGGTCCGTCTAGTCAAGGCTATGGTTTTTCCAGTGGTCATGTATGGATGTGAGAGTTGAACTGTGAAGAAGGCTGATCGCCAAAGAATTGATGCTTTTGAACAGTGACGCTGGAGAAGACTCTTGAGAGTCCCTTGGACTGCAAGGAGATCCAACCAGTCCATTCTAAAGGAGGATCAATCCTGGGTGTTCATTGGAAGGACTGATGCTAAAGCTGAAACTCCAATACTTTGGCCACCTCATGCGATGAGCTGACTCACTGGAAAAGACTCTGATGCTGGGAAGGATTGGGGGTGGGAGGAGAAGGGGGCGACAGAGAATGAGATGGCTGGATGTCATCACCGACTCGATGGACTTGAGTTTGAGTGAACTCCAGGAGTTGGTGATGGACTGGGAGGCCTGGCATGCTCTGATTCATGGGGTCACAAAGAGTCAAATACGACTGAGTGACTGAGAACTGAACTGAACGGCATTTTTCTTACAGCCAAAAGGTGGAAACAACCCTAGAGTTCACCAGTAGATAAAACAAAGTATGATCTCCATTCAATGGAATATGATTGAGCCATAAAAAGGGAAAGTACCAATATACAACATGCATGATTCAATTAAAAGATTATTTAAAAAACCCTAAAGGACCTACTGTACAGCCCAGGGAACTATATTCCACATCTTATAATAATCTGTAATGGAAAAGAATCTGAAAAAGAATATATATATATATATATATACACACACACACACACACATATATATATATATGTCGACATATACACACACACACACACACACATATATATATGTTGATCACTTGTTGTACACCTGAAACATTATGTATCAACCACACTTCAATTTAAAAAAAAAGATTATGAAAAACTGGATGAATCTCAAAACCATTACATTAAGTGACAGAAATTAGACACCAAAGGTCACATATTGTAAGATCCCTTTTACATGAAGCATACAGAACAGGTACATCACAGAAAGAGAAAGCAGACTGGTAGCTCCGGGGGCTGGGGGAGGAGAGAGCATTCGGCATAACTGATGTCCTTTTGGGACAATGAAAATAGGGTGGCAGTGATGGTTACACAACTCTGTTACCAGATGCCACCAAAATGTCACTGTAAAATGGTTAAGATGACATGTTTTATGTACATTTTACTTTAAAAAGAGGGGAAGAATGAAGTTAGACTCTTCCAGCACCCAGGAGGGGCCTGTGCTGTGCCCAGAGTGGGCTGAGGTGAGTGAAGGACGCAGTCACCGGAAATGAGTCACTGCCCCTCCACCCTTCCCTGAGCCCCTCTCCCAACTCCTCTTCCTCAGCACCTCCTTCTCCCCCTGCCCCTCTCCCGTGACCCCCACCCTTCTCCCAAGCCCCTCGCCTCCCTGATCTGCTCTTCAGTCATTTACACTCACCCTCAGTGCAAACACCACATTGAAAAGAATCATGGTGGGAGCCTCCCTCTTCGGGGACGGGTCAGTTTTGGAGACCTGCGAAAGGGGCACAGTTCTGTGAGTAAGAGCCACCACCTGCCAGGACAAGTGCTTGGAGCGATCCCACTGCAGGCAGTACGATGCTCCAGAGTACGTGGAACCAGAGGAGAACAGAGCCCGAGGCCTCTGAGAGGCACCCAGAGTCTGCACAGGCAAGTGCACACTGCACAGACAGACGGTCATGGTGGAGAAAGAAGCAGAAAAATGTTGCAACCCAAACATACGAGGCTGCCCCATCACCTCGAGTGAGCTGGCTGCCCGGAGGAGAGACGGCAGGGGCCACTGGGGCACCAACTTGCCCAGGGCCAAGCACCAAGCTGCCGACAAGCGTCGCCAGCAGGGGCAAAGGGATCCCTGGGCCACCTGTCAGGCCCGTCTCCCTCCAGCCCTGTGCCTCCAGTTCTGTGGGCAGGGTGGCGAGGGGCTGCCAAAGGCCCCCACCCCACCCACTGGCCACCAGTTGGGTAGAGCCAGTGTGGGCAGGGCGGGTGCCCCAGGGGCCATGTCCCCACCATGTCCCCTGCCCTGGCAGCTCCTCCTGTCTCAGAAGCTCTCCTCCAGACGAAAACACCTGAGGACCACACCCCAAGCCCTCACAGGATTTCTGGATCATGTGTGTGTCACATCAAAACCCTTCAGAATCCCAGGGACACCGATGTTGCTTCTGCCTGCATGCAGAGGACTGACTGGCAGTTCCGATGTGCAAATCCCCTTGGGTAACAGTGCATTCAGTCTCCAAGGAGAACACACAGAGCGAGCTCAGCACAACAGTGAGAGCTAAACTGATAATACTATTGGCTAGGATGTCACTTAATGAGCTCCAGAGAGACTCCAGATGCAAACAGCAAAAGCTCCAGGCAGGGACTCAGGGCCTACGAGGAGGTGCAGGTGGGCAAGCCCCTGACGGCTCTGCCCTCCACAGCCCCAAAGGCCATGGAGCCAGGGGCCCGTGCCTGCCTGGGAGCCCATACCTGGCCCAGCGTGTGCTGCAGCAGCGTCGGGTGCCCAACAAACCGCACGTTATCAATCTTCAGTTCAAACTTCTGGCCACACATTTCAGACTTGGTTGCCAAAATTGTTGCCAGGATGACATCTGAAAACCTTAAAATTTAAAAAGACAGTGGAGTGAAAAGAGTTAACTGAGAGCCACAGCAGCAAGCCTGCTGCCCTGGTGGGGGTGGCGCCGCCAACCAGGAAGCTTCCACCCAACAGCTGCCCTTCGGAAGCAACCCCCAGGGTCAGGGACAAAAGTCAACAGAGCTACAAGGCGAGGCGCAAGCGGTCACACAGGGCACATGTTGCCACCCTGGCCCCCGCCCAGGCAGGAGGAGAGAGGTGTCTGCCCTCAGGAAGGCTGCGGGTGCTGGCACGGCCCTGAGGAACCTTTTTAAGGCTCGGAGGCCAGGGGGGCTCCCTTCATGGGCCCAGGGGTGCAGGGCATCCCCCAAGCTCCCAGAAGCCGGCCCCTCGGTGCTGACTGAGGCCCAAGGGGATGCACGCATTGGAACCTGTGAACCGCTCTCATCCCAGGGCAGCTCCCAGGCCTCCCGCACCCTGAACACATCACCCTCCAGCTTTTATTCAGGAAAAAACATTTCAGACACATGCAACGCGCAGATCCACTGACTGCGAGGACGGAGGGACAAACAGAGCCGGAGGCCACAGAGGAGGGAGGGCTGGTTAGAGCTGGCCGTGGGCCCGGCAGGACGGCTCCTTCCCTCCTGCCCGGGGCGTCACCACAGTGGGGAGAGAGCAGGGCAGCCTTGTCTCTGAGCCCAGGCCCGGGGCCTCCGCTCTGCAGACATAGACGCCCCACATCAAACCTGGAGCCAGAGGGCAGCAAGTCCTGTGCTCACCCCACCACTGGGGAAAAGCCTCTCCATCACCCAGGAGGAAGGACAGGCTGTGCGGGGAGGGCTCCACAGGGGCCACTGAGGACACAGGCCTCCTGAGCAGCGGGGCTGATGGCAGCATCCCGGGCCTCTCCCAGGGGCCGTGCTCTGGGAGGGGGCACCTGCCACGAGAACCCTCGCCCCCGGAGAAGGAGGGCTGCACACTGTGCGCACTGCTGCTTCCACTCAGCTACGAAGCAACCAGACACCCCCGGGACTCAAGGGTCCAGGAAGGGGCCCCTGCAGTGGCGGCTGCCTGTGCGCACCCAACACCGGGACGAGTATAAATGAGACCAGCGCCGCAGGACTCCCATGGAAACCGTTGAGGCCCCGGGCGGGGTCACACCGGCGTCCAGCCTTCCTCCAGGACTGACATGGCCCTCTAGGCATGCTCAAGCGCCTGGGGCCCCCAAACAAACCAGACACAGAGGGTCTGTAAGCGCGGGCCACCGTGCCACTCGCAGTGAGGGCTGCGGTCGGCCCTTCCCGCACAGACACTGTCAGAGATATTCTGGAAACGGGGCCTGCAGCCTGGCCTCGGCTCCAGCTGTGGGGCCTACTTCCCAGGAACACTGCCCTCTAGGGAGTCAAACAGACATGGGAGACTCTTAGGTCTTTCTTCAAAACCTCTCGATGGCTCACTCTGCCCAGGAAGCCGTACCAGGGCCTGGAGACGAGAGGACGAGGGGCAGTGGAGCCTCACTGACACTACTGCCCCAGCAGCTGGCCCAGCGCCAGCGCCTCCTGCCCTATCTGAGCAAACCTGCCGCTACTCTGCCACCCCGTGACTCAGGACACCACAAGAACAGATAGGAGAACACCACCCACTGCCCAGAGACTTCACTTTTTACTGTGATATCAAAAATCTCCCCCAAAACCTCTGCTCTGCCACGAAGAGCCACAGATGGGCCTGAGCCCTGGCCTCAGCCTCCTGGCCAGGAACCTCAGTCTGCCAGGCCATGGGACGGGCCCTGAGACTCAGAGGCAAGCAAACCCCAAGGCCACCTGAGAAGCACTCTCCCCACCTGGGTCCAGACAGCAGAAGTCTGCAGAGGAGACTAACCGCAAAGTCAGGCGCTGCTTCAAGTAAAAGCCACCCCCAACCCCCAGCAGGCACTCAGGGAGACCCCTCTGCTGTCTGGCCGCTCTGCTTGTCTGGGGCAAGTCTGGCCCACACAGAAATCCACTCACCAGAGCTTAACACTACAGGTTTATAACGAGAAAAACACCTGAGTGGCTTTATACAGGAGAAGGCAATGGCACCCCACTCCAGTACTCTTGCCTGGAAAATCCCATGGACGGAGGAGCCTGGTAGGCTGCAGTCCATGGGGTCGCTAAGAGTCGGATACGACTGAGCGACTTAACTTTCACTTTTCACTTTCATGCATTGGAGAAGGAAATGGCAACCCACTCCAGTGTTCTTGCCTGGAGAATCCCAGGGACGGGGGAGCCTGGTGGGCTGCTGTCTATAGGGTTGCACAGGGTCGGACACGACTGAAGTGACTTAGCAGCAGCAGCAGGCTTTATACAGCATCTGCCAACCTAACATGCACAAAGACAGCTATGTCATGAGATGTGGGGTAATAGTCATAAATAGCAAATTGAAACAAAAAGTGTCAATATTTGTTTTTCAGGCCACAACATGCGGCTTGCAGGATCTTAATTCTCCAACCAAGGATTGAACCTGGGCCCCGGTGATGAAAGCACCAAGTCCTTACCACTGGACCATCAGGGAATTCTCACAATATTTGTTTGATGTTTCCAGAATTTACAAAAATCCTTTTCCCTTGTTTTGATGATGAAAGGCGTGGTAAATATTGATATATTTTAATAAAGTAAAATAATTGTTATAAAAACTAACCTTTCTGCAATAACTTAGAGATTCAAAAAGAAAACACATTTAGAAAGATGAACCAGTGCAGCTGGAAGTCAAACCAAGACCGTCCACTCAGACACCTGGGAACAGGGTGTGTTCTTGGGCCAGTCCAAAAACAGACGTCGGGACAGCTCGGAAGGGAGCACAACTCTGCCCTCCTCGCTCTTGGGGCACACAGGTGCACTGTGCACCTCCAAACCCAGGGGGTGCCCTGTCAGGGGCAGGAGGGCCCCCTGTACTCCTGCTTCCTAGAGAAGTGTCATATAAAGCCCACGGGGACATTTTAGTGTGTGATGAGCACAGGGCAACATCCAAGCCCGAGTGCCACAGGGGACACTCAGCCCTTGGGACAGACCTCACAGACCCCTCTGAGAGATGGAGGGGTGATGACCATGGGTCTCTCTTGGAAGGGGCAGGTGGGGGAGAAAAGAAACCCTGCTTCCACTTGCCGAACACCCTCCAAGGGGCACAGTGCCTGCCGGGAGGAGGGGGAATTTAAGAGCACTCAGTCCCAGAGGTCCCTGGGGCCAGCCAACCCTGACTGGGCGCTCAGGTTCAGAGCACCAGACAAGTCCAGGCGCAGAAAGGGCAGGGGCTGCGGGAAGCCTGGGAACTCGTAAGGCAGCGAGTCTGTGTACCCAGCAGTCCGCTCCCAGCACTGAGGAAAACCAGGAGTCCAGAATAAGCAAGGAGAAGATGGCGGGAACTGAGACAGAGGAGGGTGGAGAAGCTTTGGCCACCCTGCGGCCAGCCGCCCGCCAGCTGGAGGACTCACTCACTGCGATGGGACCAGGGCCATCAAGACCACACTGATTCTGAAACTCATCAAGAGTTACAAGATCACGATTAACACTGTGCTAAGGTCTGACAGAAGTACCACCACTTACACTAACTGCTGAGGTCAAGACTACACCACCTGCCACACAAGAGAGAACAGAACAGACTCTCCCGACATGGAAGACTGACCACACAGTCCTCCCAGGAACACTCAAACCCTCACGAGTGAACTCAGGCTGGGCAAGAAGGGGGGTCGGTTCCCAGAAGCGAGAACGAGGCCAGGACCCGATCAGAGCCCGGCAGCACACGCACGCGCTGGATGCCTGCGCGGCGCTCAGTCTTTCTGCCCAAACCACGTCAAGGAGGTCAGACAAGGCCCCACAAGCGAAAGGCCCGTGAAAACCGCACAACGCCACCAAGTATCTCAGCTTCAATTCCTGAGACCCTGTGGCCGCTGCACAGTTGACCTCCCTAACGGGAAGACAGCATCTTTTCTAAACTTGACCTTCAGGCCTTAAGAGAAAACAGACAATATCCATTTCTTCTCTCCCTACTTGCCATCACAGGTGGCCACTGAGAACCTGAAATGTGGCCAGTGCAACTGAGGAGCTCAGTTTCTACTTTTATTTGATTTCAGTCCATCTCAGCTTAAATGGCTAGCCAGTGAGGACAACCCTGGGCAGCACAGCTCTGCACCCGCACTCCTGTGAGGCCAGCCACCAGCCACACTCAGAGGGAACCGTTAGGCCTGTTAACACAGCTTCAATCTGGCAAACCAACAAGCAGGAACACACTGCTGGTTCCAGAAGAAAAAGCCCCTCTGAGAACGACAAGCAAGGAAAACAGGGAGTGAGTGTGAGGCACGTCACTGCACTGCTCTGGGGAGACATCTGAGCTGGGTGGGGGTCCCCTGGGCGCCAGGGGCAGAGCAGGAACTTGGCAGGTTCGTAAGACAAAATACAGCCAGGCCCTGGGGCGTTAACCTGCACCTCTGACAGTGTGGGGGCGCGGAGCGGCGTCACCAGGTGCTACAACGTGCTAAAACCACCAACAGAGGCATTCTTACGTTCAATGAGCATCTGCAGAGACCATCTCTCCCTAGGGAGCAAGCCTGGCTGGGATCCTGACTGACCCACAATGTCTTACTCCTGTCGCCTGGTTTCCTATCTTCATTATGCTAAATACAGAATGAATTTCCCAGAAAACATCCTCACAGTCATTTTACTGTAAGCCTCTGAAAAGTCACTGCAGCAAATAGGTCTTGCCGGCCCTTCTCCCAGACTATTCCAAGAGCTCTTTCTGAGTCTTCAGTGGGCTGAGCCTCACATCCACGGAGCTTGGAGGAAGGCAGGCAGGTAGCCAGCCCTGCTCTGGACCACCTGTGACACAGGAGGGAGCCACAACGCACTCAGTGAGTGTACAGTGCAATATGCCTTTCTATGCGCCTCACAGACAAGAGTTTGTTCCCAGGCACCACTTTAAAGGACAAGACATCCACAGGCCTCAATGTCAAGCAGAATGACCCACACGATGCCCAGCAGCCCCCACATCCCTGCCTCCTCCTGCTGCTTCCAAAACCCACCCCATTCAGAGCCAGTCGACGGTCATGCCAGAGGCCCCAACATCCTCACAGAAAAGAAGAGAAAGCATACAAGGCGATGGCAGGTGCCACATCAGAGAACTGAGGGAGATGGCGCTAACGCCTCACACGGCCAGGACGCAGGGTGGGGCCCGCAAATGCCTTCCCACGGACATAATCTCATGCAGGATTGGCAGGTCACAATCTTTTCTCCTTCATCTGGGACTGTACCACTATTTCTTAAGCTTTAAAATTAACGTAAGAAGGCACAAGTGGCCATTTTTCAAGGTTGCCACCCTGCGAGCACTTCCCAGAGAGAAGGGAGGAGCATGCCCAGAAGGAACGGGGCCTGCTTTCCTCTGGGCCCTAAGTCCACGTCACAGCAGCACTGGCTGTCAGCCCACCGTACCACCCAGACAAGCTGTGCTGCACCCAAGCACCCACATTCAACCTCTGGACACGAGCTTGAGGACAAGGGCCCAAGGACACCACCAGGGTCCCCTCCTTCAAGACGTCTCATGGGAGATAAACATCCTGCAGGGACATGACCCCATCTAGTCTCCAGCCTGTCCCACCAACCACACAGCCTAGAGCAGGGTCTTGGAACCGAATCACAAAGAAAGCCAGAGACGGGTGCCACAATCCCACGTCAGTCTGCCTAAAACACCCATCAAGTGGAGAATAGGAACGGGGCTCCTGAGGGGGGGAAATGTCTGGGTTGACAGGGGGCTGGCGCCCATGGAGAGGCTGCAGAGCCCGTACCTGGGGTCCCCATCCTGGTCTTCGGCATGCTCTCCGGCACTGTTGACAGCGTATCTGCTACGAGGCTTACCTGAGTGAAGACAAAAGGGGAGAAAAGCTAAGAAAATAGGACCCATCCACATATGGGAAGGTTGTAGAATCATTAAAAGTGATGGTTTCTGCTCTAGGATTAGAAGAATTAATACTGTTAAAATGGCCACACTACCCAAAGCAATCTACCCAGATTAATGCGGTCTCTATCAAATTACCCATGACATTTTTCACAGAACTAGAACAAACTGGAGAATCCCAGGGACGGGGAAGCCTGGTGGGCTTCCGTCTATGGGGTCACACAGAGTCGGACATGACTGAAGTGACTTAGCAGCAGCAGCAGCAGCAGCAGCAGAACAAACAATCCTAAAATTTATATGGAATCACAAGAGACTCAGAGTTGCCAACCAATCCTGAGGAGAAAGAACAGAGCCGGAAGAATAATCCTCCCAGACTTCAGATAGCACTACAAAGTTACAGTAATCAAAACAGTGTGATACTGGCACAAAAACAGCCACATGGATCACTGGAACAGAACAGAGCGCCCAGAAATAAACTCACACACCTATGGTCAATTAACATTCCACAAAGAAGGAAAGAATATACAATGGAGACGGTCTCCTCAGCAAGTGACCTTGGGAAAGCTGGACAGCCACATGCAAATGAATGAAATTAGAACACTCCCTCACACCATACATGAAAGTAAACTCAGAATGGGTTAAGGAATTAAATATAAGACACAACACCATAAAACTCCCAGAAGAGAAGATAGGGAAAGACTTCTGACACAAATTGTAGCAATATTTTCTTAGGTCAGGCTCCCAAAAGAAATAAAAGTAAAAATAAATGGAACCTAATCATTCACTGGAAGCACTGATGCTAAAGCTGAAACTGCAATACTTTGGCCACCTCATGTGACGAGTTGACTCACTGGAAAAGACTCTGATGCTAGGAAAGATTGGGGGCAGGAGGAGAAGGGGACAACAAAGAATGAGATGGCTGGATGGCATCACCGACTCGATGGACATGAGTTTGAGTGAACTCCGGGAGTTGGTGATGGACAGGGAGGTCTGGCGTGCTGTGATTCATGGGGTCGCGGAGAGTCGGACACGAATGAGCGACTGAACTGAACTGAATCAAACTCTTAAGCTTTTGCATAGCAAAGGAAACCACAAACAAAATGAAACGACAACCTACAGACTGGAAGAAAATATTTAGTGATACAAATGATGTGACCAACAAGGCTTTGTTTCCGAAGTATACAAACAGCTCATACAACTCAATATCAAAAAGCCAGTAACACAGTCAAAAATGGGCAGAAGACCTAAACAAACCTTTCTCCAAAGAAGATATGCAGATGACCAACAGGCACATGAAAAGATGTTCAACATCTCTAATTATTAGATTGGTGGTTCAGTCACTAAGTTGTGTCCAACTCTTGCAAACCCATGGACGGTAGCCCTCCAGGCTCCTCTGTTCATGGGATTTCCCAGGCAAGATTAGTGGAGTGGATTGCCATTTCCTTCTCCAGGGGATCTTCCCAACCCAGGGATCGAACCCGGGTCTCCTACATTGCAGGCAGATTCTTTACCAACTGAGCTATCAGGGAAGCCCATTTCTCTAATTATTAGAGAAATCCAAATCACAACTACAACTACACCAGTCAGAATGGCCATCATCCAAAAGTCTACAAAGAATAAATGTTACAGAGGGGCAGAGAAAAGAGGATCTTCCTACACTGTTGGTAGGAATGTAAACTGATGCGGTCACTATGGAGAATAGCGTGGAGGTTCCCTAAAAAGTTAAAAACAGAGTTACCATTTGATTCAGCAATCCCACTCCTGGGCATATACCCAGAAAAGACAAAAACTCTAATCCAAAAAGACAGATGCACTGCAGTGTTCATAGCAGCATTATTTACAATAGCCAGGAAATGGAAGCAACCTAAGTGCCCATCAACCAATGAATGGATAAAGAAGATATGGTACATATATTCAATGGAATTTTGTTGTTGTTGTTCAGTCACTAAGTCAAGTCTGACTCTTTGAGACCCCATGGACTATAGCATACCAGGATACACAGGGCTCTCCAGGCAAGAATACTGGAGTGAGCTGCCATTTTCTTTTCCAGGGACCAAACCCATGTCTCCTGCATTGGCAGGAAGATTCTTTACCACTGAGCCATCAGGAAGTCCTACAATGGAATGCCATTTTGCAGCAATATGAATGGACCTAGAGATTATCACACTAAGTAAAGTAAGTCAGAGAAAGAAAAATATTATATGATTATCACTTATATGTAGAATCTAAGAAATAATACAAATAAATTTATTTACAAAACAGAAACAGATTCACGGACATAGAAAACAAATATCATATATTAAGACAAAAACCAAAAAAACAAAAACAAACGTCATATATTAACACATATGTGGAATCAAGAAAAATGGTACAGATGAACCTATTTGCAGGGCAGGAATAGAGACACAGACATAGAGAACAGACACGTGGTCACAGTGGGGAAAGGGCAGGGTGAGACAAATTGGGAGAGTTCAGTTCAGTCGCGTCCAACTCTCTGCGACCCCATGAACCGCAGCACACCAGGTCTCCCTGTCCATCACCAACTCCCGGAGTCCACCCAAACCCATGTCTATCGAGTCAGTGATGCCATCCAACCATCTCATCCTCTGTCACCCCCTTCTCCTCCTGCCCTCAATCTTTCCCAGCATCAGGGTCTTTTCAAATGATTCAGCAATTCACATCAGGTGGCCAAAGTATTGGAGTTTCAGCTTCAACATCAGTCCTTCCAATGAACACCCAGGACTGATCTCCTTTAGGATGGACTGGTTGGATCTCCTTGCAGTCCAAGGGACTCTCAAGAATCTTCTCCAACACCACAGTTCAAAAGCATCAATTCTTTGGCACTCAACTTTATAGTCCAACTCACACATCCATACATGACCACTGGAAAAACCATAGCTTTGATTAGATGGACCTTTGCTGGCAAAGTAATGTCTGCTTTTTAATATGCTGTCCAGGTTGGTCATAACTTTCCTTCCAAGGAGTAAGCGTCTTTTAATTTCATGGCTGCAATCACCATCTGCAGTGATTTTGGAGCCCAGAAAAATAAAGTCAGCCACTATTTCCACTGTTTCTCCATCTATTTGCCATGAAGTGATCGGACCGGATGCCATGATCTTAGTTTTCTGAATGTTGAGCTTTAAGCCAACTTTTTCACTCTCCTCTTTCACTTTCATCAAGAGGCGCTTTAGTTCTTCTTCACTTTCTGCCATAAGAGTGGTGTCATCTGCATATCTGAGATTATTGATATTTCTCCCGGCAATCTTGATTCCAGCTTGTGCTTCCTCCAGCCCAGCATTCCTCGTGATGTCCTCTGCATATAAGTTAAATAAGCAGGGTGATAATATACAGCCTTGAGGTACTCCTTTTCCTATTTGGAACCAGTCTGTTGTTCCATGTCCAGTTCTAACTGTTGCTTCCTGACCTGCATACAGGCTTCTCAAGAGGCAGGTCAGGTGGTCTGGTATTCCCATCTCTTTCAGAATTTTCTGCAGTTTATTGTGATCCACACAATCAAAGGCTTTGGCATAGTCAATAAAGCAGAAATAGATGTTTTTCTGGAACTCTCTTGCTTTTTCGATGATCCAGCAGATGTTGGCAATTTGATCTCTGGTTCCTCTGTCTTTTCTCAAATTGAGAGAGTAGGACTGACAAATATATACTGATAGCTAGCTAGTGGGAAGCTGCTACACAGCACAAGGAGCTCAGCTCAGTGCTCTGTGATGACCTAGATGGGGGAGAGGGGTGGTGGAGGGGTGGAGGTCCAAGAATGATGGGACATTATATACACATAAAGCTGATCCACTTTGTTTTACTGAAGAAACTAACACATTATAAAGCAATTATACAGAATATCTTTTATAAAGACAATGAATGTTCCACAGGAAAACATAGACACTCCTTTTGTTAATAATCTTGGAGAGCAGAAGGCCCTTCTATGTAGAACAAAACTCAGAAACCACAAAATAGACTGAACACTTGACGCCATAAAAATCAAAACTTAAATGGCAAACTGGCTAAGTATGTACAGCTTTGTCACAAAGGCCTATTTTCTCCTAAATATATTAAAAGCTTCTTCAAACCAACAAAGAAAAAAAAATCAAGCAATCCAAGAGGAAATTAAGCAAAGGTTATGAGTAGGTTCTTAACTAAAAAGGAAATCCAAATGACTATCAAAACAGGAAAACATGCTCACTCTCAGTAAGAAGGCAAAAGCCCATTAAAACTACTATTGGGCAAACAAAAGCCCAGGTCCAGATGGCTTCACAGCTGAATTCTACCAAAAATTTAGAGAAGAGCTAACACCTGTTCTACTCAAAGTCTTCCAGAAAATTGCTGAGGAAGGGAAACTTCCAAACTCATTCTATGAGGCCACCATCACCCTAATCCCAAAACCTGGTAAAGATCCCACAAAAAAAGAAAACCTCAGGCCAATATCACTGATGAACATAGATGCAAAAATCATTAACAAAATTCTAGCAATCAAAATCCAACAACACATTAAGAAGATCATACATCATGACCAAGTGGGCTTTATCCCAGGAATGCAAGGATTCTTCAATATCTGCAAATCAATCAACGTACTACACCACATTAACAAACTGAAAAATAAAATTCATATGATTATCTCAATAGATGCAGAGAAAGCCTTCGACAAAATTCAACATCCATTTATGATAAAAACCCTCCAGAAAGTGGGAATAGAAGGGACATATCTCAACATAATAAAAGCTATATATGACAAACCCACAGCAAACATTATCCTCAATGGTGAAAAACTGAAAGCATTTCCCCTCAAGTCAGGAACAAGACAAGGGTGCCCACTCTCACCACTACTATTCAACATAGTTCTGGAAGCTTTGGCTACAGCAATCAGAGCAGAAAAAGACATAAAAGGAATACAAATTGGAAAAGAAGAAGTAAAACTTTCACTATTCGCTGATGACATGATCCTTTACACAGAAAACCCTAAAGACTCTACCAGAAAACTACTAGAGCTAATCAATGAATACAGTAAAGTTGCAGGATATAAAATCAACACACAGAAATCCCTTGCATTCCTATACAGTAATAATGAGAAAACAGAAAGAGAAATTAAGGAAACTATTCCATTCACTGTTGCAACGAAAAGAATTAAATACTTATTAATATATCTACCTAAGGAAACAAAAGACTTGTACATAGAAAACTATAAAACACTAGTGAAAGTAATCAAAGAGGACACTAATAGATGGAGAAATATACCGTGTTCGTGGATTGGAAGAATAAATATTGTGAAAATGAGTATACTACCTAAAGTAATTTATACATTCAATGCAATCCCTATCAAGCTACAAACGATATTTTTCACAGAGCGAGAACAAATAATCTCACAATTTGTATGGAAATACAAAAAACTTCGAATAGCCAAAGCAATCTTGAGGAAGAATGGAACTGGGGGAATTAACCTGCCGGACTTCAGGCTCTACTACAAAGCCACAGTCATCAAGACAGTATGGTACTGGCATAAAGACAGAAATATAGATCAATGGAACAAAACAGAAAGCCCAGAGATAAATCCACACACCTATGGACACCTTATCTTTGACAAAGGAGGCAAGAATATAAAATGGAGTAAAGACAGTCTCTTTAACAAGTGGTGCTGGGTAAACTGGTCTGCCACTTGTAAAAGAATAAAACTAGAACACTTCCTAACACCATACACCAAAATAAACTCAAAATTGATTAGAGAGCTAAATGTAACATCAGAACCTATAAAACTCTTAGAGGAGAACGTAGGCAAAACACTCTCCGACATAAATCACAGCAGGATCCTCCAAGACCCACCTCCCAGAATATTGGAAATAAAAGCAAAAATAAACAAATGGGACCTAATTAAAATTAAAAGCTTCTGCACAGCAAAGGAAACTATAAGCAAGGTGAAAAGACTGCCTTCAGAATGGGAGAAAATAATAGCAAATGAAACAACTGACAAAGAATTAATCTCCAAAATATACAAGCAGCTCCTGCAGCTCAATTCCAGAAAAATAAACGACCCAATCAAAAAATGGGCCAAAGAACTCAACAGACATTTCTCCAAAGAAGACATACAGATGGCTAACAAACACATGAAAAAATGCTCAACATCCCTCATAATCAGAGAAATGCAAATCAAAACCACAATGAGATACCATTTCACACCAGTCGGAATGGCTGCTATCCAAGTCTACATTCAATAACTGCTGGAGAGGGTGTGGAGAAAAGGGAACCCTCTTACACTGTTGGTGGGAATGCAAACTAGTACAGCCACTATGGAGAACAGTGTGGAGATTCCTCAAAAAACTGGAAATAGAACTGCTATATGATTTAGCAATTGCACTCCTGGGCGTACACACTGAGGAAACTAGAATTGAAAGAAACACATGTACTCCAATGTTCATTGCAGCACTGTTTATAATAGCCAGGACATGGAAGCAACCTAGATGTCCATCTGCAGATGAATGGATAAGAAAGCTTTGGTACATATACACAATGGAGTATTTTTCAGCCATCAAGAAGAATGCATCTGAATCAGTTCTAATGAGGTGGATGAAATTGGAGCCTATTATACAGAGTGAAGTAAGCCAGAAAGAAAAACATCAATACAGTACACTAACGCATAGAATTTAGAAAGATGGTAACCTTAACCCTGTATACGAGACAGCAAAAGAGACATAGGTGTATAGAACAGTCTTTGGGACTCTGTGGGAGAGGGTGAAGGTGGGATGATTTGGGAGAATGGCATTGTAGTATGTATATTATCATATGTGAAATGAATCACCAGTCCAGGTTCGACGCATGATACAGGATGCTTGGGGCTGGTGCACAGGGATGACCTGGAGGGAGGATATGGGGAAGAGGGAGGTGGGAGGGGGGTTCAAGAAGGGGAACACATGTACACCCGGGGCAGATTCATGTCAATGTACGGCAAAATCAACCAATATATTAATGTAAAGTAATTTGCCTCCAATTAAAAAAAAATTGGGAAAAAAAACCGCTATTGGATAAAAGTTTTCACCTATCTCAGGAACAAACATAGAAAAATCTGATCTATTAAAAATACATGGCTCAACACAACAATGTAAAGCAATTTTCCTCCAAATAAATAAATTTTTAAAAATATATGACTCACTATTAACCCTTGGATCCAAACATTTCATTTCTGGGAATTGATCATATATTCTGCAGAATAAAAAACATACATAAAAGACATTCACACTGCTAGCAAAAGACTGGAAACAACTTAAATGTCCATCAACAGAGGACTGGATAAATAAACCACAGTAAGTCCTTCTTATGATTCTGACCACAGTTTTGAATCTATATCCAAGATGTAAAGTGAAAATGAAAACAGGGCAGAAGTGTCAACAGTGTGTTCACTTGTGCTTAGAAAATAATGTACCTATATGCTTGCATTTACACATAAGATTCTAGAAAGATGCACAGGAAAATGGTAACAGCATCTGACCCTACAAGGGATGTGGGTGGCTGGGGGGTCAATGAGAAGAAAGAACCATCTTTTCATAATCTAAACCCCTCTGGGCCTTTAAAACTTTTTTCCATGTTAACAAATTTAAAAATCATTTTTTTAAATTAGATTAATTATAAATTGAACATCCACAATAGTGAAAAACCGCAAGTAACCTAAGTGTCCATCCGCAAGGAAAGAGTATGTTCCTACCAGGCAGCTGTGCGCTACACCAAGAGGGAGGTGATCTGTCTGCTAGGCAGGAAAAGGCTTCTAGACAGACGGTTCAATGGGGAAAAAAAGCGACTGAGAACATCCTATGTGTGGGAGGGGGAAGAAACCCAAAGAAATAAACTATTTTTCTGTGGATACATATTTGGTGTCTATGTTCAAGAGGAACGCTTTTCAAAATGGAAAGTGGTTAACGGGGGAGGAGCAGCAGAACTAAGGGGAAGTGGCCAAAGAAAACTCCGATGTCCCTGCATTTCGTAACTTCATCCTAGCTGAGTACATTCACATTGTGCCTTTATCCCAGGTAAAAGGCTAGAGAAAGATGAAACGTTAGCAACAGTGATCTGACGTGTTTAAACTATGAGTCATTCTCTTCCTGCTCCTTTTTACTTTTCTATACTTCCCCAGCACTCTGTGATGAGAAGGCACCGCCAGTACGGACACAACACGGTAACCGGCTTCCCCGCTCACAGCAAGGGAGGCGGCGCCCGGCGCCCACTTACTCGTCTGGGACGCCGGGTGCTCCTGGCTCCTCTGGAAAGGGTACCTGAACAGCAGCTTATTGCCCCGGCTCCCCGAGCTCACCAGAATCACGCTGATGGGGCTGGTGTTGTCCCCCATCCTGCCGGGCGCCCGGGGAGGGGTCGGCCCGGGGCCTGGTTGGGGGCCCCCCGAGGACGTCGGGAGGGGGAGGGGCCGGGACCCGGGACCCAGGACCAGCGCCCTGAGAAGGACGGGCCGTGGACGGGGCGGAGGCAGCTCTGAGGTGGACGGATTGGGGGCGAGGAGCGAGGGGAGGGTGGGGCTCTGAGGAGGAGCGGCCCGGGGGGGAGCTGAGGACCCGGGACCCAGGGCCGTGTGGAGGACCGGCTGGAGGCGGGGGCCGAGCGGCGCCAGGCCCACCGAGCCCGCAGCCCGTCCCGCACCCCACACTCCACCTATCGCAGCCCGAGAGGCTCGCGAGACTTCGCGACAACATGAGGCGAACTTGGCGGAAGCACCCTGTACGCAGACCCGCAACGTCTGCTCAGACGCAAGCTGCCGTCTGCGCAGGCGCGACGCAGCTCTGGACGCTGGGCTTACGCGCATGCCTGCGACTGCCCGCTTCTAGCTAAGGGAGCCGGCGGGAATGCAAATAGGAAGCTGGCCGACTTAGTCTTCTGGCTCAAAGGATGTCTCTAAATGTGCCTTTGTTATAAAAGTTATTAAAGTACCCATGGAGTGGGGGAGAATGTTTGCAAGTCATATATTTGATGAGGGAATTGTATCCAGAATATATTTTTTAAAAACGCTCATAACTCAACAGGAAAAACACAAGTGACCCCCTAAAAAGTGGGCTGCTGCTGCTAAGTCACTTCAGTCGTGTCCGACTCTGTGTGACCCCATAGACGGAAGCCCACCAGGCTCCCCCATCCCTGGGATTCTCCAGGCAAGAACACTGGAGTGGGCAGAAGACGTGAATAGATAGTTCTCTGACGAATATAGACAAGGAACGTGGAAACACGTGAAAAAAATGCTCAAACATCACTAGTTAGAGAACTGTAAATCAAAACTGGTGAGGGACAGGGAGGCCTTTCATGCTGCAGTCCGTGGGGTCCCAAAGAGTCCGACACAACTGGGTGACTGAACAACAGCAACAAATGAAAACTAAAAAGAGACGACGTAGCACACCCACTAGGATGGCTATACTTGAAAAAAATAGTGAGCAGATGGTGAAATCGGAATCTTTAGACACCACAGCTGAGGGGATGGGGGTTCCTTTGGGGTGATGAAATGTTCTAAAATTGTGGTAGCTGCATGACTCTCTGAACATAATAAAACCCACTCAACTGCACACTTTGAATGGGTGGAATGTATGATATGTGAATTCTATCTCACAAAGCAGCTGCTTTTAAAAAGTAAAAAAGCACTCCACCCACCCCACCCCTGTGGTCCCAGGAGGTTACTGTGGTGGACAGTCTACTGCGAACGTTTTCAAATCTTTTCAAGCACATCAGATGGATGGGAAAGTAATCAATGGGCTAAAGAAGGAGCATTTTCTTTTACTTATCTAGTTGTGTGTGTTGGGTCCTAGTTGCTGCATGCACAACCTTCACTGCATCAGGCAAGATCTCCCCTTGTGGCGCATGGACTCTTCAGTCCTGGCAGGTGAGCTCAGCAGTTGCTGCATGCAAGCTTTGTTGCTCCAAGGCATGTGGAATCTCAGTTCCCTGACCAGGAATTGAACCCAAGTCCCTTGCATTGCACGGCAGATTCCTAACCACTGGACTACCAGGGAAGTTCCAGGAATGAGCATTTTCATTGCCAAAGTAACCTCTTTCACTGAGGGTAACACAGATGTGTATTTTGCAGAACATATTCACGGGTTGAATCTCCCAGGGTAATGGGTACGTATCTCTGAACTGTCTCACATGTTCCCCGCAAACATATTGCCCTGCCCAGCACTGCGTAGCATTGACTTTTTTTATCCCCCCCAAAAAAATGTCAAAAAAGGAAAATAATGTCTCATGTTGCATTTTTGTATAACTGAGGAACAGAATTACCTGTATTGCTTGATTATTTGCCAGAGCCTAAGAAGTGCCTTTATGTTTCCTTTTGTGCTGTTTGTCCTTTTTAAAAAAATTCTTACTTATTTATATTTGTGGCTGCAGTTGGATCTTCACTATCGTGTGCAGGCTTTTCTCTAGCTGCGGCATGTGGGCGTCTCATTGCGGGGGCTTCTCTTGTCGCAGAGCACGGGCTCTAGGATGCATGGGCTTCAGTAGTTGTGGCCCAAGGACTCGAGAGCGCAGATGCAGTCAATGCAGTACACGGGGTTAGCTGCTCTGCATCATCTGGGACCAGGGATCAAACTGGTGTCCCCTCCATTGCAAGGTGGATTCTTAACCACTGGACCACTGGGGAAGCCCCTGTTTGTCCTTTGTTATGGGATCTTTCTTTGGTGAAATACTTTTATATCCATGGCCTAAAAAATGCTATAGATATTACGGATAAGGAAAGAGACATTTCTTCCATATAGGGCCTCATGTTCTATGTAAAATAAGGGTAATAACACACATGGGGCTTCCCTCGTAGTTCAGTAGGTAAATAATCTGTCCACAGTGCAGAAAACCAGGTTCTATCCCTGGGTCAGGAAGATCCTCTGGAGAAGGAAATGGCTACCCACTTCAATATTCTTGCCTGGAGAATCCCATGGACAGAAGACCCTGATAGGCTACAGTCCGTGGGGTTGCAAGAGTCAGACACAATTTAGTGACTAAACCACCAGCACAGCTAACCTCTGTTACAGATTCTGCCAGCCCTTTATCCAGTCAGGAACACACTGATTTTAATAATATTGTATTTATTTGACTGTGTCCAGTCTTAGTTGCAGCACGCAGGACCTTCACTGCAGTGCCTGGACTCCTGTGGGTGCAGCACACGGGCCATGTTACTCCGCAGCAGGATCAAATCTGTGTCCCCGCATCGCAAGGCAGATCCTTAACCACTGGGCCACCAGGGAAGTCCCTGGAATACACTGACTTTATGTATCATCAAAAGGTTTCTGAGTTCTCCCCCAGTTCCCATGAATGTCCTCGGACTGGAAACAAGGACACAGGAGCAGGAGGTGAGGCTGGGAGAGCTGTATGGATGGGGCCTCCCTGCCGGACGTTGGGAATCTGCAGGCACACAGACGTGCAAGCCAGGACTCCGGCTCAGGTCTCCTTCCTCTGACTTCCCTGGACATGCTGTTGCCCGACTGGATGGGCCTATGACCCCAGAACTGGCTGAGCTTGGGCTGCAGGAAGGCCCAAAAGTGGAAAGCCACCATTCCTATATTACCCTCTCATGCTAGGAACCTTCCCCAGAGCATTCATTGTGTATTTTCTGGCTGTGTGGCTCATGACTTTTCACTGTAACAAGCACTGCAGTCCGTGACTGGTGAAGGGAGCTCACCAGGACACCTCCCTTCCCGAGGCTCAGATGCCGCACTGTCTCGGGCTGGACTGAAGGGAGTGGGGGTCTGAATTCCACAGCCCCCTCCCTAATGGCACCTCAGTGTCTGTGTCCGTCTGTCTCCCTGGGCTGTTAGGGAAACCAGGGCTCATGGTCACTTCCTGGGTCGTCCAGACAGCTGCCGGCCACAGAGGGACCGAAGCTAGGTGGACCCACTTTGGGCTCTGGTTCCCCGACAGGAACTTCAATGGGAACTAACAGCCTCCTGGGCAGTGTCGTGCCCGGGCTCGGCCTCTGCTCACTGCAGGTTGTGTCCTCAGACAGTTTCCTGCCAGCGCCCCACATCTCCAGGTCCTCATTTTCTTTGTCTTTTCCGAGGAGAAGCCATCCCTTGTAGCTTGTGGGACCTCAGTTTCCTAACCAGGGACTGAACCTGAGCCACAGCAGTGAAAGCACTAAATCCTAACCCAGGGCAGGGCCAGGAGGCTCCTTGGACGGCTAGGCCTTATCGGTCCTGCCACTCGGTCTGGCCCCGATAAGAGCCACCATCGACGGTGGAGTGCCAGGCGGGGCTCACGGACCCTATCTCAGACCAACGTGATATCTCCACCATCCCCACCGCAGGGTATCTGCCCAGGAAAATTATTCATCTACCACAAGAACAATAATCTTGAACTCACACTGCTGTGTGCCAGGGTCACACGGCAGCAGCTCATCCGTCCTAAATGTGAGGTGGAGGACCTTCTCGAGGTTAATACAGTGAAACCAGGGCTCACAAGGGAGCACATCCTGCCCAGGGTCAGCAGGGTTTGCTCTTGGTTGGGGGAGGCAGGGAGGAAGCATTTGCAGACCCCTGTCTCAAACTTCTGCTGAGACCACGGCCCCTCTGAGCTCAGCCCCAGTACACAAGCTCAGAACAAGCCTGGCACTTGGAATTTGGCCCAGAGGCCAGCAGGTCTCAGCGCCCTGAGGCCCTGCATAGGCCCAGAACCTCTTGTTTCAGGTGGGAGAGCAAGGCCCAGAGACAGAAGGCCTTGCACACAACAAACCTCGGTCTCCTCTGCCCACTGGGGCTGCTCCTCCTCCATGGAAAGTGTGAACATGTAACCTTCCCGAGCCTGTGTTTCCTTATGTCAAAACATGTTGTCTTGAAAAATAAAACTTCTCTCACAGAGCTGTGAGGGGCAAACACCCGACATGAGAATACCCAGTCCACACCGTGCCCCGGACTTGGAGAACACTTGGTTCACACCAACCAGAGCCAGTCCGCAGACCTCACCTTCTCCACACAAAAGCAATCCAAGGTGGACTGTGGCCAGCTCGAAGGACCAGACAGCAAAGTTCTTAGAAAAGTAATGTAGAAGGTTCACTTCACCTCAGCCTTCAGCATAATGCTTATTCCACTTCTTAAAAATTTGAGGGAAAATTTGCATAACACAAAAGTAACCATTTGAAAGTGAAGTTAATTTCGCGGCATTTCATATATTCATAACAAGTGCAACCAGGATCACTAACTAGTTACAGAATACTTTCATCATCCCATCCTCCCCATCCCCGCCCCCAGCCCTTGGCACACACTCATGCACTTTCTGTCTCTGGGTCTGCCTGTTATAGACACTTCATATAAGAGGAGTCACACAGTATATGGCTTTTCATGTCTAGCTCCTTCACTTAGCATAATATTCTCAAGGTTCATCCATGTTCTGTCAGTGCTTCATCTTTACGTTGTTTTCAGTCACTCGGTTGCATCTGACTCTTTGCGGCCCCATGGACTGCAGCACGCCAGGCTTCCCTGTCCTTCACCATCTCCCAGAGTTCGCTCAAACTCATGTCCATTGAGTCGGTGATGCCACCCAAACATCTCATCCTCTATTGTCCTTTTCTCCTGCCCTAAATCTTTCTCAGCTTCATGTTCATGTTTGTTTAGTAAATATCTCACTGTGGAAATACCATCATTTGTTGATCCATTCATCCATGGATGGACATTTATGTTGCTTCCCATTTTGACTGTTACATATAGAAAGGTACATTTTTAAACTGAATTTTTAAAAATCACTTAATTTGACTGCATTAAAATTATAAATTTCTGCTCAACCAAAAACAGCAGTAAGAGCATGCAGGCAAAGTACAGACCTGGGGGAGATACAACATATGAAACTGACAAAGAATTTACATCCAGAATACTTTTATAAGTATTCAGTTCAGTTCAGTCGCTCAGTCATGTCCAACTCTTTGCGACCCCATGAACCGCAACACACCAGGCCTCCCTGTCCATTAGTAGTTTTAAAAATTAATTATTTATTTATGGCTGCGCTGGGTCTGCGTTGCTGCACGCCGACTTTCTCTAGTTGTGGCAAGCGGGGGCTACTCTCTAGTTGCAACACACAAGCTTCTCACTGCAGTGGCTTCTCTTGTTGCCAAGCACGGCCTCCAGGCGTGCTGGCTCAGTAGTTGCAGTGTACCAAGTCAGGTTCAGCTGCGCCTCGGCGGAGTGTGGGATCGTCCCAGACCAGGGATCATACCATAGCTCCTGCATTGGCAGGTGAGTTCCTAACCATGGGACCACCAGGGAAGTCCCTACCTAGAATCTCTCTAAATTTCCTATAAATCAGTAAGACTGGCAACACAGTAGAAAAATGGCCATGACTTGGAAACTTCAACAAAAAAAGGAAATGCAAATGCAATGCGAAGGACAACTATGTGAACAGGGACCCAGCTCAGCAGTGTCAGGAAAGTGCAAATTAAGACCACGTGAGAAGCTAGTATACACCCAGCAGAAAAGCTGAACCGTGAGACCCCGCCTCCAACCGGGACCCACCATGACAAACTTTTAGAAGGGTGTGGAGCAAGAGGAACTCGCACATCACTAGCTGAGTGCCAGGCAATACAACTGCTCCAGAAAACATCTGCCATTGACTGCTGAAGCCGAGAACTCCATGCCCTGGACCCAGCAGCCTCCATCCTGCGGATATACCCAACAGAATGTTCACTGCAGCGTCGCATACAACAGCCAAGAACTAAACAGCCCAAATGTCCATCCCTGTTACCCTGGGTAACTTGTGATATGTCCCTACCAGGAAACACAACACGGCAACGACAATCAATGTCCACAGCACCTCGGGCATGTCACAAATGTGGGTGACAGGAGATGACCCACTGCACTGCTTCACGGACCTGAAAGCCAAAGGCAGGCAACATGAACTAACGTGCCTAAGGACACACAGTAGTAGTAGTGTGAGTTGCTCAGTCGTGTCCAGCTCTTTGTGACCCCATGGACTGTAGCCCACCAAGGTTCTATGTCCATGGGATTCTCCAGGAAAGAATACTGGAGTGAGTAGCCATTTCCTTCTCCAGGGGATCTTCCCAACCTCGGGATAGAACCCAGGTCTCCTGCATCACAGGCAGATTCTTTACCATCTGAGCTACAGGGAAGTCCAAGGATACATAAGTGTGTAGTAAAAGCTTACTGTAAAGCAAGAAAGTAGGTTGGGGTCACCTTTGGGAAGGACTGGAATGCTCAGTATGTGCCTTATAATATTTCATCATGCTGAGACGTAATCTTGTGCTATATTTTACAATGAAAAAAGTAAAAGAAAAAGGACGCCTGCCCACACCAATGTTTTGCAGGCCTTGGAAGTTTCAGAATTAAAGTGCTTCCTGTGACTCTCTGTCCTGTGAAAGCCAAGGATGGGGGAGGTGCTGCCAGGAGGGGAGTGAGGACCAGCCCCACGGCAGGAGGCCTGGAGTCCACACTCCTCACCCCCCTACACTGACTCCTGGCCAAGACCCCAGACGCTGTAGCTGGGGGCCTTGTCCAAGGCACATCGCTCACTGAGGCCCCGCTGTGCCTCCCCTACCTTATCCAGCAGGTCAGCTCCACCCTCACCCAGGACCTCCAGACTCCCTCCTTCTGCCTGAACTTCCACGTGTTCCTCAGCCCTCTCTGTCTCCCTGACATAGTCTGTTTTCTCTGCCAGTCTGTCCATCTGTCTCTGTCTGTCTCCCTTCCTTCTCTTCTTCCTGGGGAGCTGAAGCCTCAGGATCAGACTCGCACACCCTGACCGCAGGCCTGGATGTGGGCGGTGGCCCTGGAGTCTCCTGAACCAGGGGTGAGCAGCAAAGGCTGGGCTCATCAGTTCTGGGGTGAGCCCAGAGAGGTGAAGTCACACACACTGTGAACACCTGGGCCCAGAGGCAGAGGCAGCAGCACGGTCAGGAGAGGGGACCACGCGCACAAGGCCAGCGGAGGGTGGGCACACCCTGGGAGAGGGAGACCCTGTCACATGAGAAGAGGGCACAGCTGTGAAACATAAGGGGAGACCTGGAAGGGGCTTCCAGGAAGACAGACTCGGCCTCCAGGCCACAGACAGGCACTGACAGCCCGGGGAGATCCCCACCCTCTCTGCTCTGCAGCAGGGAGGCACCACGGGAGGCAGCACCCGCCCTCAGACCTCCACAGTCTCATCAGCCCTGTCTCAGGCGGAGAAGAAGCAAGCCTCATAGCACAGTAACACGCCAAGCACAGAAGGTGCTCTTGTTTATTCTTGCACACATGTTTTCCAATCAAAGGGCTTGTCTGAGTCTCACAATTTCCTCTAAGAATAGTTTAGCAAAATATCTGTGATCAGAACTCTCCACACTTGATCTTAGCCAAAAGGCTGAGAAGTGATTGATCAGAACTCTCCACGCAGGAAACGTTTACGTCCATTCTGAAAACCTCACAGGCTTTTGTGCAAGTAACTCTTTGACTAACTCTGAAATTCAAAAAGCAGAGACATTACTTAGCCAACAAAGGTCTGTCTAGTCAAAGCTATGGTTTTTCCAGTGGTCAAGTATGGATGTGACAGTTGGGCCATAAAGAAAGCTGAGTGCTGAAGGATTCATGCTTTCGACTGTGGCACTGGAGACTCTTGAAAATCCCTTGGACTGCAAGGAGATCAAACCAGTCAATCCTAAAGGAAATCAACCCTGAATATTCATTGGAAGGACTGATGCTGAAGCAGAAACTCCAATACTTTCACCACTTGATGTGAACAGCCTACTCACTGGAAAAGACCCTGATTCTGGGAAAGATTGAGGGCAGGAGGAGAAGGGGACGACAGAGGATGAAGTGGTCGGATGGCATCACCGACTCGATGGACATGAGTTTGAGTAAGCTCCGGAAGATAATGAAGGACATGGAAGGTCCATGGGTTCACAAAGAGTCAGACACAACTGAGCAATTGAACAACAAACAAAAATTCACATGGAAAGGCAAAGGAACCAGAGTCACCAAAATCGTTTTGGAAAAGAAGAATAATGATGGAGGAATGACATCACCCAATCTTTTAACACCTTAATTGAGATAAAATTCACATACCATACATCCCGCCATTTTAAGTGTGCAATTTGGGACTTCCCTGGTGATCCAGTGGTTAAGACTCTGCACTTTCACTGCAGCAGGCACAGGTGTGATCCCTGATCAAGGAACTAAGATCCCAAATACCATGCTGTGCAGACCAAAAAAAAAAGAAAAAAATTGAATGTCCAATTCAGTGGGGCTTTTTATATTCAGAGAGTTATGTGACCATCCACAATTTTAGAAACTTTTCATTTCCTCAAAAGAAACCCCAGCCCCATTAACAGTCACAGACCCCAACTCCCCTGGCTCCAGACAACCTAATCTACTTTCATCTTTTTTAAATTTTATTAATTTATTTTTGGCTGTGCTGAGCCTTCACTGCTGCACGCAGGCTTTCTCCAGTTGCAGCAAGCAGGAGCTACTCTCCAGTTGTGGTACATGGGCCTCTCGTGTGCTGGCTTCCTCTGCAGCACAGGCTCTAGGCAGGTGGGCTTCAGCAGTCACAACTCTCAGGCTCAAGAGTGTTAGGCTCAGTGGTTGTGGTGCACGGGCTTAGTTGCCCCTCAGCACGTGGAATCTTCCCGGACCAGGGATTGAACCTATGTCCCTTGCATTGGCAGGAGCATTCTTAACCACTGGACAAGTTAACCACTTAGGCAAGTTCCCTAATCTACTATCTGTCTCTAAGGACTTGCCTGTTCTTGACATTTATGTAAACAGAATCGTACAATATGAATTTTTCAAGATTCACTCGTGTATCAGTACTTTCTTCTTTTTTATGACTGGATACTACTCCGCTGTCTAGATTATATACCATATTTGATTCACCTATTCATCACCTGAAGGACATTTGGGTTGTCTGCACTTTTTGGCTGTTATGAATAGTGGTGCTGCGATCACAGTTCAAGTTTTCAAACGGATGTATGTTATTGGGTGTGTGCTATGGAATAGGATTGCTGAGTCATGTGGGGACTCTGTTTAACCTTTTCAGGAACTGCCAGGCTGTCTTCCATAGTGGCTGCACCATTTTACATTCCCATCAGCAGTCTAAAGATTCTAATTTCTCCATCTCCTTACCAACACTTGTCATTTTGTCTTTTAAACAGAGCCATTCTATAAGCCGTAGGTAAGTTTAGGATTAGAGTTCAGACTGGGGTTTTTGATTATAGCCATCTTAGTGAGTATGATGTGCTATCTTTCTTGGTTTTGATTTGCCTCACTGGAAAAGACTCTGATGCTGGGAGGGATTGGGGGCAGGAGGAGAAGGAGACGACAGAGAATGAGATGGCTGGATGGCATCACCAACTCTATGGACATGAGTTTGAGTGAACTCTGGGAGTTGGTGATGGACAGGGAGGCCTGGCGCGCTGTGATTCATGGGGTCGCAAGGAGTCAGACACGACTGAGCGACTGAACTGAACTGAACTGCACTGATTGAGTAGTGATGCTGAGCACCTTTTCACGTGTTTATCGGACATTTTATGATTTCTTTAGAGGAATGTCTATTAAAGTACTTTGCCCAGTTTTCAGTTAGCTGTCTCTTCTTGACTTGTAAGATTTTTTTTATATTTCGGATCAGTCCCTGATCCGATATATGATTTGTAAATGTTTTCTCTCATTCTTGGGACACTATCTAAGTTTAAGACATGACATAAAGCCTGTGTGATTTTGGTGAAGAATAGACACATAGGTCAGTGGAATAAAGGAAAGTGTAGAGAAATAGATGTGCAGAAATATGTGCAATTAATCATTTACAAATAAGTTAGAGAAGGCAGTTCAATAGAGGAAGTATAGTGTTTTCAACAAAAGGTACTGGGTAAATTGGACACTCACAGGTAAAGAGAAAATACAAACAACCCAGGACCTAAGCCTCATACCTCAAACAAAAATGATCTCAAAATGGATCACAGACCTAAGTGTAAAACATAAACTCTGAAACACTTAGAAAGAAGTCTTAGATGAAAACACTTAGATAAAAGCTTTGTGACTTGGGATCAGGCAAAGAATTCTCAGGCATGACTCTAAAAACATGAATCCTAAAAGAAAAACTTGATAAATTAGACTTCATCAAAAAATAAAACTCTGGCTCTGCAAATGATACTATTAAGAGGATGAAATGACAAACTAAAAACTAGAAGGAAGTATTTGCAAAGTGAGTATCTGACAAATTACTGAATCTAGAATACATACAGAACTCTCAAAACGCAACAGTAAGAAGACAAACAACCCAATGTTAAAATGGTCAGAGTACCAAGAGAGATATTTCAGCGAAGAGAAAACCTGAACGGCAAACAAGCATGTGAGAAGACACTCCACGTCACGGGCTGTCAGGGAAACGCAGACTGAAGTCAGCATGCCGTATGGCCCCACAACATGAGAACAACCAACGTGTCCAAGTGCTGACAAAGACACACAGCACCTAGGACTTCTCTTCGTTGTTGGGTGGAATGCAAAATGGTAAAGCCACTCCAGAAAACAGATTAGCAGTTTCCTACTAAGTTAAACATACACTTAGCAGAATCCTACTCCTAGACATGGTATTATCCCAGAGAAATAAAAATACATGTTTACATAAAGACCTACACAAGAATGTTCACAGCAGCTTTACTTGTAATAACCCCAAACTGGGAAAAACCCACATGTTTGAGTGGGAGCATGAATGAACATTACTACCACTGAGTACTATTCTGCAGTAAAAGTAATCCAACCATTGATGCAGGCAATAACACACATGTATCTCAAGAATATTACGCTAAGAAAGAAGCCAGTCCTGAAAGATGACACGCTGTATGTTGACAAGCTGTATATTTCCGTTTACAGGACATTGTTTAAAAAGACAGAAGTACACTGGTGTCAGAGTTTAGGGGACAGAGGAAGATGAGACTGCAAAGGGGCAGCCAGTGGGAGTTTTGGGGGTGACAGAGCTCTGCATGTTCTGATTGTGGTTGAGGTTACACAAATCTATACACGTGTCAAAATTCACAAAGCAGCCTACTAAAAAAATCAATTGTATTTTAGGTTGAAATAAAATTGAAAGGCATATCTGCCTCACTTTGTTTAAATTATGACTTGGTGAGCAACACTGCAGAACCTAAAATCACACGATATTAGAAGGATTCTCTTCTGTTTACTTGCCACTTTCCCAGCTTTTCAGAAACCAGTCAGTACCTCCCTCCTCAGGGCCCACCAAGCAAGACCATTCATTGTTTTCTTGGAGGAAACCCAGAGATCCTAGAGCCAGTGTGTGCATTGGACAGGGGGAAAGTGTCATGGGGGTCCAGCCACAGCCCAGCCCAGCAGTAATGGGGCCAACAGGGGCACAGGCCAGCCGAGAACCGAACGGTGTGTGGGCACTCCTCTGGCTTCTCCCATTCTGTGACTCTGAAATGGAGAAGAAAGTGCAGCGCTGGGCTGAAAATGCAGGATGACCTCCTGGGCTGACTGGGCCCCTATCTCCCCTGGAGTCTGGTCAGGCCCAGCAAGGGTGGCCGGAGTGATAGCCCCTCACCCCACCAAGCCCACCAGGCCCTGACCGCCCATGGTCACTGGATCTGATAAGAGATCCACACCCATGGCCCCCTCCCCTCCCCCAACGATGACCACAGCATGGCCCCCACCCTGGCTCCATGTATATAAGGGGACCCTGGGGACTGAGCACCAGGACGCCAGTTCTCAGCGCGCCCAGCTCCCACTCAGCTGCCACCATGTCTCTGACCAGAGCTGAGAGGACCATCATCGTGTCCATGTGGAGCAAGATCTCCACACAGGCGGACGTCATTGGCACCGAGACCCTGGAGAGGTGAGCACTAGGTGGGCTGGGATGGAGCCTGGAGGGGACCATGTGGGTCAGTGAGGTCAGGGGTCAGTGAGGAGGGTCAGTGAGGTCAAGGGTCACTGAAAATGGTCAGTGAGGGGGTCAGTGAGCATGAGCAGGTGAGGAGCATCTCGGTGGTCAGAAGCAGGAGGAGGAGGTGATGGGGGCGGTCTGAGGGTCACCTGTGTCTCTCGGGGCCCAGCACTCAGGTCCCCACAATCACGTGGAGGGAGGGAGGGAGGGAAGGAAGGAATGACCTGGAGTCGGGCGGTCAGGGTGAAGTGGCCGGGCCGTACTGAGCAGCGGCTACCGCAAGAGTCACCCAGAGCGGTCACTAACTCGCCCGCCGCCCGCCCGCAGGCTCTTCTCCTGCTACCCCCAGGCCAAGACCTACTTCCCGCACTTCGACCTGCACACGGGCTCCGCGCAGCTGCGCGCGCACGGCTCCAAGGTGGTGGCCGCCGTGGGCGACGCGGTCAAGAGCATTGACAACGTGGCGAGCGCGCTGTCCAAGCTGAGCGAGCTGCACGCCTACGTGCTGCGCGTGGACCCAGTCAACTTCAAGGTGGGCGCCGGGCCCCGGGGACTGGGCGGGGTCTCGGGGCGGGGCGAGCCTTCGGGGGCGGGGCTACTTCCTGGGCCGGGGTCTCGGGGGGCGGGGCGAGGTCGCGGAGGCGGAGCTTCGTCCGGGCAGCCAGCGCTGACCGCTCTCCCTTCCGCCCCAGTTCCTGTCCCACTGCCTGCTGGTCACGTTGGCCTCGCACTTCCCCGCCGACTTCACGGCCGACGCGCACGCTGCCTGGGACAAGTTCCTGTCCATCGTGTCCGGCGTCCTGACGGAGAAGTACCGCTGAGGCCGCCGCAGGACCCCCAGGATGGAGTGGGCCCCCAGTTGCTCTAGGGAATCTCACACACCACCCCACGCCTTCCCCGAGACGGGCCAATAAACGAATTAACGTCCACTTTGTCTCTGTGGTCACTGAGGCCACTGTGGGTGGGGATGGCAGAAGTGGAGGGAGGATGCTGGGCCTGCCTGGGTCACACGGGAGGCCTGCGGGCATCCTTGCACTGACCGCCTCTGTCTGAGGGCAGAGATCCGTAACCTGAGGGGAGCACTTTCTATTCTGCAGAAAAGGCGCCTCTAGGCCTTTACTTAGGGATGGGGCAGGAGGCGGCGCTGGAACCCAGCTGGCCCCTCTGGCTGTCTCTGGGGCTCCTGGTGGTATACTCTCTTCTACTTCTGGAATTTATACTGTTTCCTGGTTTATGCCTGATTTCAGTAAGAGAGGAGTGCTGAATACATTCATTCGTCCACCCATTCATTGCTCCATTAAGCAGTCCTTTATGAGCCCATAAGAGGCCCAAGAATCTTTCTAGGTCACTCATACGACCACTTAAATCAGCAAAGCGCTTGACTGGTGGAGCTGACAGTCTAGTGGGGGATACAGATCAAACACGGAAAAGGGAAAGAGGTTCAACCTTGCTCATAACATGAGAAATGCAAAGTAACACTAAAAGTTTCACTGGGATCCATTTCTCAACTACTTGATGAACAAAAACCCAAGGCTTTGACCATACTCTGCTGGCGGCCCCCCTACAACGTGGGTGGGAGCAGGACTCAGATGTATAGAGCCACTGGGGCAGCTGAGTTTGCTATAGTCTGGAAAACAGTCCATAATGATTAAACAACAGAACAAACCATGAACATCCACACCACAGGGAAATGGGAACGGAAAAAAAAAAAAATGACAATTTCTTATGATGGTTGTGACATGATAGCCAGGATTTACAGAGTCCAAAGGAAAAAGAAAAAAATGAAAAAGTAGATTGGTGTATGTATAGCATGATTTCTTTTCTATAAGGAGGGGAAATTCAAGTATGTGTGGGCACACATGAGTGTGAGCGGTTCATTGCCCTCTGTGTGCCCTTGCAAGTATTCATCTGTTTGTGTGTGTTTGCGTATTTTTGCAAAAAGCAACTATGGACAGATAAACTGGAAATGATTACACATGGCAACGTGGATGGGGTTGAAGGTGTGCTTCTCCAAGCCTAACTCTCTTCACTATCTTGACCTTGAATCATGCTAAATCATCGAAAAGAAAATTTAAAACAGCGAAAAATAAAAACATCAAAATAAGAACCTAAGTTACATGAAACTGGTTGAGGATGTAGTAATCTAACAATCAGAAGAAAAGAACTATTCCAAGTGACTTGTGAATATAGTACCTTGGCTGTGCAAAGAATCTCTAATATTCAGTAACTTATTGTTATTACAACACAGATACTGTAAGTTCATAATCTTGTATTTTAAAACATTTTCAAACTATCAAAAAACAACCGCAAAAATAAGACAAAGATGGAGAAATAGGAGTGACTGCTAGTGGGTATGGGGTTTCTTCAGGGGATGGTGGAAATATTCTAAAATTGTAATAGTTGCACAATTCTGTGAATGTACTAAAAATGAACTGTTATGTTTTAAGTGGGTGAATCGGATGGCATGCGAATTATATCTCAGTTCGTCAGTTCAGTTCAGTTGCTCAGTCGTGTCCGACTCTTTGCGACACCATGGACTGCAGCATGCCAGGCCTCCCTGTCCATCACCAGCTCCCAGAGTTTACTCAAATTCATGTCCATTGAGTCAGTGATGCCATCCAACTGCCTCATCCTCTGTCATCCCCTTCTCCTCCCACCTTCAATCTTTCCCAGCATCAGGGTTTTTTCAAATGAGTCAGTTCTTCACAGCAGGTGGCCAAAGAATTGGAGTTTCAGCTTCAACGTCAGTCCTTCCAATGAATATTCAGGACCGATTTCCTTTAGGATGGACAGGTTGGCTCTCCTTGCAGTCCAAGGGACTCTCAAGAGTCTTCTCCAGCACCACAGTTCAAAAGCATCAATTCTTCGGCGATCAGCTTTCTTCACAGTCCAACTCTCACATCCATACATGACTACTGGAAAAACCATAGCCTTGACTAGATGGACCTTTGTTGGCAAAGCAATGTCTCTGCTTTTTAATATGCTGTCTAGGTTGGTCATAGCTTTCTTCCAAGGAGCACACGTCTTTTAATTTCAGGGCTGCAGTCACCATCTGCAGTGATTTTGGAGCCCCAGAAATAAAGTCTGTCACTGTTTCCACTGTTTCCCCATCTATTTGCCATGAAGTGATGGGACCAGATGCTGTGATCTTAGTTTTATGAATGTTGAGGTTTAAGCCAACTTTCTCACCCTCCTCTTTCACTTTCATCAAGAGGCTCTTTAGTTCTTCTTTGCTTTCTGCCATAATAAACCTGCAAAATATGCTGAGAAGACAAAACTTCCAAATACTTATCAAGATTCCCCAGTTTACAACTTGCCTTCACTTGCTCTTTCCTTCTGAGTCGCTTGAGAGTAGAATGCAGGCATGACTCCCTTTAATACTCTCAGCATCCCTAAACACTTGTGGATTTCCTAAAGTCAACAAGAACACTTACCTGCATAGCCAGAGAACTACCACCAAAATCACGAGATTGTGAAATGAAAGTTGCTGAGTCATGTCCAGCTCTTTGCAACCCCATGGACTGTAGCTTGCCAGGCTCCTCTGTCCATGGAATTATCCAGGCCAGAATACTGGAGTGGGTTGCTGTTTCCTTCTCCAGGGAATCTTCCTGACCCCAGGATCGAACCCAGGTCTCCTGAATTGCAGGCAGATTCTTTACCATCTGAGCCTCTGGGGCACCTGCATAGGCAGAGAACTACCACCAAAGTCAGGAGATTAACACCAGTCCAAATCCATCGATACAGATCTCATCACACACTGTCCTTCCCAAGAATGGCCTTTATTTGTCAACATCAAATTTCACATTTAGTCTTCTTCAGCCTGGCTGTTCAGTCTCTCCTTGCATGATCTTCATATTTTTGTGGACATTTTGGGGTTTTTAAAAAATATTTACTATTTTATTTATTTGGTTGCTTAGTTGCGGCATGTGGGATCTATTTCCCTGACCAGAGATCACACCTGGGCCCCCTGAACTGGGAGTGCAGAGTCTTAGTCACTGGACCAATTCAGGGAAGTCCCTGAATTGTGGGGTTTTTTTTTCTTCAGTGTCTTAATATGAAGAGAGTTGAGTATGACATTGTCGGACAGAAGAATGAACATTTTCCTGAATAAAACCCCCAAGTCAGGATATACACACAGGAGAAACGGGGCCAAGCTCCCAGCACTTGTGTATAATGAAAGAAGGAATTTTTAACTTAAAAAAGTCAGTAACAGAGGATACAGATGGAAAAGGCAGTAACAACACCGACACTGGAAAAGTGGGAAAGGGAGCAAGCCTCTCTCGAGAGCTGCTCAGCCCGGAACTGGAGAGCTGATCGGTCTCAGGGAACTTCAACATTTGGATGAACTCTAAATACAAACCTAATCTCTCCAATCAGGGTCTTGTCAGAACCAGTAATCCTTTTCCCTGAGACCCTACATAAAGAACTCCAGTCCTCCCATGGAGCCTAAGCAAAGAACCCTCATTTTTGACACCACTTGGGATAGATATTGGGCCCCAGCAACCAACTACCACCTCCCAGACAGAAGCCCAGGAAAGTTACCAGGCTCAAGAAACTGCTTCAGACTCTAAGATTTGGGAAATCTACACCAGCTGCTAGCTCAGCTTCTGGGGAGGATGTTGAAGTTCCATGGAAAATCAGCGCAGAGCGTTCTGACGCCCTTTCTGACCACTGGGAAGTACCTGGAAAATGACCCACTCCCACCCTTCAGGGAGTTACCTGGCTGTGGCGAGTCTCCCCCAACCCTCAAGCCACCAAGCCTCCAAAACTAACCCATAAAGTAGCAGGGGCTTGGGGAGGCAGAACTGCTGGCCCAGCCCATACTGCCTTACCTGCTGCTGCTGCTGCTGCTGCTAAGTCGCTTTAGTCGTGTCCGACTCTGTGCGACCCCATAGACCGCAGCCGACCAGGCTCCGCCGTCCCTGGGATTCTCCAGGCAAGAACACTGGAGTGGGTTGCCATTGCCTTCTCCAGTGGTGAGCAAATACTGGCAGCTAGAGTGGGGAGCCACAAAGGAGGGGGTCTAGGCAACAGGATCCCCCCGACGACCCTGCGGCTTTCTCCTGACTCTGAAGCAGCCACGATGATGGGCCCAGAAAACCCACACACCTCGCTGCACGTGACAGACAGCTTAGAGCTCAGAGTTACTGCCATGAACAGCAACAAGGTCTCACTTTGTTGAAAGTACAACAAAGGAAACTCTTAAGAAAACTGGGAATGGGCCTGGAGAAAATGAGAGCTTTGAGGTCTCTGTCACCTTCCCCGAAAGGAAAAAGTTCATGCCAGTAGGAAAGGCAGGGTCTTGCCCTGCGTTGTGTTCCTGGCTAAACTCAAGACTAAGAAAATCCCCTGGACTTGCAGCATCAGTCTGTATCCAAGTGCCCCATCAGCACACACACCCCCTCAACCAAGGTTAGTCTCTGGCATGTGAAATGCCCAAGAAGTTGCCTTCTAATCCAATCCCCACCGACCTCAACCCAACGCAAAGGGCATCTGCCTGTGGTTCCCACCTCTCCTCAGAGAAGAGGATGCTAGCAGAGCACCCAAGGTACAGCCCGGTGCCAAGGAACACAATGCCACACTATCAGGCCAGGGCACGGACAGCCAGCTTCAGATCAAAGAGAGAGAGGCTTAGTATAAAAACCAATGTCATTTCAGCAGGAAATTAGAGGGCAAGTAGTGAGAGGAGCTCCTATGGGCATACCTTCCTGGGGACGTAGTTCCTGTCAGTTTCCTCCTCCTGCAGGAACATGTGTAGGCAGTATTCGTTCTGAGCTAGTGGATGCCCAGCATCCATCTAATTTATTAGCAATTCTGCTAATAAACTGTTTGAGGCCCTACCTCCTTTCTTTGATAAAGGACTCCTCAAAGACCCTTTCATTTCCTCGAAAAGGGAGCCACCGTTTCAAGGCTTTGCCACGCAGCGGTGGGACTGTTAACACAATCTTTCTCTCTGGCTCCAGCTCGTTTTTCAGTCACTCACAGTCACTGCAGCACCGTCACACACAGGACCCCTTGAGTTTGAAAACAGGGAGTTTTGTCCACATGCAAATCTCGTAGGTGGGTGAAGCGAGCACAGCCCACACCTGCCGTCTGTGGATCAAAGATGTCGATCTCCAGAAAGTTACTTGGAAGCCTATAAGCGTTGGTCAGTTCCTACAGCTTCAAGTTAAGGCTCCGTGTGTTAGCTACTGCCATGTCTGACATCTTTCCAAAGGAGAGACTTGGACTGGGGGCTTCACTGTGGTTTTGATTTGCATTTCACAAACAAGTCACGAAGTTGAGCATCTTTTCATGTGTTATTCTTTTTTTTTTTTTTTGGACAAAGTCTATTCAAGTCCCTTGTCCATTTTTCATTGGGTTGTTTCTTTTTGTTGTTGAGTTGTAAGAGTTATTTCTACATTCTGAATACAGTTCTTTATCAGATATGTGGTTTGCAAATATTTTCTCCCATTCTGGGAGTTGCCCTTTCACTGCCAATAGCTTTTAACCTGACCTAATCTAGTCTTTTGATTTGACTTCCAGGGTACAGGAAACACACAGACAAAGGAACCAGCTAAATAACACTGCAGGGAAACTATCAGAGCAACCCCAAAATGAAATATTCTACAAGTCAGTAGGCCTGAACTGTTCTGCAGTCATTGATAAGGAATGGTGGGTATGGGGTGGACAGCTTCTGGAAGAAAACAATGAATAGGCAACTGAAAGCTACATAAAAACCTGGGTCAGATCCCAATCTGAACAAACTGCACAAATGTGGTGAATGAACAGGGAATTTCAGTGCAAAGGGAAGTTCACTTAGATTGAAGATAGGCTTGTGTTAGAAGGATCTCCTCATTCTAGGAGATTTGTGCTCAAGTTTACAGAAAGACATGATGTCATCAGACATGTCCACAGTGCTTGGAAAAAAAGTAAGACACACTGAGACACATCCCCATATACACTGACAACACAAACATTAGCAATGATTGGTCCAGGTGAAGGGACCACAGCAGCTCAGCATGCTGTTCGTGATGTGCTAGACCTGACCTCAGTGTGCTCCTTGCCTGTCCCTCCACCCCGCCACTGGCCTCCTTTTTGTCTCCCAGACGATGACGGAGGCCTGGGCCCTCTCAGGGCACTTGCACCTGGCGCCACTCACTCTCTTCCCCAAATATCTTGTGGTTGATTCTCCCAGCTCCTTCAAATACTCGCTCAGAATCCCCATCTCAGCACCATCTTCCCCGCTGCCTTATCTAAAATATAACCCCTCTGAGCTCCACGAACAGCACTTCCCTGCTCTCTCCTTTCTGATGGCAACGCCATCTGTCTCTCTCCAGCCAGAGACCACCTGGAACACGGCCATGGCCAAACAGAGTTGGGTCTGTTAACTCACGGCCACAGAGAAGACCACAGCCATGGGGAGCCCCGTCCCTGAGTCAGAGGACTGAGCCTGGACTCAAGGAGGCAGGCTAGCTGTGGGCTGAACCGGGAGGTGGGAGTGTCTCAGTAAGTCCCATCCAGAAGGTAAGTGCTGCAGTGACTGATGGTGACGCAGCAGCCGCTCAGCAGCCAAGACGGGGCGTCGGGCTGTTCTCTGGGTGGGGGTGGCCCTGTGTTCTCTGTCTGGACGGTGCTTTTCTGCCTGGAGCGTCACAGTTACAGCGGCCAAGTCTGATGTCGTGTTCCACAGGAGTGCACAGGCGTCATGGAGAAAGCCCAGGTGTCCCAGGCGGTCCTTCTCCTTCTCACGGCATGTTTACCTGCTGCCCTCGTCCTGTTCTGCACACCTTCCTCAGCAGGAGTGTCTTCTTGCCCTGGGCTGAGCACCCAGCAGTTAGCAGTGGTATGGCACTGGTTAGAAGGTCATACATCACCCACAAGGGATGCATGGAGCTTCTGGGCCTTCACAAGCTTGCCCAAGGCAGCCCCTGCTGCTCACCTGCCTTTAGAGTCAGACCCTCTCTTAAGGGAGATGTGTCCTTCCCTTCCTCCAGGGAGGACTCTGACCAGAGGGACTGCTGCCCAAAAGCGTGGCTGTGGGGTGTGGACCCACGCACCTCTCTGTCCTGGAGCTCCCAGGAGCTGGGTCTCAGGCCTCAGCGGAGGGGAGCAGCCTGAGTGTGAGGAGTCTCTCCCATGAGGCCCGGACCTCAGCCCCAGAAGACTTTGTGACCACAGCTGCCTCCCCACTCTCTAGGCCTCAGCTTCCCCATGGAGCCAGGAGACCCCGGGAACCCTTCACATTCGGAAGAACCAGCACCGTTTGCGCTGGTGGGCCTGCTGTTCTGTGGGGATAGGAGCCAGCCCCCTCGACCACCTTCGGGCAGGCCCCGGCCAGCCATCCTTGACCCCCAGCCCTGAGCTCAGCTCACCCGGGAGGCAGGGCGGGCAGTGGCATTCGCTCAGGGAGACAGCGGTCAGCACATGCGTGGCGCTGAGGCACAAAGACCCCTGGGTCACCAGGCAGTTCTTTGTGTGCAGCCAGCTCTGGGCTCCTGACTGTCCAGGGGGCTTCACAGACCAGGAGACAAAATCAAAACAAAATTCCCTCCCTTTCCGAGCTTACACTCTAGTGGGTAATAAACACGTGTTTTTCTGTGGAAAAAAGAAAAGTGTAGCAAGTTGGAGACTGGACAGGCCAGGTGGGGGAGCTGCAATTTTAAATGTGTGGTCAGTGTGGGCCTATCAACACGGAGGACCTTCCCGGAGGGGGCCTGGGGAGGACGGAGAGGGAGGCAGAGCTGGGGTCAGGGAGCCTCCCCTCACGGAGGGTCGGAAGCCACAGCAGGGCTCGGGGTGAGAAATGAGGGTCAGACAGGCTTGAGGTCGCTGGTCTGAACCTCAGGAAGGAAGGACGCAGCAGCTATCTCCAGGAGGATGGGAGGCAGGGATGGGGTGTGAGCCTGGGCGGGGGGCGGGGGTGTCTCCAGGGCACAGGTTGAGGTTGGTGCCGCCAGGTGGACTAAAGGCAGACGGAGGGGGGATAGGAAGGGGCAGGAGCCAGGGCCCTCGCCCCCTCTCCATTAAAATCAACTCCCTAGGCACAAGTTTGTGGGGTCAGGACACAGGCTACCCAGGAGAACAAAGAAAGGCAGGAAAACATGGGGCGAAGCGCGTCTGTGCAGCACCTGACACATGCTGAGAGAGGGAGCAGTCAGCCAGGGCCCAGCCCAGAAGGAGGGGCTCTGCCCTCAGGCCCTCCCCGGATTCATCCCAGCCTCTCAGCCTGCAGGCCCCCCTGCCCCGGCCTGAGTTTCTGGGGGCTGAAGGTGGCAGTTCCGGGCTGGGGTCCTGCAACCAGGTTCTGATCCAGTCTGACTGACTTTGCCTGCTCCTCCCCCTGTCACCTCCCAGGTCCACCGCACCCCTGCCTACACCTGGCCCCCTCCATTCTGGCTGGAGACCCCCCTGCCGGGGAATTCCCAAGATGAGGGGCTGGCAGTCTCCTGTGGTCCCTGCCCTCCCCAGCCTGGAGCCCAAACATCACCCCTGTCCCCACTGATCCCAGTCCTGGACCCGAAAGGAAATGGTTCTCCTGAACTTGACCTCCTCACAGTGACCGCCACCGCACCAGGCTGCAAAGGGTGCTCACGGAGAGGCTCAGGTGGCTAAGCTTGGGACTGAAGTCGAGGCTTCAGAGCGAGCTTCCCAGGCTGTTGGTTCAAGTTCATCCTCAGGGCCAGCTGTGCTGGGCACACTCTTGCTGGACCGAGGGACTAACAGTGAAGAGAAAAGCATCAACACACTGGAGGCAGTTCAGGGAAGTCAGCTAAACAAAGAAATACACAAGGGTGAGTGGCGACCGAGGCGCCTGTATTCTTCCCCTGTGTTGTTGGCAGGAACAGGAATCCTGGCTGTTAGGGAGCCTCTGAGGACAGGACGCTGGCGGGTCCTCCGGAGCGGGCGGGGAGCGGCCTGCGCATGCGCCATCCGTGGCGCGGGCTTGTCACTCCACTGGTGGCTCACTCCCAGAAAATGCATAAAGAAAGGTCACCTGTGCGGGTGAGGCGGACAGAAGGGAGCTTTCGCTTTTTAAGCTGTGCTTTTTCCAGGGCTGATGTTACAAATAATATGTATAATTTGCAAATTCTTAAAATATTGATTGAAATACATGCAGAAAACATGTGTTAAAGAAAACGTAGAAAGAAGACCCTGAGTGTGTGAGGACAGTGCATGTGTGTCTGGAGATTGATCGTATGTGTATCTAAAAAAAAAGTTACAAAAGTACACCCTGAATCCATTTGAACACTGAATAGGAATAAACAGATTCTGTCATGTGGGAAAATGCTCGTCCACCCAGGTAATAAAACCAGGTGTCCCTACACACATTATTGATACCACCAACAATCAAGAGCTGAAACTGGCCAGCACATGACCATGGGCTCCCTCGGGACAGCGCTGTGGGTGGGGTGTTGAAGGGGGCCAGCCCCTTCTCAGTGGACAGGGGGCTGGGGGGACACATGACCGGAGGACCAAGGCCTGGCCTTTGGGATGGGGGAACCCCCGGCTCAGACAGGGAGACCAGGGCATGGTGCCAGGCCGCCCACAGCTCAGCTCCATCTCATGGCACCTGGTGGTTCCAGGAATCTGTGCTCAGGAGGAAGCCCCGTGAAAACATGCAAAACCAAGCAAGCTAGAACTCCTGCAGACCCCTGGGGACAGTTGTTTTACCAGTTAACAGCCTTCTATCCATCCCTTGCTTCTATTTAAATAATATTGGGGGGACTTCCCTGGTGGTCCAGTGGCTAAGAAAACATGCTCCCAATGCAGGGGACCCAGGTGTGATCCCTGGTCAGAGAACTAGATCCCACATGCCACAACTAAAGATCCCATGTGCTGCAACTAAGACCTGGCACAAACAGAAACATATCCATGTATACTACAACGCGCTACACCTCACCCAGCTCCGAATGGCCATCATTTAAAAGTCTACAGATGAGCGCTGAAGCGAGTAGAGAAAAGAGAACTCTCCCTCACTGCTGGTGGGAATGCAAGTTGGTGCAGCCACGATGGAAAACGGTACTCAGGCTCCTCAGAGAGCTAAGCATGGTTTACCCTGTGACACAGCAATCCCATTCCTGGGCATATATCCAGACAAAACTATAATTCAGAAAGATACATGCACTCCTGTGTTCATAGCAGCACTATTCACAATAGCCAAGACATGGAAAAGACCTAAATGTCCATTGACAGAGGAATGGATAAAGAAAATGTGGTATATACATACAATGGAATACTACTCAGCCATAAAAAGAACAAAATAATGCCATTCGAAGTAACATAGATGCAACTAGAAATTACAATACTAAATGAAGTAAGTCAGACAGAGAAAGACAAATAGCATATGATATCACTTATATGTGGATTCTAAAACATGCCACAAACAAACCTATCCTGGAAAATGAAACAGACTCATAAACAGAGAATAGACTTGTGGTTGTCAAGTGGGAAGAAGAAAGGGGGAAGGATGGACTGGTAGATACGAACTATTACATATAGAATGGATAAACAAGTCCTACTATATAGCAGGGAACTGTATTCAATACCTTGAGATAAACCGTAATGAAAAAGAATATAAAAAAGAAAGTATATGTGTGTATAACTGAGTCACTTTGCTGTGCAACAGAAATTAACAGACCATTGTAAATCAACCATGTGCTGGGCTGTGCTTAGTTGCTCAGTCATGTCCAACTCTTTGTGACCCCATGGACTTTAGCTTGAGAGAGTCCTCTGTCCATGGAGATTCTCCAGGCAAGAATACTGGAGTGGGTTGCTATGCCCTCCTCCAGGGGATCTTCCCAACCCAGGGATCAAACCTGGGTCTCCCACTTTGTAGGTGAATTCTTTACCAACTGAGCCACCAGGGAAGCCCAAGAATACTGGAGTAGGTAACCTATCCCTTCTCCAGAGGATCTTCCCGACCCAGGAATCGACTCAGGGTCTCCTGCATTGCAGGCAGATTCTTTACCAGCTGAGCTATGAGGGAAGCCAAAATTAATTGTGGTATATCCAGTTTCTTTCCCTTCTTACTAAAAAAATCTTATCTTTCAAAAAAGAAGTGCTTATAAGGAAATGTTTATAAGAATTAAATATTTTTAATCAAGCTATAATCTGTTTAATTTAAAATATATATATATAAATGTACTCTTTGCGAGAACAAGGAACCCATGAAGCACATAGAAATGGTTGCCTTGGGGAGGAGGGGATAAGCTAAGAGGGTAAAGAGAAATGAATGTATACAGCAGGCGAGGGCACCAGCTGGGATGGAAACCTGGGAGGGAAAACTGTGGGTTTCTGTGCCCCAGGCACTATGTGAAGGGCCAGCCTCCCCCCTGGGTGCCAGCTGGCAGAGGTCCCCACCAGGCATCTGGGGGCCTGTGGGTGGAGGAGACCTCAGAAGGAGCCTCAGCCGGGTGAGGAGGGGGCTACAGCAAAGGCTGGAGAGGGCCAGAAGCCAAGACTGTTACTCCCACCTTGTGACACCTGCCTTCACTTTTCTCATCAGGTGGAGCCGCAGAAACTTAAAGTAAGAACACAGAGCGCTTCTGGGAGGGACGCCCCCCAGGTCATCTTTCGCTCAGAGGGACAGGCAGGTCAGGGACAATCGTTATGGAGGCTGGGCCCTGGGCTGGGTGGACACACAGACCCTTGACCAGGTCAGGGCCCCTATCTCCCTTAGACCTGCTGTCGCTGTGGCTCTGCAGGAGCAGCCGAAATGATAGCCCCTCAGCCATCAAGCCCACCAGGCCCTGACCACCCGCTGTCGCTGCAAATGATAAGAAACCCACCCCTTTGCCCCCTCCCTTCTCCCAGTGATGACCCTGGTCCCAACCCTGGTTCCACATATATAAAGGGACCCTAGGGGCTGAGCATCACCAACACCAGTTCTCAGCGCGCCCAGCTCCCGCTCAGCCGCCACCATGTCTCTGACCAGAGCTGAGAGGACCATCATCGTGTCCATGTGGAGCAAGATCTCCACACAGGCGGACGCCATTGGCACCGAGACCCTGGAGAGGTGAGCACTAGGTGGGCTGGGATGGAGCCTGGAGGGGACCGTGTGGGTCAGTGAGGTCAGGGGTCAGTGAGGAGGGTCACTGAAAATGGTCAGTGAGGGGGTCAGTGAGCATGAGCAGGTGAGGAGCATCTCGGTGGTCAGAAGCAGGAGGAGGAGGTGATGGGGGCAGTCTGAGGGTCACCTGTGTCTCTCGGGGCCCAGCACTCAGGTCCCCACAATCACGTGGAGGGAGGGAGGGAAGGAAGGAATGACCTGGAGTCGGGCGGTCAGGGTGAAGTGGCCGGGCCGTACTGAGCAGCGGCTACCGCAAGAGTCACCCAGAGCGGTCACTAACTCGCCCGCCGCCCGCCCGCAGGCTCTTCTCCTGCTACCCCCAGGCCAAGACCTACTTCCCGCACTTCGACCTGCACACGGGCTCCGCGCAGCTGCGCGCGCACGGCTCCAAGGTGGTGGCCGCCGTGGGCGACGCGGTCAAGAGCATTGACAACGTGGCGAGCGCGCTGTCCAAGCTGAGCGAGCTGCACGCCTACGTGCTGCGCGTGGACCCGGTCAACTTCAAGGTGGGCGCGGGGCCCCGGGGACGGGGTTTCTGGGCCGGGGTCCCGAGGGCGGGACGAGGTCTCGGTGGGCGGGGTTTCGGGGCGGGGCGAGCCCTAGGGGGCGGGGCTGCTTCCTGGGCCGGGGCCCCGGGGGGCGGGGCGAGGTCGCGGAGGCGGAGCTTCGTCCGGGCCGCCAGCGCTGACCGCTCTCCCTCCCGCCCCAGTTCCTGTCCCACTGCCTGCTGGTCACGTTGGCCTCGCACTTCCCCGCCGACTTCACGGCCGACGCGCACGCTGCCTGGGACAAGTTCCTGTCCATCGTGTCCGGCGTCCTGACGGAGAAGTACCGCTGAGGCCGCCGCAGGACCCCTAGAACAGGCTTTCGAGCCCTCCTCTTCCCCTGCACCCTATTAGTGTTTCATGGGGACCCCCAATAAATGGATGAGGATGCAAGGAGCCTGGTCGTGCGTTCTCAGTATTGGGGGAAAGAGGGGAGAGTAACGGGAGAGAATGGGGACTTCGCGAGAACGCAGCCCAACACGGTGTCACCTCCGGCCTGGAGTGACTCCAAGGGGTGCTTTGGAGCGGTCCTTGGCCTGCAGAACCCAGAGTCGCGACCGGAGGGAGCAGGGGAGCCCAGGACCGTTCACGCCGCGTTCTCGGGGCAGGCCTGCACTGGGACCTCTGTCCCACCCCACATCACCCAGCCTGTGGCTTCACTCAGCGCGGGGGGTACGCGTCGGGACTCAGAGTACTTCCCTCAGAGCTTGTCATCCCAGCTCACCGCTGAGAGGACCCCTGAAACCTCCTGGCCCCTCGGATTAAGGGGGCTCCCTGCCCCCACGCGCTTTCTCCCTGTCCCTCCATCGGCTCTGTCTGCCTTCAGGGGAATAATTGCAGAGTAAAGTCTGCAGCAAAGGCACCCACACATGGCGTGATTTAGTTTCTCCGCGGTGAGGAGGGCCTGGGTTGGCGACCTGGGTCGCCAGGTTCCCGCCGCGCTCCTGAAGATAAGGGCGGGCGGGGCGCCGGGGGGGGCCGCTATAAGGAGGCCGGGGCAGCGGGCACGCCCCTAAAGCACGCCACGCCAGCGCCATGCTCAGCGCCCAAGAGCGCGCCCACATAGAACAGGTCTGGGACCTGATCGCCGGCCACGAGGCGCCTTTCGGGGCGGAGCTGCTGCTCAGGTGGGTTGGGGCGGGATCTCCATAATCGCTGGGAGGAGGAGACCAGAGTGCTGGGCCTGAGTCCGGGGTGGAGTGCGGGCCTGAGTCCCGGGTGGTGGCGAGTCTGAGCGGGTGTTCCTGGGGTCAGGGCAGCGCAGACGCTGGAGGGACCGTCCTCCCCACATCCCTGCTCCCGCAGGCTCTTCACTGTGTACCCTAGCACCAAGGTCTACTTCAGACACCTGGGTGACCACCTAGACGAGGTGCAGCTGCTGAGCCACGGGCAACGCATGCTCCAGGCGGTGGGCGTGGCCGTGCAGTACATGGACAACCTGCGCGCAGTCCTGAGCCCGCTCGCCGACCTACACGCACAAGTGCTGCGCGTGGACCCCACCAACTTCCCAGTGAGCCAGCCGGGGCGCAGCAGGGCTCGCGGAGCAGTCGAGGCGGGCGGGGAGGCGTTCGGAGAGGCACTGGCGAGGACAGGGCCCTTCTCACTGGCCTCTTCTCCGGCAGCTGGTGATCCAGTGTTTCCAGGTGGTGCTGGCCTCCCACCTGCAGGGCGAGTTCACAGTGGAGATGCAGGCGGCGTGGGATAAGTTCCTGACGGGCGTGGCCGTGGTGCTGACGGAGAAGTACCGCTGAGTTCCGTGCACCGCGGGTCTAGGTCTGCGAAATTCAATAAACAGGCCTCCTAGGCTGGAACCTGCGCACGTGTGGTCTTTGGGGAGCAGACGTACTGACGTCGAAGTCGCCGGTTGGAGAAGCTCCGGGTCCTGAGGGGAGACTCCCGGAACCGTAGGGCACGAACCCAAATCTTTGCTGACAGTGGAACCAGGGACCCAGGAGCGGGGCCTCTGGCACTCAACACAGCCTGAATGAGGACATTTCCAGGGCTGACAGTCCTGGGTCTGAAGCGCGCCTGGCACCCACCCTGAGACAGTTGCCTTCCTGGGGCAGAGGCATGTGGGGGGCCCATCGGTGCTCCCTTTCGGCATCGCAGCTGCCAGACCGTTCGTTAAGCACATCCTCATTCACTCTCATTCATTCCATCTCTAGCTCCCTCAGGAACTGCAAGTGTCCATCTTCCCCTCTTTAACACACAGCAGTGGCACCGGAGACCCGCAGCCAAGTTTCTGGCCTGAGGTCAAATAGACTTACTGGCCCAGGGCTCCCTGGACCCTCACCTCTGTTCCTCTCCCATTTCCTCCTCCAACTCCAGTGCTCAGTCTGTGGTTGCCTGGCCTTTGTCCGAATTAGTCCCTTCCTCTGAATCTCCTGGGGCAGGGAGTGGGGTAGGTCGACACATTCCTAGTCCACATAGACACACTGTGTGACACTAGGCATGTCCCGAAGCGATCTGAGCCTTATGCACCCAACGGAAAAATCCCCAACTTCACTGGTCTTTGAAGTGATTTTTGAAATAATAATCCTAAGGAAGGCTGGTTGCCTGGCAGGCCCGAGTCTACCCAATCCCCACCCCAGCTCCAGCACACTGGCTCAGTCTCTGCGGCCCCTGGGCCATAGAACCGCACCTTACACACACACACACACACACACACACAGACACACACACACTGTCAATCTCTCTCGGCAGCACTGGGGCACCGATCTTAGCGATCAGTCCAGAGCTTTTGCAAAGACAAGAGCCCAACCTTCCAAGCTCTCCAAACTCTGAATGAGGATGGTTCCCTGGATGACAGTCTCGGGTATGTGCAGGGCTGGACAGTCAGTGACCAAGTTCGAAGGGGGAATGCTGGACACTAACCCCTCACCCAGACTGGGCAGAATCCCCCTCGGTCCATGCCCTTTAGTGCTAAAGCAGCTTGCTTCACTTCGGAAAAGACTGTGCTCTTCTCCCAGACTGGCAAACGGAAACCTCCATGCTACCCCAGCGCGAGTACAAATTCGGTTCCAGGGGGTTTGGGTGACTCAGAAGTGTGTGAGCTGTTCGACCCAGAGCACCAGGGTAGAGGTACCGTAAATAGCTGGACTGCAGCCAAAACGGGACAGGGCAGGGGCCACCTTGGAACCCCTACCCCCCACACCCTCTCCAGACCCACCTTTCCAGGCCGGCACCTCCTGGCCCCGCGCCAGCCAATGAGCGCAGCGCGGGCGGGCGTGCCCCTGGCGCCGGGCGCATAAAGGCTCGCGCACTCGCAGCCCCGCACTCTTCTGGTCCCGACCCAGACTCAGAGAGAACCCACCATGGTGCTGTCTTCCGCCGACAAGAGCCATGTCAAGGCCGCCTGGGGCAAGGTTGGCGGCAACGCTGGAGCTTATGGCGCAGAGGCCCTGGAGAGGTGAGCACCGCACCTGCCCCGCGGGGATCGGGTCTCACGCCGGGCGCGTCCTTGTCCCGGGCCGCCCGGCCTAAGCCCGGCTCTCCCGCCTCTTCACCCAGGATGTTCCTGAGCTTTCCCACCACCAAGACCTACTTCCCCCACTTCGACCTGAGCCACGGCTCCGCCCAGGTCAAGGGCCACGGCGAGAAGGTGGCCGCCGCGCTGACCAAAGCGGTGGGCCACCTGGACGACCTGCCCGGTTCCCTGTCTGATCTGAGTGACCTGCACGCCCACAAGCTGCGTGTGGACCCGGTCAACTTCAAGGTGAGCTCGCGGGCCGGGCCGGGACAGATCTGGGCTAGCGGGGCGGAGAACGTGGCGGCGCCCCTACCCAGCCCCCGCCCCCCTGACGTCCCCTCTCTCGGCAGCTTCTGAGCCACTCCCTGCTGGTGACCCTGGCCGCCCACCTCCCCAATGATTTCACCCCCGCGGTCCACGCCTCCCTGGACAAGTTCTTGGCCAACGTGAGCACCGTGCTGACCTCCAAATACCGTTAAGCTGGAGCCTCGGCGACCCCTACCCTGGCCTGGAGCCCCCTTGCGCTTTGCGCACTCTCACCTCCTGACCTTTGAATAAAGTCTGAGTGGGCTGCAGTGTCTGTAGCCTCGGGTGTCTGTCCGCGAACCGGCCGGGTTGGGCGTGGTTCTCAGTCTCTAGGAGTGGGAGAGTGGAGGAGGGCGGGGAGCTACAGATGAGGGTCCCAGAATCTGCTGAACCAAGTTCCCCTCCTGGGAAGACTTCCAAGGGTTCTCTCTGAGGTGGCGAGTGCTGAAATGGCCACCCTGTTTTGACATTTTTCTGATCCCCCTTAAACATAATTAGATGAAAACAAAAAACAAACCACACAAACAGACTCTTCCTGGTGCAAAAGAAGGGGCAGGACACCCTCCAGGGGATTCCATTTCCTCCCTGTCAGAGACAAGGGGAGTTGGAACAGGGATAGCGACCCAGGCACCCCGTCCTGGGTCACAGGAACTCTCTGCGGCGTTGCAGGGGAGGGGCCTCGAGCTTGCTGCCGCCTTCAGCAGGCTCCTCGCTCCCTTGTCCCTGCAGTTGGCGAGCTCACCGTGGGCCCAGCCCTGCATTCCCCGGCCTCTAAGCCCCCTCCCCCATCCGGGGTCCTGGGGTCTCCTGGCAGTTCTGCCTTGGTCCTGTGAGCAACCTTCAGAAAGGCCCTTGGACTCCACACTGGAACCTCGAACATCCCACCCACCCTGTAGCCCTTAAGGACCCAATCAGCGCCTCCAGTCCAGCTCCCCACCCCTGTCTTCAGGGCAACTCCGAGTTGGATAAAAGGTGAGGAGGATGGCCGGGTCTCTGAACAGCTGGGGAGTTAACTTCCCCTCTCACCAGGTACTCTTCCACTGTCCTGCAGCCCCGTAAACTTTTATTCAAATGTAGAAAAGAAATGAAAAATTAAAATCCACCTACGTTTTCACAAGGGACTTCCCCAGCGGCTCAGTAGTTTAAAAAAAAATCTGCCTGCAAACCAGGAGATGCAGGTTCCATCCGTGGGTCGTGAATATCCCCTGGAGGAGGAAATGGCAACTCACTCCAGTATTCTTGAAGGAAAATCCCATGGACAGAGGGCCCTGGCGGGCTACAGTCCATGGGGTGGCAAAAGAGTTGGACATGACTGAGCGACTAAACAACAACAACGTTTTCACACATACGTGCACCTTTTTAATGTTATTCGAAAGAGTGAGAGAGTCCCTCCATCCTGTCTCCCCAACCCCCACAGAAACAGCTGAGGTTCAAAATCTGGGACTGAGCCCACTGGCTCCTATTCTGTGCTGAGGGGATGCAGTTATGTCTATAACTTTACTTTTTTGTCACCCCAAAAATATCATTCTACCTTAAACATTTTTTCCTTCAACTTACTCGTCTCACTGATCTGTGTCTCCTCTACCTGTTTTCTGGCCAATTCATTCAGTTCTGTCTCACTTATTTCGATATTCCCGTTAATTTTCCGGTAAAATCCTTTGTCAATTGTTCTCATAAGTCATTTGTCTTTTCCTTATATCTGTGCTGGAGGTCTTCCTGTATTATGAATGTAAGACATCGGCTGAGAAACGTTCCTCAAGTCTTGCCTTAAAAGGGCCGGGGCTGCAGTAACCACCACCCGGGGAGAAGAGGCTTGAACCCGGAGCTCCTTGTAGATTCGGTAACCCGCTCTCAGTATCTGTCCCTTCCCAGACCGCCACTCAGGTGCACTCAGGAACTCTCTGCGCAAAGAAAGGGATCTGGAAGCACCAAGGCTGAAGAGGAACAGGAGGGCTGGACGGGGGTGGAGGTGGGGAGGAATTCGCTGATTCCATGTGAACGATGAGCCAAGAGTGTTAGGTCCAGCTGCCTTTGGCACGGACTAGGCGCACTCAATCGCCCGTTCATTCACTGATACTGCCCAAGTTTAAAATGCCCAGAGTGTATCAAGCCTAGGTCCGGGGTGGGTAGCACGGGCTGACTTACTCCCTTCCGTTCTCAAGACAGCTGGCGGACTCTTATAGGATGCAGGAGCGGGCATCCACCCAGCTCCACAATCCCGCCCCGGCCACCTGGCGCGAGGCTACCACTTCCGGGGAAGGTGGACGCAGCGGGCGGGAAGCAGACCGTGGAAGCAAGAACCCCCGGTCAGAGTCTCCAGGTCTCCGTGGGTAGGTGAGGGAAGCACCCACCGCCCGGCCGTGCGCAGGTCGGGCGCCGAGCGCCTCCTGGGGTCCAGGTCTGGCCGCGCGTCCCCCGCGCCAACCAATGAGCGCAGCGCGGGCGGGCGTGCCCCTGGCGCCGGGCGCATAAAGGCTCGCGCACTCGCAGCCCCGCACTCTTCTGGTCCCGACCCAGACTCAGAGAGAACCCACCATGGTGTTGTCTTCCGCCGACAAGAACCATGTCAAGGCCGCCTGGGGCAAGGTTGGCGGCAACGCTGGAGCTTATGGCGCAGAGGCCCTGGAGAGGTGAGCACCGCACCTGCCCCGCGGGGATCGGGTCTCACGCCGGGCGCGTCCTTGTCCCGGGCCGCCCGGCCTAAGCCCGGCTCTCCCGCCTCTTCACCCAGGATGTTCCTGAGCTTTCCCACCACCAAGACCTACTTCCCCCACTTCGACCTGAGCCACGGCTCCGCCCAGGTCAAGGGCCACGGCGAGAAGGTGGCCGCCGCGCTGACCAAAGCGGTGGGCCACCTGGACGACCTGCCCGGTTCCCTGTCTGATCTGAGTGACCTGCACGCCCACAAGCTGCGTGTGGACCCGGTCAACTTCAAGGTGAGCTCGCGGGCCGGGCCGGGACAGATCTGGGCTAGCGGGGCGGAGAATGTGGCGGCGCCCCTACCCAGCCCCCGCCCCCCTGACGTCCCCTCTCTCGGCAGCTTCTGAGCCACTCCCTGCTGGTGACCCTGGCCGCCCACCTCCCCAATGATTTCACCCCCGCGGTCCACGCCTCCCTGGACAAGTTCTTGGCCAACGTGAGCACCGTGCTGACCTCCAAATACCGTTAAGCTGGAGCCTCGGCGACCCCTACCCTGGCCTGGAGCCACCTTGCGCTCTGCGCACTCTCACCTCCTGACCTTTGAATAAAGTCTGAGTGGGCTGCAGTGTCTGTAGCCTCGGGTGTCTGTCCGCCAACCGGCCGGGGTGGGCGTGGTTCTCATTGTCTCTGACCAAGGAGCTCTCAGGCAGAGAGGGGCGGGGTGCGGGGGGTGGGGAACGGGGACGGAGAGGTGGGAATGGAGCCCGTCACACGGCCACTGCCTGGGATTCTCTGGGCAGCCCTCACCCTCAGCCTGGAGTGATTTCTGAGTACATTGGCCCTTCTCTGAATTCATCCCAGAGCCTTGCATGTTCATCACGCAGTTTTTTGCGCAAATGATCAATTTGTTGGCGGACCTCCAGCCAGGACTCGGAGCTCTCCTGGGACTGATCCTGGAGCTGGGTGGTGCAGAGAACACAGAGTCCCTCTGGGTGCCTTCCTCCCCACCAAGTGCCTAGAGGAAGCTAGGGGAGCGTAGTGCCCTTGTAGAGCCAGGCCAGGTCCTGGAGGCACGTCTGTCACCTAGTACACCCCCCCGACAGGACACCCATTGGGCCACTGAGGGTCTGAAGTCCTGATTTGGGGGGCCCAGTTCAGGATCCACTGCACTACCCTGAGGCCCACTGACTCCCCCTGGCGCTGCTGTGGAGAGGAGAGCCAGGGCCAGGGCGCCTACACTCAGAGGTGCTTTCTTCCCATGGAGAATGACCCTAGAGCCTGCAGCTTGAGGTGTCCAGTCCTGGCAGTGATCCAGCCCCAAGCTTTCAGCTGGGAGCAGTGTCCTTTCTTCCCTGGGCCCAAGAGTCATTGTCAGAAAATGGATGGCAGGTTTCCTGCCTCAATGTGCTCTGCTTTTAGCATATGACCTCTCGTTAAGAGGCAGTCTTACTTTATTATTTTAGAAGCAGTCTTATTTTATTATTAGGCAAAATGAGGGCCTGGACTAAAAGTGGAAACAACCCAAATGTCCATGAAGAGATGAGAGGACAAACAAAATGTGGTTTAAACCCTAACCCTAATTAAAAATAAAATACTGGATGGTGGATGGAATGTTACCCAGCCATAACAAGCAATGAAGTGTAAATATATGCTACAAACACAAAAGACCATGTACTGCATGATTCCATTCACATGAAATGTCCAGAATAGGCAAACTCACAGGGGCCAAGAGCAGACTGGTGATGTCCAGGGGCTGGAGGGCAGGGGTTATGGACTGACTGCTGATGGGGACAGTGTTTCTATTTGGGATGATGAAAAAGTTCTGGAATTAGATAGTGGTGATGGTCACACAGTGAATATGATTAAAGTCACTGGATTTTACACCTGAAAATGGCTAAGACAGTAAATTTTATGTTGTGCAAATTTCAATGCATTTTTTTAAAGGATGTATAGTGATGCCTGGCACAGAATGAGTGCTACATGGATATTAGCCATTATGTGGGGGATCTATCCTGTACTGTGCTAGGTCGCTTCAGTTGTGCCCAACTCTTTGCGATCCTAGGGACCACAGCCCTTCAGGCTTCTCTGTCCATGGGATTCTCCTGGAAAGAATACTGGAGTGGGTTGCCATGCCCTCCTTCAGGGGATCATCCTGACCCAGCAATCAGACCCTTGTGTTCCCAACACTCATGTCTCTTAAGTCTCCTGCATTGGCAGGTGGGATTCTTTACCATTAGCACCAACTAGAATTTACCAATTCTCTACCATTAGATTTCTATTTGGGATGATGAGAAAGTTCTGGAATTAGTGGTGATGGTAACACATAGTGTGAATGTAGTTAAAGACACTGAATTGCATACCTTAAATGGCTAAGACAGTAAATCTTATGTGGATTTCTATGCATTTTTTAAAAAGGATGTATAGTGATGCCTGGCACAGAATGAGTGCTTTATAGGTATTGGGTATTATTTTTAGGATCTATCCTAGCCACTCAGTGAATGCTCATTGTCCTGAAAGGGGCATCTGCTATGAACCAGGAACAACCTTGGGAAGAAGAAACTGTTACCTTCCTTATATACCTTATATGAGAAAACAGACTGACGTTCAATGCCAAACTCCATGCTAAAATGCAGGGCCACCTAATATTGACACATACTAGTTTCCAGAAATAGGGATTTCAGGGTCCAGGGCGATTGGGAAGGCCCCAGGTCAGAGCTGAGGCTCCGTGGAGAGCTCCTAAACCCCTCCCGACCAGATTCTGCGACCAGAGGCCCGGCGCCCGCCGGAGGCCAAGGGGACAGCAGGCCAAGAGGCGCAGGCGCAGCCCAGGCTTCAACGAGACGCCAAGCGCGCGGCGGGCGGGTCTCCACGATGGTGCTGGCGCCGGCGGACCGCGCTGCAGTGCTCGCGTTGTGGCGGAAGCTCGGGACCAACGTCGGCATCTACACGACGGAAGCTCTGGAGAGGTGCGCACGGGCCCCGGCGCCTCAGGGCTCACCTGTCTTCAGCGCTCTTAGGGGATGCGTCCCCCGCCGTCCTGTCCTGGAGCCCTTCCTCCCCAGGCCCCGCCATCAGGACGCGCCTCACTCGCCGTTCCTCCCGCAGGACCTTCGTGGCCTTCCCTTCCTCCAAGGCCTACTTCCTCCACCTAAACTTGAGCCCCGGCTCCGCCCAGGTCAGAGCCCACGGCCAGAAGGTGGCCGACGCGCTGACCCTCGCCGTGAACCACCTGGACGACCTGCCGCGCACCCTGTCGGCCCTGCGAGAGCTGCACACGCACAAGCTGCGCGTAGACCCGGTCTTTTTCAAGGTGAGCTCGCGGGCGGGGCCGACGCCCGTCGCCGGGGGAGGGGGCTCCCACCAGGCAAGGGGTGGTGCACCGCGTGGGAACCACTGTCTGTCTGCAGCTGCTGTGCCACTGCCTGCTGGTGACGCTTGCCCGGCACTACCCCGGAGACTTCAGCCCCAACATGCACGCCTCACTGGTCAAGTTTCTGAACCACGTGATCTCGGCGCTGGCCCCCAGCAGTGGCTAAACTGGGAGGGTGGTCACGGTGGGGGGCTCCAGTGTTTGAGTAAAGTCCGCAGAGTCCCAGCTGTGCCCCGTGTCCTTTTCTAGGGGAGCCAGCCTGGGCCAGACGAGGGTGGAGTGGCGGTGTGAGTGGGGGTGGGACGCCCCCCACAAAGGGAGGTGGTAAGTCTGGACAGGGGGTCTCCACTCCCACGTGGTAAGCCCCGACTCACCATGCCCTTGAGCGTGGCCACTTGGAGGTGTCGGCTGGGGCTCCAGCCGCTCGGGACAGGGCGTCAACGGGCCCCAGCGGGCCCTGCCCGGACCGTCTTCCCGGCTGCCGCCTTCGTACACCTCACATGCACCTAGTTAGTACCGCCCGGCACAGCTTATGAGGAAATTGGGGATGGGCGCCCCTGCCGGGGTGGAGCAGGACTGCGCCTCCGGAACGCGCAGGGCACTTTGAGCAACCGGGAAGCTTGGGATCAAAGGTGCCTTTGCCAGACTCTGAACCTAGTCGGAGGAGGTGGTGCCTGCAGCACGCCCTGCCCACATCCCACACAGCAGACAGAACTCAGAGCGTCTTCCTTTAAAAATTTTTTTCTCATGAAATCAATCACGGTCATCTTAGATATTTCAGGAAACGACTCCCAATTGCTGCACCTCAACTGCCCGTGCCTTCCCGTGGGTTCCGGACATACATTGCTTAACAGCATGAATTTTTCTTTGCTCACAATTTCAGATACAGAATTCATACTGTATATCTCAGCAACCTCAGCATGTTTTTTTCTTTCCCTATTAACTCTTTTTCACTTAAAGGAAGCACTTGAGGTCTTTGACGCATTAACTCCTCTTGGGCACTGAGGCCACTATTCAGTCAAATAAGTCACTATGACCACGAGTGCTACAGTACTAGGGCAGTCCATCTGGTACCAGAAAGAAAGAAAGTGAAGTCGCTCAGTCGTGTCCGACTCTTTGCGACCCCGTGGACTGTAGCCTACTAGGCTTCTCTGTCCATGGGATTTTCCAGGCAAGAATACTGGAGTGGGTTACCATTTCCTTCTCCAGGGGATCTTCCCGACCCAGGGATCGAACCTGGGTCTCCCGCATTAGAAGCAGATGCTTTAACCTCTGAGCCACCAGGGAAGCCCTAGGACCACTAAGTGACGAGGGACAGTGGTCACATCAGAGGGGTGACTCACCCCCCAGTGGGGAGGGGTGATGGCACATTTGGAGAGATTTCTCATAAGAATATATTCAGTTTCACATTAACATGATCAGAAGAAACTTAAAACACACACAGAGATGGCAGCAGCTCCCCCCAGGCGGGGTCAGAGAGGCAGAGAAAACAGATACTTGATCTAATCCCGGGAAAGGTATGATTTTTCACTTATGTTTTCCACTTTCACCACTAATTTGCAAAAATCTTGCCCTGAGTATTCATAGTTAAAAATCTATGCACTAACATCATCATTCCCTTGGTGGATTTTCTTCAGAAGTGTAATTTCTGGCTTTTTGAGAATATCGCCAAAATTGCTTTCCTGAGTTTCGCCAGCAGATGACAGCCTGCACCCTCGGCAGCCTCACTTGCTCACTGCTAGAGGAGGGCCACCCACTTCCCAGGGTAGTGTTCTTCTCAGGTTGACCCAGATTTTGCCCATTTTTTCCCTGGTATTTCCTGGGGGACTCTTTCCTCTGAATAAACCCAGCCCCTCCCCAGGTCTCTGGGCCCAACCACGCTCCATGGCTCTGTCTGTTCCGAGTTGCCGTTTCCAATCTACACCCTCATTTATGACAATTAGGAATGCTGGATAAGACCCTTCCCACCCTCTAACAGCAAGTGGATTTGGAATTTTCAGACCAGATAACCAAGTGAAGGTGAGAACTCAGATGTCACAGCACCTAAACCACCTAGGTTCTGAGGTATTTGCCAAAATGAGCAAACTTGAGCCGAAATTGTTTTTCCTTACGGGCTCACAGTTCAAAGGGCCAGTAAAAGGTGATATACCCAAAAGGTGACTTTCCCATAAACCTGGGGCCCTAAAAAGATATCCCACTGGGTTATCCTTTCCCCAAATACAGGGACTGGTAAAAAGAAAACGGACAAAAATAAACTGGACATTCAGCAGAAAGGAAAAAATGCTTCCCTAATAAATTGAAATCACATGCTGATATGCAAACAAATCCCCCCTGACCTCCGCCCCGCCCACTGAGAAAAAAGTACTTCACAGGCTACAAGGTGCCAGGCATACAGCACAAGGCACCTGCATGAAAGCCAGCAGGCACTACAGATGTCACATTCAATACAACTTGGTTTGAAATATCTGCAGGGAACAAGAATATAAAAAGACACACAGCAGGACTTATCTGGTGGTCCAGTGGTTAATCTGCCTGTAATCAGACTTGAGTGCCACAACTGAGTCCACGTGCAGCAAAGAAAAGTTAAAAAGATAGAAATACTATTATGATTTCCAAGGTAACAAAGTAAAAAATATCATGTTAAAATATTCTAACACAATCCCCCAACCCCGGGGCAGGGGAACTGGGCAAAAATGGGAGGAAAAAAAGAGAATGAGTACGACAAATGTAAAGAACCCAAAAGATGGCATCAACAAAACAATGGAGGAATCCCCTGGCCGCCCAGTGGTTAGGACTCCATACTTCCACTGCCCAGGACACAGGCTCAGCTCCTGGTCAGGGAGCTAGTCTCACTTGCTCTGTGGTGCATGGGTTGGTCAGTCAAGTTCATTCTGGTTTAACTTTCTGGCCAACCCAATATTGACTGTGTGACTTAAATGACTCAAAGAAATGATAAAGATTAGACTTGAGGCTTAAAGATGAAAAGCGCAAATACAGTAAAAAGAATTATCACTAATAATAATAATGGATCCAGAGACTAAAGTCCTGCAAAGCTCCCTTCTGGTGTTCTCATGTGGTCAACTCCCCTTGCGTGGCTGTTTTGTTGCAGTTTTAAAATTTTATTGGCATACAGTCGATTTACAATGTTGCATTAGTTTCTGCTATATAACAAAGTGAGTCAGTTATACAGACATGTAATAGTTTGCATTTGTTAATTCCAAACTCCCCATCCATCCCTCACTGAAGCTTTTTTTAATGTGGTAAAATACAGGGCTTCCCTGTTGTTCGCTGGTAAAATGCCTGAAATGTAGCCGACCCAGGTCGATCTCTGGGTTGGGAAGATCCCCTGGAGAAGGGCATGGCAAATCATTCCAGTATTCTTGCATGGAGAACTCCACAGACAGATGCCTGATGGGTTACAGCCCATGGGGTCACAGAGCCAGTCTGACATGACTGAGTGATTAACACTAACGCACGCAAAATATAGGTAACAAACACATAGCAGTTCAACCACTGTAGAGTATGGCTCAGTGGCATTCACGTCACTCACAAGTGTGCCATCGCCACCTGAACCCAGCTCCAGAACTTTCTCACGGCCCCAAAGGAAGCCCCATGTCTACTAGCAGGCACCCCCTGCACACCTCTCCCAGCCCAACCCCATGGCTTTACCGACCCTGGCCTTTTCATGTGAATGTACACAGCTCGTGGTCGCTCATGTCCACCATGTTGCTCAGCACATTCTCAAGGCTCATTGGTGCTGGACCTGCATCTGATCTGATGCCCTGATGCCCAGGAGCTGTGGGACAATTAACGTGTGCTGTCTGTGGTGATTTTCAAGAACAAAGATCTCTGGAATGACTGTGGGGCAAATGAGGGCCCCGAGGAGCTCGCGATGTGCCTCCGGGCCTGGGTCTGCAGCGTTTTGCGCTCTCTTCTGCTCAGAGGCAGGGCCTGGCCTGGGGCTGAAAGGCCTGGATTCTAAGGTGGCTGGACTTGGGCAGGTGTTCCAAAGGGAACAGGAGCAGCCCCAGAAGGCCCCGGATAATGTAATACTGCACTGTAACACATCACAGTTGTTCAGTTGCCCAGTTGCCTCCAACTCTTTGTGAGCCCATGGACTGCAGCATGCCAGGCCTCCCTGTCCCTAACCATTTCTGAAAGTTTTCCCAAGTTCATGACCACTGCATCAGTGATACCATCCATTCATCCCATCCTCTGATGTATCACACTAAACATACCATACTGCATACTTGAAGTTGCTGAGTAGTGCTTAAAACTTACCATAGGAAAAAAATCATTTTGCAAAATACATATTTATCAAGTCATTAGCAAGTCCCCTTGGCCAGCAGTTGGCAGCTTCTCTCTTGAACTGTGAGGACAGCATCACCTCCTCAGGAGCGCAGCCCTGAGCCCACGGGCACCGGCAGGGAAGTCAGGCAGGCAGGCTGGGAGTGGCACAGGTGAGGGCAGGGAAGGGGGAGAGCAGAGGCAAGAGGGTGGCACTTGCCAGCGCTGTGGGCGCTCAGGACATGCAGGGACTCGCACCTGGGGGCAGACCTCGTGTTGACCCCATCACATGTGACCCTGTGCTGGGGGTGTGGGTGAAGGTCACCTAAGGGCCTGGCTTAGGGCTCGTGCAGTGGACATAGAGCAGCTCACCACGCCGCGATTGGGCCAAGGATGGCTCAGCCCTTTTCCCCTAGGTCCAAACAAGTGTCACCATCACGTGTGCCAATGACAAGAGCTGGGAGACCTGCTCTACACTGTCCAGTTCACGTCCCAGAGATGCCGCTGAGGTCTTACAGCCCAGCTCTCAGGGTGTTTCAGACCTGCAGCAGCAGCTGGCCAGGGAAACAGCTACATTCTCAGTACGGGTACAGGCTAGAGTTGGGGGGGTGGATGAACCCTGCCGACACCACACTCAGCAGGAATTGACGTTGATCACAAGTCGCATCCTGCAGTTCTGGAGACAGACAGCAGACCAGTGGCTGTCGAAGGCCTGGGCCGAAGGGCATGCCTGCTGGTGGGTGCAGGGCTGGGGATGATGAGAATGCCCCAATGCCACACAGTGATAAATACGACACTGCAAGTACACTGAAAACCACTAAACCAGACACTTTCAAGTGGCTGAAATGTTGAATTTTATGAGAAATAAGTTAATCTCCATCAAAAAACAAAACCAATCTACCTGCAAAGAAAGGAATCTACATTCTTCGATCCCTCCCCAGATCCACAGGATGCCTAGAGGGGCTCACATCACCTGCTACAAGGCCTCTGGCTGACAAGGGCACGGGATGAAGTCCCAGCAGCACATCTCAGCTCAGCCCGGCCCCCAGAGCAGGACCACCCTGTTCAAGGCAGGGGACCCTTGTGAGGCACAGCCCCTTCTCCATATGCACAAACCACGGCTGGCCACCGGCCCCACCCCTGGAATCAATCCCTCCCGGCTCCCAGACGAGCCGAGTGCACGCACCTATTGCACAGCCGTCATCCTGGGAAGATGGCCCTGTGTCCACACGCCGCATCGAGGGTCTGGACCGCTGTGAAGGCCACAGAGCCCCACAGAGCTGCAGGCCTGGGCCTGCTAGAGACACTGTCCCTCCAGCCCTCAGGTCCCCAGACTGCAGGCCTGGGCCTTGCTAGAGACCCCCAGAGAGAGAGAGGCAGAAACCAAAGCACCCCTGCACCCGGCTGCAGGACCCCGCCCACCCCTGAATGGACTGGGGCCTCCATGCCACAACCACCACAAGGTGCTATCGCCATACCCCCCACCCCGGCTCCTGAGCGGAAGAGTAGGGCTGGGGGAGTCCCTGAGAACTCGGAGACTGGAGAGGCCAAGGGCACCACACAGCCCTGGGACCGACGACAGGCCCCTGAAGATCTGCACCTATGGGCTCGGCCAACCCAACTCACGGAGGACTGCCATCACCGCCCACTCCCAGCATCCCCACCCGTTCCTGATAAGCCAGCGCTTCCCCAAAGCAACGCTCTAACAAGGAGGAGAGGGCGCGGGTGAGGGTGCCCTCCTCCCAACACCCTCCCAGTGCTGCCCCTGGAGCCAAGTTCACCCAGGTTGGGCTGTGGCCTCCAGAGCAGTCCGTGTGCTGGGTGTGCACTGCCCCCGACACCCACCCTCTGCCTCTGCACACCCAGAGCACGGGCTGTGAGCAGCCCGCTGCACGCCTGCGCCCAGTGCAGTGGAGCCTGCTGAGGAGCCGAGGCTCAGGGGCTGGAGGGAACCAGATGGCCCCTGCAGTCAGGTCAGGGCACGCCAGGGGCAGGGAGGTGCCTCTGGACTGATGAGCAAGCACCCAGCTGTGGGGGGAGCAGAAGCTGGCCCCCAGGCATCTTAACCCCAGTCCACCTGCTTTCTGGCTGGGACCTCCAGGCTCCTCTAAGTTCAGGGACGCCATCTGCCCTCTGCCTCTTCAAAACCACTCTCCAAGAATGGTAGCCAAACCATGCATCAGAAATGGCTACGTGTGCCCTGTCACCACAACACCAACAGAACAAATCCCCAAACACCCCCTAGCGAGGTTAAGGATGGAGACGTGAGGAGCTGGGCAGTCTTGGCCCTGGCTGCCCACTCAGTCCAGACCCCGCCATCATGAGCCGGGTCACAGAGTGGAGTCAGGAAACCACCAGCACAGCCTGCTTTTCTACCTGCCCCACCCCACGACCACCTCTGCCCTCTCACGGCTTTCCGCCAACTTGTATCTACTTCCCACAAAGACGGCACGTCCCCTGCTCCCCCGTAGGTACCGACCTGGCCTCTCAGTAGTCACTCTGGCGCAGCCTGGCTGCAGGCCAGGGCAACACCCCTGGGCGGAGGGACATCGCTGATGCCGTACCTCCTTCCCGTGGACAAAGCTGGCTGGGGAAGACCTTGCCACAGGGCAGCAGAGCAGCCCACTACCCACATCCCTCCAGAGGGAAACAAACCACAGTGAGGAGCCTAGAAGAGGACCACTGACCACGCCCTGGGGCTGGCAGCCACTTGACCCAGACCCAGTGTCCACGTGCTCTGCACAGGGCTGTGGGTATGTGTTTCACAACGTGGCCATCAGAAGCTGCCTCCAAAAGTAAAACCACACACTCCCTAGATGAGCTTTCCTGGTGGCTCAGATGGTAATGAATCTGCCTGCCAAAGCATGAGACCTAAGAGACGCAGGTTCAATCCCTGGATCAGGAAGATCCCCTGGAGAAGGGAATGGCAATCCATTCCAATAGTCTTACCTGGAGAATCCCATGGACAGAGAAGCCTGGCTGGCTACAGTCCATAGGGTTAAAAAGAGTCGGACACGACTGAGCACGCACACACTCATCCTCCCCCTGAAAAGTGAAAAAATGAAAAGAGCTCCCAGTTGTATCTTCAGAATAGCTCACTTTAGTCTCGATACACAAGTGGAAGGGCTGAGGGAGAATGGATAATACCACCAGCCCTGCCAAGGGTGAGTAGAACCAGGACTGACCCCAAAGTCAACATGCCCTCCTCTGTGGACCTTGTGGCCGTCATGTCGATCTTTCCGTGGGTCTTTCTTTGCTCTGAGTAACTCCACGAGGAGGAACTGCAGCTTATCTGAGCTCCAGTGCTGGGTGGAGGCTGCTGACAACAAACCAGACAGGCGGTCCTCCAAAGAAGTCGGGGAAGAGAACAGCTTGGACCTCAGAAAGATACATGGGGCTGGGAGAGCAGACGGCTGTGTGCCTCTGGCTCCGTCAGCACGTCAGACACCAAAAGGCAGAGGGGAGCCCGAGGATGAGTCACATTTCTGGGCTACATGCAGGTGACCCAGGCGTGCACCCCACCCTGTGGAAGGCACGGCAAGTCCAGTGCAGCCAGGACAGCAGAGAACACACCGCGACTGCCAGGAGGCAGTCTGTCAGGTTGTTTATTCCCACGCGACATAACCCAGAACACAGGAGCAACTATGTACACCTCTAGAAACTCACAGCTAGCTCCAAAACAATAGAAATGTTAAACTACAAAAGATGAGCTGTATTCAGCAAATAGAAAGGGTAACGTGAGGCCGTGTCAAACGTGGATCGGACTATTTACAGCGCCTGGGCGTGGGCTCAGATCTCGCCGGCCTCCTTCTCCTCCGACCTCCGTGATGCGGCCTTCCCGTTGGCACTCTCAAGCCTCCAGTCGGTGGCCCCCCGCTCACTCCGCCCGCGCTCCCAGGACTCCTCCCTTGAAGTCCGCTCTCGGGAGAACCTGGGAAAAGGGAACCAGAGGCTCATCGAGGGCTGGCCCTCCCTCGTGGATGCTCCCCAGGCACTGACGCTGTGGACCCTCCGTGCGAGGGAAGGGAAGACCCACACAGCTGGGAGGGCCCAGCAGGCACCACTCAGGGAGGGCTGGGCAGCCAACACAAAGGCATCTCCAGAGGGTTCTAGTAACAGGAACAGCTTTCACTAAAATGTAAACAGTGCAAAGGAAAACAGAGCATGAGTCGATCCATTATGAAAAAAACAATGGAGAAAAAGTATCACCAAAGCAAACGGTGGTCGTATCCGAACATGATCATTAGTAGTGTGGTTTTCTTTTAAATCACCACAATCGACGTGAGCAGCCTATTAGGGCTGAGTGTACCAAGGTGGCAGTGCATGTGTAACCCAAGCATGCCCTCGCCTACATGTAACACCTCTGCAGCTCTCAACTGTCCGGCCCTGAAGCCACCTGCTGAGCACCCAGCAGGTGGACTCCAGAGCCCTGGGCCCCATCAGGACCCTCAAGGCCTCAACGCTCAGTCCCTGGGTGACAGACCCCAAGCCCTGGCACAGAGAGCAGGGCTCATTCCTGCTGCAGATACTGAAGGAGCAGAGTAGTTACTTGTATTTTGAGCTCCGGTCCCTGGATGCCCGGCGATGGCCACGGCTGTGGCTCCGGGAGCGGCTTCGGTGGCGCCGGTGTCTGTCTCGGGACCGGGAGCGGGACGACTTCCTCCGCTCTCTGGAAGTCGACCTCGACCGCCTCCGACGTCGATCCCGGGAGCGTGACCTGCAACAGAGGCTGTGCTGACGCCTTTTACTGCTGTCTCTGCTCTCTCCTCCCAGACTTGTAACCTGGATTCACAACCCTCCCTCTAATGGCTCCCTGGTCAAATAACTGGCCAGACCCTCCCCACCGATGCTTCCTGAAACATGCCAGGAAATTTCTGATCATCCCTCACACTGACAGTGGATGCCCCCCACACGCTGCACTGAGCCCCAACCAATCCCAACCAGGACTCTCCTTCTAACCCATGCTCTGTGCCCTTCGTGACCAGCCCTGACCCCAAATAACAAATGCCAACTTATAAAGGTTAAATATTAAGAAAAAAGCATGTGGAAGAGGACATCTTACTGAGAATGTATCAATGGAAAACCTACCTCCTGCGATCTCTTGTTCTTGATCCAGACCTAAAATGGAAAAAATGATGAGCAATTTCCCCAAAACAGCCCAATTCCTTACAGCTGAGGGGAGGTGCCCCATGTCCACATGGTGAAGAGGGTCAACTTCCCACAGGACCTGCTATGAGGCCCGCCCCGGGCCCCCAACCTGCTGGAAGGAGAAGAGACCAGCACCCAGGGGTCCATGCTGCACTAAGTTGAACCAGTGGTTCTGCAAACTTCACAGCGGACACCAACCCAGCTACACAGTCATGGTGCAGGGCTGGGCAGGACACCCAAGCTCCAAACCCAGGCTCACTTTCCTCGGAGTGCTGCAGGAGCTCCCGGGAAACAGTAAACAACCAGCAATATAAGAAATGCACTTGAGGGACCTTCCCTGGTGGTCCAGCGGCTGAGAATCCACCCCGCAATGCAGGAGACATGAGTTCAATCCCTGGTCAGGGAACTAAGATCCCACATGCCATGGGGAAAGTAGGACCGCGTGCCACAACTACTGAGTCTACGCGCTCTGGAGCCCGTGTGCCCTAAGGAAAGATTCCACATGATAAGAGGAAGACCCTCAGTTCAATTCAGTTCAGTCACTCAGTCGTGTCCGACTCTTTGCGACCCCATGAACCGCAGCACGCCAGGCCTCCCTGTCCATCACCAACTCCCGGAATCCACCCAAACCCATGTCCATCGAGCCGTTGATGCCATCCAACCACCTCATCTTCTGTCGCCCCCTTCTCCTCCTGCCCTCAATCTTCCCCGGCATCAGGGTCTTTTCAAATGAGTCAGCTCTTCGCATCAGGTGGCCAAAGTATTGGGAGTTTCAGCTTCAACATCAGTCCTTCCAATGAACACCCAGGATTGATCTCCTTTAGAATGGACTGGTTGGATCTCCTCGCAGTCCAAGGGATTCTCAAGAGTCTTCTCCAACACCACAGTTCAAAAGCATCAATTCTTTGACGCTCAGCTTTCTTTATAGTCCAACTCTCACATCCATACATGACTACTGGAAAAACCATAGCCTTGACGAGACAGACCTTTGTTGGCAAAGTAATGTCTCTGCTTTTTAATATGCTGTCTAGGTTGGTCATAACTTTCCTTCCAAGAAGTAAGCGTCTTTTAATTTCATGGCTGCAATCACCATCTGCAGTGATTTTGGAGCCCAGAAAAATAAAGTCAGCCACTGTTTCCACTGTTTCCCCATCTATTTGCCATGAAGTGATGGGCCCGGATGCCATGATCTTAGTTTTTTGAATGTTGAGCCTTAAGCCAACTTTTTCACTCTCCTCTTTCACTTTCAAGAGACGCTTTAGTTCTTCTCACTTTCTGCCGTAAGGGTGGTATCATCTGCATATCTGAGGTTATTGATATTTCTCCTGGAAATCTTCATTCCAGCTTGTGCTTCTTCCAGCCCAGCGTTCCTCATGATGTACTCTGCATATAAGTTAAATAAGCAGGGTGACAATATACAGCCTTGACGTACTCCTTTTCCTATTTGGAACCAGTCTGTTGTTCACTGCTGCTGCTGCTGCTGCTGCTAAGTCACTTCAGTCGTGTCCGACTCTGTGTGACCCCATAGACGGAAGCCCGCCAGGCTCCCCCGTCCCTGGGATTCTCCAGGCAAGAACACTGGAGTGGGTTGCCATTTCCTTCTCCAATGTGTGAAAGTGGAAAGTGAAAGTGAAGTTGCTCAGTCGTGTCCAACCTTAGCGATCCCACGGACTTGTTCACTACGTGCCTCAATTAAGATCCGATGAAGCAAAAGAAATATTAAAAAAAAAAAAAAAAGAAATACACTTGACAACAAGAATGCACTTCTCACACCCTGTTATAAGCAGCAATTTTCAACCTGTGAAGGAGGAAGTGACAAAATATGCTGCTCACACACCATGTGGCTGGAGGGTGATTGATAAAACTTCCAGGAAAGTAATTTCCTTAACACCTACCAGTATTTATATATTAAATTCCCCTCTCCCAGGAATTCTAAGGAACATTATATATACTCAAATACATACAAGGATGATCACACTAGCACTCATTCAAAAACAGCTTTATAGTAAGTCACCAAAAGTTAAAATTAAACATCAAAGTTAACAAAAGCAAAAGTCAACAAGTGGGACTACATCAGACTAAAAAGCTTTTGCACAATAAAGGTAACCATCAGCGAAATGAAAAAGCAACTGAATGGGAGAAAATATCTACAAATCAAGTAACTGACAAGAGGCAAATATCCAAAATATGAAAAGAACTCAAACAACTCTAAATGAAAGGAGAAAAAAATGATTAAAAAATGGGCAGAGTACCTGAACAAACATTTTGCCAAAGACGACATACAAAGGCCAACAGACACATGAAAAATTGCTCCAAATTATTCATCAGGGAAATACAAATCAAACCATGATGGGTGGTCACCTCACATCTGCTGGAGTGCTGTCACCAAATGATAAGGAACACAGGTGCTGGTGAGGATGTGGAGAAAAGACAGCACTGCGGGTGGGAACGCAAACTGCTGCAGCCATTATGAAACACAGGGTAGAGACATCTCAAAAATTGAAACAGAACTATAGTATGATCCACCAATTCCAATTCTGGATATTCACTTGATGGAAATTAAATCACTATTTTGAAGATACAACTCCGTGGTCACTGCAGCATTATTTACAATAGCTCAGACACAGGAAAATCTAAGTGTCCATTGATAGATGGACTGATAAAGATGACGTAGTTGTTTATATACAGTGGGATGTTCTTCAGTCACGAAAAAAAGAAGGAATTCTGCCATTTGCAACAACACAGATGGACCCTGAGAGCAGTTCATTAAGTAAAATAAGTCAAACAGGAAAAGATAAATGTTCTATGAGTTCAGTTATTTGTGGAATAGAAAAGAACCAAACTTACAGAGAACAGACTGGTGGTTGCTAGAGGTAGGAAAACGAGGGTGGGCAAAGGCGGGAGAACAGAAAGACAGGTGATGACAACATCACAGAATGGCACTGTGCAGCCTCAAGAGCATACCAGCTGCGGGAGGGCCCAAGTACCTGTGCACAGAGCCCAGCCTGCGACGGCGGTCACCTGTGTGAAAAGACCCTCATGTCTGTGCTTAATATCTTTATACTGTTCCAGTCTCTTTATAATCAACATGTTACATAATTAAAATAATGAAAAACAAAAAAGTCAGCAAGTTATTCACAAAGGAATCCCTCCAGGCATCTGTATGCCCAGTACAGAGCCTGGCTACTTTGGGCTTCAGACACCACCCTGAACTCTGACCAGACCTTCCCCGCCCCACCTGGCTGCTCTCAGGCATCCCAGCCTTAACACGGCCAGAACCACCTCCTCTCCCAAAACTCCGCTCCCAGGCTCCCCTCCTCTGTCACTGACGGCGGCCACTCCAGGCCAGCTCCACTCCTGCTCTGCACAGCTCACACCGTCCACTAGCAGATGCTATCAGCTCTGCCCCCAGAGCACACAGCTGGTCCCTGCCCCTCCCTGGGCCTGGACCCTCCCAGCCACTCACGTTCTCCTTGCTCCCACCCGACCACCCTCAGCCCTTGGCCCACGCGAGCCAATCCCTGGTGGATCCTGCTCTGGGGGGCGGATCTTTTTGCTTCTTTTCATGACCACCAGGTACCTGGCAGACCTCAAGTGTCACGAGCAACAGCAAGGCTGCCAGGTACATGGAGTGTCCTCGGAATGGGGGCTGTCCTCAGGATAGGTGGGGTGTCCTCGGGCTCACCTCCTGCTCAGCCGCTCCTCCCGTTCTCTCTCCTCTCGCCTCCTCAGACGATCCTGGTTTCTCTTCTCCTGCTTCTCAGCCACGGTTTTCTAAATAAAATGGAAAACTGGGAAGATGAGATAGGCACATACACACTAGGGTGTGAACACTGCTGAACAAAGCACCTTTACATGACCTCAGTACTGGCGATTTAAGAACCTAAGGGAAATTCAGGGAACAGGAACACAAATTCTTTTTATTAACAAAACCTCTTAAACAACAGAAAATATATGGAATAAAAACTGTTTTATTATCTCAGGGACAAACTACTAATTCTAACAGGCGGTGTACTTCTAAGTTACAGAAAGTTTATCCTATGACTTCAAATCAATCAAGAAAGTTAAAGTTTGTACCCAAAGAAGACCCCACAAAGTTTATGTGAGGAAGAACATTTGTATTTGATCAAGCACATCTTGCTGCGGGGAGCCAAGCTACCAGCCTCGTTGCTGCCTGTCCTGGGGATGGGCTGTGGGGACACGGAGGGAGGGAGGGCACAGGCGACGGCCTGGAGACCCTGCCACTGGAGCACCCCAAAACCCACTCGGAGCCCTTCATGCCATCTCATGCTGCTGAGGAGAAGGCCTCCGTGCCTCCCCCCGGGGAGGGGGAGGTATCCAGAGCCACAAGACAAGGTCCAAGAAGGCGTGCAGCATGACCTAGAACCTCAGTGCTGACAAAAGCCAGGCCCCTAGGAAAAAAGGGCACGGCTGGGGGTCTGTGTATGTGTGTCTTGTGTGTGACCGCGAAGCACCTGGGCCCAGGTTCTCCTGTGCAGCTCCTCTAGCTCTGCCCTCTGACGTCATACATCCAACACTGGGAGCAGGACACAAGGACGCTGTCTCAGCACCTCAGCCTCCACACACACCCTGCCCAAGAACCATCCTGGGGTCTAGCATCAGCTCCTTCCCAAATCCCCCCTACTCCCTGAAACATTAGGTTCCCCCCACGGGGAAGTCCTCATTCTTCCCTGCCTCCCTCCGCCGCGTCCATCTAGGTGCAGGACCTGCAGGTGCGCACACCGCCGGGACCACTGAGTGAAGCCCTCTCCAAACTGGGCACAGAGCTCCCACCCTCCTCACGGTTAAGAGGTGCACTTCCAAGTAGCCTTTTCTGCTGATAGTGTAATAGATATTTATTGAAATCTGCAACTTGGCTGTACTGTTCTATCAACTATATACTGCTCATAACCACAATGACAAAATATGACTTTTAGATCAGTGAATACTTAAGTTCTAAACATTTCAGGGAAAGAAGTTTCAATGTATGCTGATGTAAAAAAAAGACTTTCAGGTATAAGAAACATCAGGGCAAAATTCTGGGATGTTATGGAATGGAATGACAATTTAAAGGAAAATAGGAATATACGGACTAGATTTTTTATGAAGATGGTAGCTACCACCAAATTGTTATTTATACTAATTAGCTACACAGAAAACAAAAAAATTTCCACCTTAAAACCGTGTGACAGAAAGTATTACTTTTCAGAATTCCACTGGAAGCACAGGAGATGCTCAAGACCAGTGGTGAGGCTGCCAACCAGCTCCCTCTCCAGTCTGAGTGCACACCACCTCCAGGGACCCTCCCTGGGCGTAAGGGCGCCACCCACTGTCCCTTCCTGGGGCCACATGTGGCCTGAGGCCTTGACTCTTGACTGTCACGGTGGCCTACAGTTAGGGGTCACATGTCTGTCCTTCCAGATTTCAGGTTTCTGGAGGAAAGGCCTACGTATTTCCCAGCATCCTAGTACACAGCTAGGGAGGCTTCATCAGTCTGAAAACAATTCAGCTTATCCCAAAGTTACTTAACTTCCCCGTCACCTTCTCATGCTTCTAGCCTGACCACACTCCACAGGTCTGCCTTCACCCAAAGAGAAAAACCACAGGCTACTGGCTCTCTCTAACCTCCAAAGAGAAGTGTTTTCAGAGGGGTGCACAAGTTCTCTGTACCTGGGATGAATTCTGCCATTGTTCTCTGTAAACAAGGGGTAGTAGACTAAACAAACATCCCAGGCCCTGCTGGATTCGGAGATCTCAGGGAACACAACAATGACACCCGAGTAGCTCACGGTAAAGCTAAAGTATAAAACCAAGGCCTGATACCTCCACCAACAAAAAAAAGAACACAAGGCTTGCTACAAGCAGAGAGATATGAAGACAATCACGACTTTGCAGACTTCTTCAGAAACACAGCACATTAACATACCCTTAACTGATCGAGCTTCTCACGGATCTGAATGAATCCCAAGTGTAACTTGCCCCCAAAGTGGTCTGCAAGACGACGGTCATTGTCATGGAGGCCAAGGTAGGCTGAACAGACCTCACAGACACGAAGCTTTTGTTGCTGAAAACTGGACGCAGGCATGGAATTTCTGTATTCTTCCTGGAGAGCAGGAAAAGAGTGATCCAAGTGAGGTTAACTCAAATGCCACTGTCCACTCAACCCCCAAAATGGAAGTACATGAAGGGAGGTGACTTTTATTTTTAGCTGCCCAGCTTGCGGGACTTTAATTCACGGACTAGAGACTGAACCCCAGACCCTGGCAGTGAAGTACCAAGTACGAACCACTGAACCACCAGGAAATTCCCTAAATATGATTTCAAAATACATAAATCTGCATCGCTTACAAAGCTTCAGATACTTGTAATTAAATTGTAATTTAATTTCAATAAATTAAATTTATTTAATTTAAATCCAATTTAAACCGTTTATTTAAGAAATGAACTAAGGGTCATGATTTAAGAGCAGTGAGGGATACTCAGAATACTGAGACACAAGGGAGACTGTGTGCTAAAGGCCAGCAGGGAAAGGGAGTCCCTGCGATGGCGGAGAGCTCTGTGAAGACCACTACAGGCTCCTCACAGCGCCCCTTATCACAACAGACGTGGCGGAGAGTTCTGTGAAGATCAAACTGATTACAGCGCCCCAAATCACATCAGACAGACAGGCAAAACACAGAGCATCCAGAGTCTGTCCCGGTGTCCAGGAATGCCCAATGCAGCCCTGAAACCTAAAATGTGGAAGGAGAAACACACCAGACATCTCTTCAAAGGAGGAAGTGTACCTAAGGTAACAGAACAAAGCACACACACACACACCCACACCCCCTTCCCCCGCCCAGCAGCCAGTGCAGTTTGAGTCTCATCAGAGGGAGCCACTCTGCCTCAAAGGAAAACACACGAATACAAAAGAAAATGACCCAGGACACAGTGATGGCTGCCTGTGCTCAAATTAACACACCCCTGCAAAATCTAGGTTGAGGGATGCATTTCAACATTTGTCCTTAAAGAGAAAACAATGTAATAATCTTCCATTAATTCACACATTCAAAACATTCCCTAAAAAATGCAGGTTAAAATAAGACATCATGTCACTCACTAGACTGACGGACACACAGAACACCGGGCCCTCCCATACCCCAGTGCTGGCACCTGTGCAGCATGGTTACTGTGGGGGCGGCCTGTCTGTAAAGGCGGGGTTACCAGAAACATCCCTTACATGAGCACATCGCTGGACACACAGAACCAGCCGTGAGATGAGAAACCATCAGTGACCTGGAAAGCCACCCATGGACAAACAGCCATGTGCCCCTAAAATGCAGTCCTGCAGCAGTGAACAAACTGAACCCATCTGCCTACAGCAGCCTGGAGAGCGCTGCCCGGCGATGCAAGTGGGAGGACCTGCAGCACTGATTCGGGACGCCTACACGCCTGCCCAGGAACACACACGGTTTATGAGCCCAGGTGTGCAATGAACGCACATGAACGCCTCTGGGGACAGAGGAGGAAACACTGGGAGCTCAGCTTTCCATTAGAGTGCGGCTTCTTTACTAAAGAGTCAAACAACTTAACGAGAGACACTAAACGTGGTGGGTGAGAGTTATCTGAGATAATATTCTACACCTTTCAGTAGTTTTGAAATTATGAATGTCATCCTTTAATATCCTTCAAAATAAATTCTACGCTGAGTGAAAAAAAGCCAATCCCTAAGGGTTACATACTGTATGAACCCATTATGCAACATTTTTAAAATGAGCAAATGCTAAGAATGGAGGGCAGAATGGTGGTCAGAGAAGTGGGTGTGCTGTGAGGGCAGCAGGCGGGACCGACAGGTGGTCAGGGGCCACTCAGTAGCTGTTCTGGGATGGGATGCTGTGTTACAAAGAGAGAACCACTGCGGGAAACTGGGTAAAAAGGACACAGTGCCCCTCCCGCTCCACTTCTTAGGATACCAAACAGTCTTGCCTTCCATTAAGGACAGGTCGGACACTACCCAGACCAGCACAGAGGAGGCTTCCCCGCTCCAAGCCACCCTGTCTTGTCTGTTAGTTTCAAGTAAGGGGGGCACTCAGGTGATGAGGAAAGGGACAGTGGTCAGAGCAAGGCACCTAGAGTCCCCGTGTTTATCTGATTCCTGCTGCTCTTGGGGTTGTCTGCAGACATCCGAGTAGTGAACCCTGCATCTACATTATTTCAAGTCTCGGAGCCACCTCACAGGTTTCTGGTGTCTGCTCTGCTCCTCAAAGCGGGAAGGCTTGGCCTCAGGATTCACTAAAAGGCTACAGAGCTCCTTCCTTCCTGACCCTCTGGCCTTTCTGCTGGGTACTGTCAGCAACCCAGGGAGCCTGACTCCATATACTCAAATTCTCCCTTTAAATACACAGAGATTTGGATCCTATGTATGGATTCTGATGCAGGACCTGGGACTCCCCTGGCACATGTCACTGTCTCAATGGGCATCGGCAGGATTCTTCTGTTCAGCTGTCATCTCTGAGCTCCACTTCATCTCAGGTGCCACAAGGAGCCAGGGGACCAGCAACAACCAAAACCAGCCCTGCGCTGGAACGCTGCCCACTCCGCCATCGTGTCTCCATCCACCATCCAAACAATCTTCTGTCTGGGTCTCAGCAAATGGCCTTCAGGATCACCCTGATCTACCTGGACACACCCTGCACCCCAAGTCACTCTTAAACTAAGACCCCATTTCTTTTGAGCGCCCGTCTTCATCAGAGTGAATCTTAGCCAGTGCTCACATGCATTCTGCCTGGCTCACAGGAGGAGTAAAGGTACACTCCCATCCCTGACTCTAACCTTCCCACCATTCTTGAAGTCGATCCAGGTCACCTCCACTCCGGTGGTGAGGATCTGAGAAGCAGAAAACCCAACAGAGGAGAGAGTCCAGACTCAGCTTCCGCACCACACAGCAGAGTCCTGGCGGGGCAGCTCAAGGACACCACCTGGGTGCTGCCCATGCCCTGCACGGGTCTCTCTCCTGAGGGCGCAGCGTCACTAACAACCCGAGGCCGCTCTTCACAGCAAGTGCAAAGCCAGTCAGCCCCATCACATCAGCTCAACAGCTTGCATGCGGGCCCTTTCTGGAAGCAGACGGACACAGAGCGGAGGTGCTTACTAACAGAGTGGAGGTGCTTACTAACACGGACAAACTACGCTCAGGGTGCACTCTACACACGGGAGTGATGCTCAGAGCTCAAAGTGGCCAGTCTGAGGCCTCAGGGCTCAAGCGAGCCACGAACACACAAACCCCAGGGTGGGCTGACTTGAAACTGCACCACCCTGACATTATCAGCCTACTTCCACCTCCTCCCCGTGCTCAAGAAAATGGAGGCGAGGCCAGTCTGGGTCCGACAGCCAGCTCTCCGAAGTTACCACGTGTCTTCCCTCTGAGACATTTTCCTCACCAACCTCAGCTTCTTTTTTCTTTGCACGGACTTTCTCCACTTCCATGAGAATCTTCTGTGATTCATCCACATTTCCTTCAGCTCCCAGCTGCTCAGCTTTAGCAAGAAGCTTTCCTATTTCTTCATTCAATTCATGTACTTTTTCTGCCTGGAGAGAGAGAGACAGCCAGGTAAGAAGACATCTAAACTGAGCCCCAACCAGCCGTGGCCCTCCTCTGACTTACAGATCTTTTCTGGGGAGCTCAGAACATTTCCTCAATGTATTAACGATTCCCTCCCAAAACTAGTGTCCCAGCACCCCTGACCTCAGCAAATCTCTAACATTCTTGGGAGCGGAGGCTTGGGCAGCCTGTCTCTAACAGCCCACAGCCTCTAACCACCCCTACGACCAAGGATCAGCCCCCCTAATCTCTAACTGCTCAGGGGCACCTCCAAACTGCTAACTGTCCCAGGACAAGAGCCCCAGGGCCCACATGCTCTCTACTGCTCCCAAGGGTCCGTGGCCAAGTAGCTGAAACCTAACCTACCATGGGTGGGGGGCTATGCCCTCCACGCACCCAGTGGGGAGTTCCGAGCCTCAAGGCCTCCCAGGCCTCTGCCTCCAACTCTGAAAGTGGGTGCTAGGCCCCATCTCTTGGGTCCCACTTCCCATGCAGGGGTGGGCAGATCGTGTTGCTTATTAGAGACGAATTAAAAACAAAAAACAACTAAAAAAAAAAAAAGACATCTAAAAACAAAAGACTGAGAGGTGGAACGGAGGCTGAAGGGGTGGTGTGTGTGTGTGTGTGTGTGCGCGCGCATATGTGTAGTTATGACTATTTGTGCTGTTGTATGGCAAAAACCAACACAACACAACATTGTAAAGCAATTATCCTCCAATTAAAAAAATAAAAACAAAAGATTTTTTAATGCAAAGAGTGTTTCTCTTGTTGTCTTTCTGCTGTTTCAGAGAATACACCAACAGCTGGAAACTCCACTGATGACGTGAATTCTAACAGTTACTTACGATACCCATACTGCCACCACTGAGCTGACCATTAAGTGTCAGACCGTAACCCATAAGACCGCTGCACTGCACCCCAGCAGAGGCACCAACACACGCCTGTCACTCCCACAGGATGGAAGGCCTGTCCTGGGGGCTAGCTTCCAGGCCGTCACTCTGTATACCTTCCAGTGCAGCTCAGTCTCCAGGTGAGGGTAACAAAATGTGTGAGCCTAAAATACATACGTTACTTACCCTTCCAGCAGAATGACTAATTACTGGGAGTTTCTTTTAGAAACAAACAGCACCACTGGGCTAGTTAAAAACTGTCTATCTCCTAAGAAATCCTTTTATAAAACTGAAAGGAGAAAAAAACACTGACGAGAACTCCACTGAAGAGGGGCTGCTGCTGCTGCTGGGTCGCTTCAGTCGTGTCTGACTCTGTGCGACCCCATAGATGGCAGCCCACCAGGCTCCCCCGTCCTGATGTACATGCCGATTTCACCAGGTCTACATTTTTCTTCTGTGACAGGGACACACCAGAATTTAACCATTTCCCTGCTAACTATCCCATTTCCTGTTCTGCGGAGGGATGTTAATAGTAACAACATACGCACAGTGCAGTGACAGGCTACGAGCTTAGTGACGGCTTCCCTCCTCACCTCAAACAGCCAGGGCAGTGGACACCCACTATCCACCCCAAAATGCACATTTGGCACTGACAGGTCCCAGCCCTGCTTTTATACCGACGACCTGGGGAGGCCTCCTTCCCCACATACCTTCGCAGAAACTTCTGCACTGATCTCCTCCTGCGTTTCTGCCAGCCGTTTCTTGGCAAGCTCCGTTCTCCGATCACACTCAGCGATGAAGGACTCCAAGTGATCCATTGCCTAGCTCAGGAGAGGCAGAGGGCTCCGGTCAGTGACATGCCTGCAACCTCAGAGCTCACGTGATCAATAGGAAATGCAGTCCTGGGTTGGTTCCTAAAGCCTGTCGGTTCAGTGGGAAGATCTGAAGCTACACTACTGCTAACATGTCCACAATCACATTCAATCAAGGGCTTTATTAAACCAAACGGCCGTTCACAAGTACGGTCTTCTCATCTCATTTATCTCCAAATGTGCCAAAGAACCCCCATCCCTCAACAATTTCAAGAAAATCTAAAGGAAGTTGAAACACCTGGCATAACTAACTGTTCTGAGGGACAGGAGAGGCTACGCTGTGTTACTATGTCAGAGGCCCTCCAGTGGTGAGGAGGGGGGTGCAGATGTACTCACTGGTCTTTGTGAGCCACGTAAATATTATTCCCTCATGTTCTGAGGGTAGAGTTCCCCCTTCCACCTCAAAACAAAACAATAGAACAAATGTTACTTGAGCGGTGAACACGTTCAGTTATGGCCTACCATCTAAAGTAGTGGGAAAACTGGTTACTACTTACCCAAAGAGATAAAGGAAAAGACACTCTGAAAAGAGTTGGTGGGAAACAATAAAATACTAATCAATAAGTAGTCATATAGGCGAAGCAGTTAACTTGCTGTAACTAGTCAAGGCCCCAACATAAGTTCATAAACATACAAACAGGACATCCCTTTTCCAACCTCCAGGCTAGGACCGGTACTGGGCAGCAGGTCCCACGCTGCTGATGCAGGGGCTTGTTACAGACAGCAAGTGACGTCGGGAGCGGGTGACGGGATTAGACAGGGTGAGCAGAGCGAGAAAAGCTCTGGGTGCAAATGGTAATAAGGCAGATGAAAGTCAGGCCAAGGGACCAGGAAGTGATGACCTATGTCCCTGCCTCCAGTTGTGGTCTGGAGAGCCCCCCAGCAGGGATCAGTGTGACAGTGGGGTCCCCGTTTTTCAAAGGAAAGCACACTTGGGCGTTGGTCAAGATAGGGAAGAGGCTCTGTGATAGTGCTACACCTGCAGTCCACCAAGGCAAACTCCCCGACTCCACACTCCTGGAGCTGAAGACCTCCTTCCTGTTATTGGTCCTCAAATATTCTCAACGAACATTTCACTCTGCTCAAATCAAACCATCAGGAAAGCCAGTGACTTGCATTCGTTGGCACGCATGCACTGCATTTCCTGGAAGGATGTCCAGCTGACCAGCTCTGCTGACAAGGTGGGGACTTGACAGGATCAAAGTGCAAGTCAGGCACCGCCCATGCTCTTGGGAACAAGGGCTCCTGATGGACCAGCTCAAGAGGCCCCAGGGCCGCCCGCACACAGGTGCTGAGACCTGGGTACAGAGTTCCTCTACTGCCTCCCCAGAGAGCAACCTCACACCTGACACGGAACCAGGACTCCGCTCATCAGGGGTCGAGTGGGCAATTCTGCCAGTGCCTTTACCAAGCAAAGAACCACTGCACCTTATGCAGAATATAAGCTGACTATGGACTCAACGTCTGGTCAGCTAACAATAAAATGGTAAATGTCACAGCACAGAACAGGCAGAATGCAGAGACATCTCAACTGAATGTTCTTTGAAAGATGGCTCTGTTCTGCTGCTCCTCCTCCTCTTCAATGTGCTAATTTCATTTTGCTTCCTAAATCAAAGAGTAAGTTTAAATATGAAAATAAAATTTAGAAAGAAGGTATTCAAACCTACAAATTAAGTGCTACTGACAACCTACCACTTACTAGGAAGTCATGCACCTCTACTCTGTAATTCAGGAGTGGCGTGAGGAACCTCATACTGCTCGGGCGGTTGAGCTCATGGGGGTACACAGGTCTCACTGCTGCTAAGGCTGCCCCCTGTCCCCCCAAGACTGTGAGGTGCTTTCCCTGACCCTCCTGCCCAGCAGCATCGGCGAGCCTGAGAGGAGCCCGTGCTACCAGCAGAACAGTCAGTGCAAACAGGTGCCTCGGGACAGCCATCCAGGGCTCTCCAGGCACCAACTTCCCAGGTGAAGGAAAGGAAGCACAGGCTCCAAAGTCCTGAGGGACAGCGTCAGGAGGCAAGGACCCCTGCGATCTGACTCCAGCCCCTACACTTGGCCCTCACAGCTGAGGCAGTACTCACCAGCCCAGTAAACAGAAACTAGAGAAGGGCAGAGTAACTTGCCCAGGGTCGTACAGGGACTCTAACCCCGGACCTAAGAGGAAGTGTGACTGCCACACTACACACCTGTAAGACAGAGAGCAGTGGTCCCTTTAGGTGAGATGGTGTGTTGCTCTAGAAACCTGTTACATCTCAAAGGATATCAATGTGGGGAAAAGGTGAACTATATTTTCACTGAATAGAGAAAAATGTTTACATTTTCCACACGTGAACAGTGAAGAAATGTGCTGCCCTGTAGCCTTTCCGCACAGTAAGTTAATGTGAGTTAACGGTGTTCCATGTGTCCGCATCCAAGTTGAGATACTTGAGATGCATTTACACAGATGACCTACTCCCTTTCCTAAGGAACTCCTGGTGTAACTCTCTCAAGAAACTAAGGCCAGGTCCTGGGGTGGTCAGGCCAAGGCTGTGCTGGACTAGAAAGAGACAATGGTGAGGTAATTTCACCCAGGTAACCCACGTTTTGGGTGGAGGTGCCAGCCACCAGCTCAAGTTGAGGGTCTAGGCAGGGTATACCTACACAAAGAAACACCTTTATGACAACCCTGTCAGGCCCACAAAGAAATACCTTCTTAGACCTCTCTGACTGGCAAAAACTGGACGTTTGGTAACTCGTTCTGTTAGTGAAGAAGTGAAAATGGGAACTCCCAAGCGCCGCTGGGGACAGCACTCACCCTCTGGAGAGCATGGTGGCACTAGCCACCAAAACGAGAAAGCACAACCTTTCTGGGCGGACAGTACCGCCTCTAGGGATCTTTCCTAGACACACTCATGATGTGCTGATGTGCACTACAGCACTGTGGCCATCAACGGGGCTGGTCCCAAGAAACAGACACCCATCCTCTGCAATAACTATGTCACTACAAAAAGGGTGGAGTTAACTGTATGACGGAATAATCTGAGATATACCGTGAAAATAAATCAAGATGAGGGAAGAGCAGGCAGACAGAGCATGTGTCCAGGAGACTACTGCTGCTGCTGCTGCTGTACTTGTGTTTTAAGAAAAGTAAGATACACACCCCTCAGGTTCCAAAGGGAAGGGAAGAAACTCAACACCTGGCTACCTCTGGGGCCAATCAGGGGGCCGAAGAGCAGAGCAGGAGACAGGCTTCACAACATACCTTTCGTTATCTCAAACTCTGAACCATGTGAACACCTTACGTGTTTTACAATTAGTGACAAGCAGCAACTGTGACGTAACTGATCTAGGCAATAAGCCTCACTGCTGCTGGACTCACGCGGCCCCAGTTTGACGGGCGCCTATGCAACCAGCAGCCAGGCTGCCCACGCCACTCCAGTCCACTGACGTTGCACCGCCAAGGTGACGCGCCAGCCACTGCCCAGCTCCACCTCTGCACAACTCTGTCAAACAAGAACCTGATTCTGACCATCGCGCATCCAGATCTAACTCCCAGCTTACAGAAAATTTCAAATATAAGGGAAAATGTGTTAAAAAGACTGCATCATAAGGATACAATCAGCAAAATCCAGGATATGAGAAACATTAATTTCTTCAAACAGATGTAAAAAGACTTACGAAGCATCCTAGCGTGTAGATCTTATTTTGGTATCAAACAAAAGATTGTAAAAAAAAAATCCTTTCTGAGACAATCTGGGAAATTTGAAGACTGTTAGATAAGGTTAAGAAATTATCCTTTTAATAAAAAATATTTTAAATAAAATTATCTTCTAGATATATTTGCAGTACTTACAGATGAAATTCCACCTCTAGGAACTACTGTAAAATAATCCAGGATGGAAAGACAAAATAAAGATGAAACAAGTCTTCACATCAACAATCACTGAAAACCGGGAGACGAAACCCAGAGATGGTCACTATATTATTCTGCTTACATTTGCATGTTTAAATTTTTTCTCAACACATTTTAAAAAACATGCTAATAACATACAAACTACTATATACAAAATATACAAATAAGGACCTACTGTACAGCACTGGAAAATATACTTTGTATTTTGTAATATACTATACTGGAAAAGAATCTGAAAAAGAATGTATATATACGTGTAACTCAATCACTTGCCTGTGCACCAGACACTAACGCAACACTATAAATCAACTGTACTTCAATTAAAAAAGAAAAACATGGTAGTAAGTACATTCTGTCCCAAACAACTATAATACCAAATTTTTGTATGCAGAGTAGAAATAACTTCACAAGTCAATGGCAACACTGAAGTATTTACAGATGACAGGATGTGTGAAGTCTGAGATTTGTGAGAAGTCAGTTGGCTATGAGCTGTTCATTCCTGAGGCTGAGTGATGGGTACACAGAGATCCATTAAGCCAGCCGTTACACCTCCTGCTGTCTGAGATCCTCCAAGGTAAAACAAAACAAAAAGCAACTGGCCATCCAAGGTTGCCTGTAGCACTTGAACAGCAAGCTGTTGCTCCTTTTCCCTTGAAGCTGTGGTAGGGGACTGCCTCCAGGGAGTGGGAGGGGCACAGGGAGGAGGCTTTCTGGGTTTTCCCTGACAATCTGAGGAATTCTATTTGGCCACACACTTCCAGTGAGAGCACACAGTGAGTTCCAATACACACACTAATCCCTTTCTTGCTCAGGACTTCCTAAGGAATTTTAAGTCACTGAACAGTCAGGTCTCATAAACATTAGTTTCAAGGGCACAGTCTACCATTTGAGTACCTTATAATCTGTTCATTCATCACTAAAGCATTTTCTGTTGCATCCAATTTTTCAACCTTAAAGACGACGCTACGACAACACTACTTTGTGTGCCACTGTTAGCCTGTGCTTTCAACCGCAGCTGGCCCTTGAACAATGGGCGGTGGGGTGGGTGGTAGCAATGGATCCTGTAGCTGTGCAGTATGCATTTACTGAAAAAAAATCTCTGAGTGTACCCTCACAGTTCAAGTCTGTGTTGTTTAAGGGTCCACTGAACTTTAAGACAGAAGATTTGTAGAAATAAGTTATAAAGTAGAAGTACCTTTAAACTTTCATTTCTGCACACTACATTAGCAATTCAATTGGACCTAATAACTTCACATGACTTATAAAAAGCATAATTCTTTCTTTCTCCCTAAGAAATAATCATTTGAGCTTGGTAAATAGCTTTAAAAAACTATTAAAACGCATATACAAGTACACAATTTTTACTCCATCTAGGATAGTTTTTAAAGCTTTTTCATTTTTTACATCAATGCACACATTTTCTATGATCTACAGCTGTGCAGCATTTCACTATTTTAAAACAACTATATCCATTCCACGGTAAGTATGTATTTGCATTTTTTTCTCCTTTCACTAATTCAGAACAATGCAATAAACACCCATACACAGATACTCTAGGGCCATTTCTTACAAACTGCTTAGAGGAGATTAAAAGTTTATAAATATTTTTAAGTTGTATAAAGAGTTGATGAGCTCTTATAAAAGATTTTTATACTGAAAGTCAAATGTTACCTAAGCTGAGCAACTAATTCAGAAACAAAACAGACTGGAACTTCCCTGGTGATCCAGGGGCTGAGACGCCACACTCCCAGAGTAGGGGCCCAGGTTTGATTCCTGGTTAGGGAGCTAGATCCCGCATGCCACAACTAAGAGCTCCTGCTTGCCATGACTAAAGATGCCGCATGCTGCAACTAAGGCCCAGCGTAGTGAACTAAAAAAAAAAAAGAAATAAAAAACTAATAATGATGTTGCTTTCTAGAAAAGCATAATTTTCTTTTAAATTAATGCATCCACTTGTTAATAAATCCACTAAAAACTCAAGTTTTAGAAGTTTCTCTTTTCTGAAAGAATAGATGAACGGTATCTAACATGCAAAAGCTTTCATGTTGGTATGACTAGAATAACCTGTTATAAAACCGCTGTCTCTAATACAACCTGGATAAAAACAACTCCTAAATACCCCTGACTGATCCACTCAACGAAATAACTCTCCCAGGGTCACATGATGATGTTTTCATGACTTCTGGCAAACAGCACCAATCTTACTGTACTTTCAGAGAATCTGGAGGTAAATTTTAGACCCACCTCACAGATTTACTGTCAACAGTGAAGAGATTCTACCAAAACACTTGGTAAGATACACAAACATAAGTTACTAAGAAAAATCATGGATTAGTGATGGTTCACAATTTGTGAAAACAAAACCTGTGTCTGTCTTCCAGTAGTGATGACTACACTGTACTCCCTCCAGAAACCAACTTCAACACAATACAGGAGCTGCTGGTTCCACGCTTGGGACCTGAACCATCCACATGTCCACATGGCAGGCTTGGAGCCTCACATCAACAGCAGCTCCTCAGCGGGCAGCAACAGGTCAGCAAGCTCAAGAGTCAGCTCACTGACACCATCTGGCCAAAGCGCTTCTGAGGTGTTCTGGTTTAATTAAGATTGCAATTTGACAAGAAACATCACAACTAGCTTTTGCTATATACATGTGCTCACCCTGAAGAGCCTATCTTCAAAAGATAAAGTGACCTCTGGAGAGGCACTGGATAGGAGTCATGTGGAAAGGGCAGACTTTTCACCTGGAATCTCTAACAGCTGTCTTACCTATCAAGAAGATTGAAAAAGTTATTCCATCAAGTTCTCTTAACAAACCTATATTCTGGAAAAAGACTTTTATTTTTTCCTTCTAAGTTTATTCTGCGTAACTAAGGAAATAAATTATTTTAGCCTGTTATTTCAAAGCCAGGCCACATTTAGTGTATGAAAGTAACCCATGCACATCCAAACACTACCGATATGTATTAAAAATTCAAGGCAGGATAAATTTTATGGCTTGTGAATTCTACCTTTAAGTCATTATTTTAAAAAATATGGCATTGAAACATGTATATTATCATATGTGAAATGAATCGCCAGTCCACGTTCGATGTATGATACAGGATGCTCGGGGCTGGTGCACTGGGATGAACCAGAGGGATGGGATGGGGAGGGAGGTGGGAGGGGGGTTCAAGATGGGAACACATGTATACCCGGGGCAGATTCATGTCAATGTCTGGCAAAACCAATACAATAATGTAAATTAATTAGCCTCCAATTAGAATAAATAAAATAAAAAATAATGGCATATTTTTTAAAACATGGCAAATAAATAACAAAAATAATTATTCATTTTAATTTATTTAAATAAAAATATTAATAAATAAATAAAGTTTTGGCAAAATCTTCCTAACACCCAGAGCTCCACAAAGCACCATTCACTGTATGAAAGGGTGATAACTAATGTAAGCTGCTGCTGCTAAGTCACTTCAGTCATGTCCGACTCTGTGTGACCCCACAGATGGAAGCCCACAAGGCTCCCCCATCCCTGGGATTCTCCAGGCAAGAACACTGGAGTGGGTTGCCATTTCCTTCTCCAATGTGTGAAAGTGAAGTTGCTCAGTCGTGTCCGACGCTTAGCGACCCCACGGACTGCAGCCTACCAGGCTCCTCCATCCATGGGATTTTCTAGGCAATTGTACTGGAGTGGCTTGCCATTAACAGTCCCATTATATCCTTCTCTTTTCACTTTAAAAAAAGTTGGAATGAGCACCTTTTCTGTGGACTCATTAACACATACCAGTAAGATACAGTCCCAGCAGCAGGATCCTGGAACGAGTGTATACACGAATTTAACATGCTGACAGCTACTCGCTGACTGCCCTCCCACAAGCACAGCTGCTCCAAGTCACCCCCCACTCGTCGGAACAGGAAGACCTCCTCTTGTTCAGCACTAGCTGGCAAACATTTCAACATGAACCATCTATAAGGTAAAATATGACTTTTTCTAAAACAGAGAACATGCCTATTATTTAATATATATATTTTATTTTAGTTACAGCTTGTGGGATCTTAGTTTCCAGACCTAGGATTGAACTTCAACCCTTGGCAGTGAGAGGAGGAAGTCCTAACCACAGGACCATCAGGGAATTCCCTCAAATATGATTTTTAAGGAGCTGGGGGGAGGGCTGGTCACCTTTTAAACTGGAAAAAGTATTCCTCTAAATGGTAAATCTTCACAGTACAAAAATGTCTTTTGACCTACTCTAGCCCTCCAACTAAGACAAAAGTGTTCAAAGTCTCGTGGTTTCTTCTAAAACTACTCTGTAAAACTAAGCATGTCAACAACAGTAAACACCCTTTCTTTTTAAAAATCACACTACGGAAGTCATCATATCATACCAGTTTTCCCACTTTATCTCAGACATAATTTCACTACCTCAACCCTCTTTCCACAGCTGCACATCATCCCATTGTAGAGACCCAAGCCCTCACTGATGGGGGCTGCAGGCTGCAATGCTGCAGGAGTGTTCTGAAGCAGATTTACCGTCGTTCATAAGCAAGTGTATCATCAGGCACGCTCTCAGAGCTAGCACTGCCACCAGGTGCTTCCCGTCCTCGGGGGGCTAGTCATCCAAGAGGTGGATCAGAATTCCTTAGCTCTCCAACTCCTCAGTCTGAGTGAGCGTGAATACCCGTCACAGGATTAGATGCCCACTAAAAGTGTCCTGTACGGGAGGGGGAACTCATGCACACCCAGGGCGGATTCATGTCAATGTATGGCAAAACCAACCAATATAATATTTTAAAATAATTAGCCTCCAATAAAAATAAAATAAAAAAATAAAAGTGTCCTGTGTCCTCTGACCGTTTTCTATTCAACTGTTGCTACAGTCCTTTCCTCATGATGAGCTTTATCATGAAACGTACCTGCCCTTCATATGCTGCAGATAGTGTCTCAGCTGAATTATTATTTTATATATGGGAATTCCTGATACGCTAATATTTTAAGTTTTTATACAGAAAACATGTATCCATCTTTACAGCTTCTTAGGCTTTATAACATGTTAAGATGGCAAAACAAAATTCTCTTTTGGGGGATCCAACCCGGTTTTTCGCTAACTGGGTAACCCACAGTTTCTAATACTGTTCATTAAAAAAACTCATCTCCACAGTGGCTGAACACATGCCCCGCATAAAAATACTAAACTACCATATGTTTCAGTCTTTCTGTATTCTCAATTTCTTCTATTACTCTGTTCTTAAATACTGAATCATCAGGCCATTTAAAAAGTACACGGACATTCTAATTCAGCAGATATCCTAACATTTGTGATACAAAAAGCTACATAACTCAAAGTGAAAATTTAACCCATACATCTTTGTTCCTGTGTTTCTGAAACCTGGTATCAACACTGATGCACTTGAAAAAGAAATGGTAATTTTAACCACATTTTATTATTACTGTTGGTGGGCTTCCGTCTATGGGGTCACACAGAGTCAGACACGACTGAAGTGACTTAGCAGCAGCAGCAAGTATAATTTACTCCAGCTATAATACATCCTCTAAAATGTCTACGGGGGAAGGGGGGGGATGCCTTTCCTTGATTTTCCTTTCCTCTGACTTCCTCCCACCAAGCTCAGTGCCTCCCCAGTCTTCACTCAGGAACCTGAACGGCATCAAACCCCTCACTGACCTCTGCTTACTCTAGGAATGGAAGACTCGGGAAAAGAAAAAAACTAAAACAGAGTGGCTCTATCAGAATCCCTATGGTCCAGTGGTTAGGACTTCACGCCTCCACTGCAGGAGTCCTTGTTCAATCCCTGGAAGGTGATCTAAGATCCCACAAGCTGCACAGCATAGCCTAAAATAAATTAACAAAATAAAGTGACCAAATCATGCATTCCCAATGGGGACAGGAATGAGAACTGGTCTTAAAGAGTGAAGAAAATCTTAGATAGTACAATGATTTGTGAGCTGAAAAAGGATCACAGTACGTAAACTGATATGCTGGGTAACTGTGTTATCAAAATTTCATGGAGGGAACAACCAACAACAACATTCATGGAGGGGAGATGGATGAATTAGGGGAAAGAATCTAAAAAAGGTTCCTTTGGGAGGGAAAAACGACAAAAGTTATGAAATACTAGTTTATAACGACTAAATTGCAAAAGATTTAATGGCCTGATAATACCAAGCGTTGGTAAGGGTATGTTCACTATTATTAAATGGGTAAACTGATACACTTTACCAAAAATTAGGGAGGAAAAAGAAAAAGAACTATCTTGCAAGAATAAACATGTGCAGCTCCTACCAGTAAACAAATCTTCTCTTAAAAATATACCCTAGGTTAACTGTTGTACATGTACATCAAAATATTCAAGAACATTTATAACGCTATTAATAAAAAAGACAAAAACAAAAAACCCACTAGAATCAACCCAACTGTCTATGAATATAGAATGGATAGTTCAGGGAACTATGAAATGCAGCAATGAAAACAAACCATACCCAAAAAATTACGTAAAGGAACATAGCACTGAAGGAAAAACAAAGTTACTAAGATTACCTACACTATAAACCCATTTTTGTAAGCTCAAAAGCAAGAATAAACATAATGTTCAAGAAATCATAAAATATATAATAAGAAACAGTTTAAAGAAAACAATACAGTACAAAATGTAGAAGAGTTGGGATGGTAGACACACAGACACAGAACGGTTCTGGCCACATCCTAGCTTCCAGCCAGAGAGTGGTGGAATAACATCTGTTTCATCATTTTTCGTCATAACTTACACACATTACATTATTCTTGTTAGTGCAGTATTTGGCTCTTCACAGTAAGGAACAATTAACATCAAATAAAACTTACATCCAACTCAAAAAAGAGGTCCCTTTCTTTACTTGCAATCTCATAATCTGCTCGGAGGGCCAAGTCGTGGATTTTGGTACATTCTCCTAAGTCCATGCGCTGTGAAAGAGAAACAAAAATTTACCCACAAACATCTAACCATTTGTAGGAAGCACATGACTTGGTGATAACTGTCATCAAAATCAACAATGTTTTTCTGAATGTTGACTATGATAAGAAAATTAAGAAACAATGTGGCCAAGAAGTCTTATTTTTCTTTTTCTACCATGATTACATGACACTCAGAAAAGGTGCATTTCAGTGTAATGATCTGTATCTCCTATGGAACCAGAGATTACTAGACTATTTTTCATTACTTAGCTTTCACCATTAATATTATTTCATAAGTGACATTAGAAATGTCTATTCAGTAAAGAGCAGCATGGGGGAAGGGGTGGCAAGAAGGCCAGGAAACAAGAGTATCACTGACAGCAACAAGTTTCCATGCATTCCTTCTTGTAATCCTGACCACTGAAGTCTAAATCACAGAGACAAGAAGAGGAGAGAACAGACAGAAATCAGGTTTTGGGGGGCTACCATGTAACCTAACACCTGACGTTAACTAGCTCTTTGCATACCAAAGGAAATAAAGCACAACTGGCTGACTCAAAGCCAATGAATCCATTCTCCTAACCTGGTAAAGGACTCTGGACACACACCTGGGGACACAGATTAGACCACTCACTTGCCCCACTTGAAAGACAAAAGGTTCTTTCACCAAAACAAATTATTTGTGTTACCAGTAAGGCCAGCCTGATGTGCTACCGCACACTGTGAGCACAGACAGAACAATTAGACAGCAGCAAGCATTTCTTACCTAAGTCCTAAGTAAAGGACCCTGTACAGGGACCTCCTCCACTCCTGTCTGTGGTCATCTCAACAGCTACAGGGACGTTTGGATGCTGAGGGTCAGGTTAACAAGTCAGAAAGTGCCAATTAACAAACCCCAACAGCCCGGTGAGGAGACGCCTCAGGAGCCCAAGCTGCTGGACACAAGCACAAGGGAAAGTTGTTCCCTACCTAAGAAGGGAACAAAGAGCAGCAGAGTCCAAAAATCCTTCAGCTCAAACTACAAGTGTGTTCAAAACAAGGTTAACAAGAAACTCCACGGATTACAAAATCCTTAACATTCTAGGACAGGATCCAGCTCTTCAGCCCTAATCTCAGAAGGTGCAGCCATCCTTTGGACAAAACGTCCTACAGCATCACCAGTGACAGAGACAAGAGTGGGCAGCCTAGGGTGGAGTTCATAGTCATTTTGACCAAATGGTAAACGCAAAAACTCTGTTCTCCTTCATTACGCTTACTATGAGGTCACGTGCAGCTTCTGTATGTTGGTTACATGGGGAATCCAGAGGTAAGGAAACACATGTTCTAAAAGCCAAAACTGCAACTAGAATTGCTGTCATTGTAAAGCTGGCAAATTCTGCTTCATTCACTCTTTTAAATACCAAACATAATCCTTAAAAACTACACAGCATCTGAACTAAGCCTATGGGCCACAGCTACTGAGCCGTTGTTCTAGAGTCTGAGAGCTGCAACTACTGAAGCCCATGCTCCACAAGAGAAGCCGCTGCAATGAGAAGACACTGAATGAGGAGACCGCTTGCTACAACTAGAGAGAATTCCATGCAGCAACAAAGAACCAGCACAGCCAAAAACAATGAATGAATAAATGTGCTTAAAAACATATATTTTATATCTATATACAGATTCTCGATTTCCCTAGTGGTCCAGTGGTTAACACTCCATACTTTCAAAGCAGGGGGTGCAGGTTTGATCTGTATTCAAGGAACTATGATCCCACATGCTCACAGCAAAAGAAACCACCCAAAGGTAACTAAGTGCTACAGCTGAAAGACGACACAGCTCTCAGAAATTCTCTAAATGCTAGCGAACACTGCTGCGTAAAGAAAACCACTTCCAGATGAAGCAAGCAACAAAACCACTAAGTACTAAAAATCTTAAATGCAAATCAACTTCCATTCTAAAAACTTCAACTGTCAAAAAAGTTTCAATACTAGGGAACCACACATGAAGCAAAATTAACCAACACCTTCCTTTAGATGGGAGTGCGCAAGCAGCCATGGCCGAAACAGGTGAAAGACAGGCCTGGGACTCCATGTGTCTCTGAAGGTCGCTCTGCAACTCTGCCAAGGAGGCAGAAGTACTAGCCAACTCCTCTGGCAGCCAAACACCCAGCAGAACTGAAATACCTCGCTCATTTACTTCTTCCAAAATACTGCAAGTGGCTGTCAAATGCAGCATGCCGACCTTTTATCTTCTTTTTTAATCGCACAAACATCTGTGTTCTCTGCCCTCCAGAGGTCTCACATGGCAGACAGGGAAGAGCAATAAAAGTTCTTTAGAGAACTTTCAGAAAACCAAAGTTCTTCCACAGAGACCAGTTACACTGCCTTCCCTCCAGCTATCCCTCTGGTCTTACTATTAATACACCATTTTCCCATTCCATTCCTCTGCTGCCTCACCCCTATTGACAGGACAGGGTCTGGAGCAGCCCTCAGCACGCTGGGGGTTCTAACCACTGTCCTGCTGCTTATACTCAGTCCATCTCCATGGAGCACAACAGACTCTACCCCCGCCACCCAGGAGCCCATGAGGCTCCATCTTTACACTCTCCACCCAAATTCCCAGCCCTCATCTCAACTGACCTCAGCAGTGAACACTTATTCACTGCACCTTTGCATAAAAACAGGTCTCCTGGGCTCTCTTCTCGGTTTGAGATACCTGTCCAATGGGGACGGCAGTGACACTGCTCAGTCCCTGGCCTCTCATCAAAGCCCCACAGTCTCTGCCTCCTCCCCCCGACCCACACCAACCCAGATGCACTCCTGCTTCCCTTGGCTCCATCAGTCACCTGGAGCGCTATTCCCGCAAAGGTGCACACGTGTGTTTTCTCAGCATTAAGGTCTCTGCTCCCGTATCCTGAGAGGCCTTTCCATATCGCCCTATCCAACAGTCCAGAACCTACTCGCTATTTACTGTCTGTCCTGTTTCTCCATTAGATGAGAGTAAACATCTTTTGTACCACATCCCCAGTGCCTGGCAGAGTACTTGTCCAGTAAATACTTGGCAAATTAACCTATACCTAATACACTAAACATTTGTAGAAATGCCCTCCCTCAACAGCATTCCACAAAAATACAGCTGAAATGTTTCACTCTGGTGCATGTCCCTCTACTTCTCTGACTTCTTCCACTAAGACCTACCAACAACAGCAGGTTAGGACACCGCCTACTCCAGGTTAGGAGCACACTCCTGGCTGCCTGCTATGACCAGTGGAAGGCAGCAGTCTACAGTGACGGCAACCCCATGATCCAGAGCACTCAGCAGTCATAACCAGTCAGCTGCAGGCAAGACCTCAGCTGACAGAGGCGTGAGGCTTTGCAGCCATTTCCTATTGGCGGTCAGAAGGGACAGCCTGAGAAGACTTAATACACCAGCTAGCTCAGTGTTCCAGAAACTCCTCCCTGAAATGGTAATGACAAAAGCACCAATTAATCCTAAAAATATGTGTTCCCCAGCACATGCATATTGGACCCTTAAAATGAGGAGACAATTTTTACATTACATGAGGGAGTTTTGACATCTTAAAATGGTGATGGTGTTTATGGGACTCATTTTCTGTAAGTGGCTGAATCATGGTAGATAATCTGACACTTTTTACTCTTCTTAAATATCATCTAACTTTGAATAAATGTTCATTCTGCAAAACTAGCATTTATCTGTTTGGTTCACCTGAAATGAACTTATAATTGTAAAGTTCTATACACATCAAGTCATGTACTGACTTCTTGAAAGAGTGGTGTAACACAAAACTACAAATTAAAATTAGTCCAGATTTTTTAAAAACCTACAATCTGGGAAAACCATACCCTGTTACCAGATCAAAAAACTAGTATGTGTTTAACCTGAAAACAAACCAACCCATAATCTTACACAGCTACAAGCTAACCTGAAGTACTCTTTTTGCTAAAGCCAAAGGAGACTAGTAACACTTAACTTGTGAATATCTCAGTATAAATAACTCTCCCAAAACCTGAAAACGTTACAAACAGAACTTTATAGAAATGAAATAACATTATATAAAATGTCACCAAACTAACCGAACCTACCACTTGAAGGACAGTAGGTAATTTCTGCTTAGTAAAGGAAAACACAATTCAATCTGAACACCCCCACTGTCTGCAGAGCACCCATGTCTCTGAGTATCCTTGGACATCCCCCCAGATGTACCTACCGTCCCAGCCAGAATGTCGTGGGGGCAGCAGTCCAGAAGATGACTCTTGCAGACACGGTCATCTGTAAACTTGACCCTCTGTCTGGTTTCGTCTCCTGAAATTCATGTGTGGTTTTAAATAAGACAATATTATCACATTAAGCACAAAAGCATATCTGGTACAATTCACCTGGATGATTTGCAGACTACCAAATACTCTGAAAAGCTGACCTAGATGGTTTTTTTTAAAAACTGGAACAAAATACAGATGATTTTTGATGCTACAATATCATGAAGAATGACGCTTAATGGGATCTGACTCCGTCATTGTGCCAAAGAGATCAAGGAGTCAGAAGTAAAATGTTGAGCACCAAAAGGCCATTAGCCCCACACATACATGTGGGCCATGAGATACCAAAACCCATGCTGATCAGAGGGCCATGAATCACCACATATGACTTAAAAGCTGGTAGTTTCCAACAAAAGCTACTTACTAATCATTTTGCTACAGACAAATGTATAGGCAATATTTTGCCCAAAATTACATGAAGAAAGCTTTCCTTTTCTATTACTGACTGATAAATAACCTAGCCTTAGTCTACCTATCCCCCTTCAACCCCCACCCTTAAAAAGAAAAAAATAAAAGAGTTGGCACCTGGGAGTCACTTTTAACAAGACAATACCAAGGGAAAAAAAGCAAAAAAGGAACCAGGTTAGTCAATACACACTGTGAGTTCCAACACATACTGTACCCATCTGCATTCTTCAAGACCTCAGCTGCAGAATTTTATGCCCGCTGTTGAAAAGTTTTAAAGGAAAAGTTTTCTTGCCCAACCTGCAGTAAGGAAGTCAGGGGAATGATACATAAAAGTAAAGGCAAAGTGGAATGTGACAGATTTTAAAGCTAATCTGTGTATATGACACAGAGTTGTGTAAAACTAAAGGAGGAATATATTTCAGGATTTGCAAGCATCCAGGATTAATGTAGTGTCTTTTATTGAAAATGTTTTCTTTCTAAACTACACTTTTAAAGTTACTTGTGAAAAAAAGCAAACACTTTTTTGTTATAACAGCTTAAAAATTGGTTGTGACTCACGGCTCGATGAACATGAGGCTTTTCTGCAACTCCCTTGCAGATTGATGTAGGCAGGCAAAGATACACTGAACCTTTATAAATAAAATAGAGGGGCCACAATTGTTCAGTTTGTATGAAATAAAAATATGGGAAGCAATTCAAAAGCAACTCAATATACAAAGAAAGCTAAAAAGCACTTATTCACCTATGAAATAAAGTGCAATGAATCTGCACAGCCCTGCGAATGTGCCAGTGTGAACTTACAACTTCATTACTTCGGTAGAAAAGAAAACACAAACCACAGCAGGTACATAGGTTGCAAAGATTCAACCGCTTTCTCCTGAGACAACCATCATGATATTGCGTTCCTCCCTACAGTACAACCTACCTAACGACTGCCAAGCGCAGGCTAAACAGAAGCTCTCCAGTGTGGCTGGGGAAAGGGGGGGCTGGAAAAGCACGCGGCAGAAACCCACGTTAGAAAAGCTCAATTTACGGCTCCCCTTACAATGGTACAGAACAACAACGGCAGGGTTCCAGGCCCATCCGGCTCCCTCGGGTGGAGGAGCTCCGCCAGCCCGCTGCCAGCGACCTGAGCCCACGCTGGCTGCAGCCCTTCGCCGACTCCCGGTTCGAGGAGAGGCGAGGGCCGCCGGAGGGCGGAGAAATCGCAGCAAGGTCAACGGGGAGTGGGCTGGCGCCCCACCGACAGCACGTGCTCCGAGGGAGGAGCCAGCCGGGGACCCACGCCGGCAGTGAAAGCTCAGACAAAGACCCGGCGCCCGCGGTCGGCACGCGGGGGAGGGAAGGGCGCCCGCGCAAGCGCAGACGGTCGCGGTCCCCGCCTCAGGCCGCCCGGCGGCCTCGCTTCGCTCCCGCCCCAGCCCTCGCCTGGCCGGCCGCCCCGACTCACCGTCCCGGGCCGTGCCCATGAGCTGGTCCAGCAGGGCCCGCATCTGCGCCTGGGCGGACATGGTGGCCGGCGAGAGCGGCAGGGGTGGCCGCGACGGCTTCTCTCAAGTGGCGGCAGCGGCGACGGCGACAAAAGCTGGTCCTGTCGGTCTCGAGCCCGCTCGGCTCCTCCTCGACGCGGGGAACGCCGGGAGGAAGTGCGTCGTCGCCGGCGCGTGGCCTGCTGGGAAATGTGGTCTGAAGGCGGGCCTGACGTTCCGTTGCGCAAATTACGCAAGCAAGCTGCTCAGGGGGCGGGGCTAATTCCCTCTCTGATTTTACTCGGGAGCCTAAAACCTCCCAGCTCCACCTAGGCGGAACTGCAATAAAGGGAAATAAATTTAGACAGTCCCAAACAGGAGAATAAATCCCGTGTTTTCTTGCTAGTAGTGAACCTGTGAATATCATTTAGCTACTTTCAGACTATTTTTTTACACCTGTGAAAATGGTGCCTGACAAATGACTTTTGTGAAAATTAAATTGAGCGTGGAATTAGGTTCTGTGACTACTACTTGCTGGTAGTCCCTCTGAGTTCACAGTGGCCTGGCCACTTCCAAGACTGACAGTGAACCTCTGACACATGCGTACAGCAGACAGTAGGGAACCGTAACTCCTACCACTGGAACTGTCCGTGTCTCCAGACGTGTATTGGAACGTCTTGTCCACACTTGTCCTGACTGCAGTGTCCCCACACCTGAAGGCCTGCAGGAGGCCTGACTGACTAACACGGGATCCTGAACAGCGTTGCCTTATATCAAGAAATCCATTTTACAGTAAAGAAGGTCAAGTATTTATTTCTGTCTAGCAAGTCACTTCAAAACATAACAGTGTAAAGCGAAAGTGATTATTTCTCATTTTTCTGCGGTGCTTAGGCAGGGATTAGCCAGCCCTGGGCTCCTTGATCTGGGGTTTGGCTGGGTTCACAAAATTGCTTGTATGAAACTGAGCAAAGATCCAAGAAGGCTGCACTGACATGCCCAGCCCCTCTGTGGTGCTCCACTGCTGCTTCTCTCTGTATGTGAGATCATAACATTCTGAAATCTAGCCCACTTTGCTATGGCAGCTGGTTGCCCCCAGGGAAGAAGTGGAAGCTGTCAGTCCTCTTAAGGCTCAGACCCCCAGAACTCTCCTTCTACCATTATCTGTTGGTCAAAGCAAGTCAAAAGGCCAGTGCAGATTCAAACATCCTTTTTTTTTTTTTTTTTTTTTTAGCTGCACTGGGTCTTGGTTGCTGTATGCCGGCTTTCTCTGGTTTCGGAAAGCAGAGACCACTCTCTAATTGTGATGCGTGGGATTCTCATTGTGGTGGCTACTCTTGCTGCAGAGCACTGGCTCTAGGGTGCTTGGGCTTCAGAGGTTGCAGCTCTGGAGAATGAGCTCAGTAGTAGTGGTGCACAGGTTTAATTGTCCTGCAGAATGTGGAATCTTCCCAGATCAGGTATTGAACCCTTGTCTACTTCATTGGCAGGTGATTCTTAACCACTGGACCGATAGGGAAGTCCCAGATGCTACCTTCTGATGTGAGGACCAGCTTGTGTGTATAAAGATGGGATTTTTCAGTAGTGATATTTGAAGCCTCTGACTGCAGTCCCCAGTACCCAAGTCATCCAAAGCTTTGGAATCGTCGGTGGGAAGCCATACCGACATCTCACCACTGCTCTCAGTAATCGCATCACGGAATTTGCACTTCTTGCCCCACCAAGAGGCTTCCCTCGTTGTCACTGAGGCCTGACGTGAATATGAATGCACAATCAGAAGCAAGAGGAATTATATTCTATGTGATGAAAGTTAAACTTGGACCAACTGGAGGTATAATTTGGTAGACAAATTTGTGACTTTTCCCATGACACTTCCAGCACCCACTGGCTATCTAGAGCCCAGGAACAGTTCTCTGGGAAAGCAAGGTGCCCAGCATAACACCACAAAGGGGCAATGGCCTGACACTGAGTAGGGGCAATGACACCTACTCATTTGTGCTCTGCTCCTTCCATGCCTCACTGCTTTCCTCCCACTCCTAATTCCCTGGGAATGAGGCCCTTAAGAAAACAGTACCAAAGCTTTGCTGTCAAGCTCTGCTTTCTGGGGAACTAAAGCTAAAACCTGCCTCTTGAGAAACCTGTATGCAGGTCAGGAAGCAACAGTCAGAACTGGACATGGAACAACAGACTGGTTCCAAATAGGAAAAGGAGTGCGTCAAGGCTGTATATTGTCACCTTGCTTATTTAACTTATATGCAGAGTACATCATGGGCTGGAATAAGCACAAGCTGGAATCAAGATTGCTGGGAGAAATATCAATAATCTCAGATATGCAGATGACACTACCCTTATGGCAGAAAGTGAAGAGGAACTAAAAAGCCTCTTGATGAAAGTGAAAGAGGAGAATGAAAAGGTTGGCTTGAAGCTCAACATTCAGAAAACAAAGATCATGGCATCTGGTCCCATCACTTCATGGGAAATAGATGGAAAACAGTGGAAACAGTGTCAGACTTTGTTTTTTTGGGCTCCAAAATCACTGCAGATGCTGATTGCAGCCAGGAAATTAAAAGACGCTTACTCCTTGGAAGGAAAGTTATGACCAACCTTGATAATATATTAAAAAGCAGAGACATTACTTTGCCAACAAAGGTCCGTCTAGTCAAGGCTATGGTTTTTCCCGTGGTCATGTATGGATGTGAGAGTTGGACTGTGAAGAAAGCTGATCGCCGAAGAATTGATGCTTTTGAACTGTGGTGTTGGAGAAGACTCTTGAGGGTCCCTTGTACCGCAAGGAGATCCAACCAGTCCATTCTAAGGGAGATCGATCCTGGGTGTTCATTGGAAGGACTGATGCTAAAGCTGAAACTCCAATACTTTGGCCACCTCATGCGACGAGTTGACTCACTGGAAAAGAGTCTGATGCTGGGAAAGGTTGGGGGCGGGAGGAGAAGGGGACGACCGAGAATGAGATGGCTGGATGGCATCACCGACTCTGTGGACACGAGTTTGAGTGAACTCCGGGAGTTGGTGATGGACAGGGAGGCCTGGCGTGCTGTGATTCGTGTGGTTGCGGAGAGTCGGACACGACTGAGCGACTGAACTGAACTGAATTGAACTGAAAGCTAAACAGCACCAAATCTAGATCTGCACTAAAGGAATGTATAAAGGATGCCATTCAGAAAGAAAATTATCTCAAAAGACAGTCTGAGATGTATGAAGGAATGGTGAGCAAAAAGGAAAAAAATGGTGAACATGTAAAAATGAAAACAAAATCATATATATAATATATACTGACCTCCTCACACACTTCTTTGGAGCAGTTCTGAAGTTCAGAGCTTATCGTCTTCAGGGCTACTGTTTTCAGTATATCCCAAGTAAGACTGAACTCACTGCTCTCGTATTGTGTGTATCTGTGTTGCTGTTTTTTTTATTCAACATTGCCCAGAACTTCACCTCAGTGTCTGCAGTTTCCTTCCGTCCCTTCCTGCTCTAAAATTCTTCCTCAAAGAATGCATCAGGCCTACCTAGTTTATACTGGTGAAAAAAGTGGTTTTCAACTTTTTTTTTTTTCCCTCCACACTTTCAGTCCTTTTAATTAGGTGCTCTAAGAAGAGGTCAGAACGGTAGGCAGGGTAGAGAAGCTGGTGCTTCTTAAGCCCCTTCCAGCAACCAGTCAGTCTTCATCCTCTGGCAGCTGGATCTTGCTGGGGTCGTGGAAGCAGCTGGATTCCATGATGGGAAGGCCATTGGCCTCTGGGTATTTCACAAGCCTCTCAGCTTCCCGGGAGGCCCACTGCTGCATCCTGTAGTCAGGCAGATAAGTCACATTCAACCCAACTTTTTAGAGGAACAGATCATTCCAATCCACAAACCTCTCCAAAAAATAAAAAAGGTCACTGCCCAATTCTTTCTGTGAGGCCACTAAAGTCTTGATAACAAAACTAGACAAGGATAATAAAATGAAGTGTGGTATAATCCAACCTCACTCATTAACATAGGGGCAAACATTCTAAACAGTGTCAGCAAGTGAAATCTAGCAGCATGTATAAGGGTAATAGACCATGAACAAATTGGTTTAAGTTAGGAATACAAGGATCAGTTATCTTTAGAAAGTTAATGGCATTTATTACTTCAAAAGATTAAAGAAGAAAAACCACATAATCACCTTAAGAGATGCAGAAAAAAAACAGTTAATAAAATATAATGCATGTTGATGATCAATTGACCTAAGAAAGAAATGAAAAACTTTATTCAAGTCAATTTGAGGATTATAGCCCAGGAAGAGCATCTCAGAAAACTCTGAGAACTGTTAGAAGTCAAGGAAGAGTTATATAAGCTTTTTGAGACAGAGGGATGTTCATCAATGACATATTATTGACAATTTACATGGTAACCAGATCTAAGTGTCATCATGGCAGGTCATGTGTCCCTATACAAGATCAAGAAAGAATGTTATCTTTTAAGGAGCTGTCTTGTTGGTGCTGAGAGAATGCTGCTCTTTATGGTTGAGCTGGTATTCCATGAAGGGGAAGGCTGGTCCATGTGTAACACAGACACACGATGCACAGTATGTGGGAAGAGGGGGCCAAAGGGCAGACAAGAATTTTTCATGTTTAAATTTTTCTTGTCTTGTCGTAAAATATGAATTTTATTTCACAATGATATAAGGAAATCAGGAATAGAAGAAAACATTTCTAACCTGTTTTAAAAAAGAAAAATTTGTCACTCAATCGTGTCCAACTCTTTGTGACCCCATGGACTCTAGCCCACCACGCTCCTCCATCCATGGGATTCTCCAGGCAAGAATACTGAAGTGAGTAGCCATTGCCTTCCCCAGGGGATCTTCCCAACCTAGGGATTGAACCTGTGCCTCCTGCATTGCAGGCAGATTCTTTACCCTCTGAGCCACCAGGGAAGCCCAAACCTGTTAAAGAATATCTAAAAAAAAAAAGAAAAAAAATTTGAATTTTCTCAGAATCATAGCATCTGAACAAAGACCATTTTCTTTCTTTTCCTTTGATCCTTAACTCTTTATTCTCTTTATTGTAACTGTGATCATATGGCCCCAGCACACCAGAATACATACTGATCCCAGAAAGAAGCTATGAGCAAATAAGACTTCTCTCCATTTCCCAGTGCTCCAAAAAGAGCCCTAGTCCCCTGAGACTCTTCACATACTTTAAAGAATTGCGTCCGGGCTAAGTCGCTTCAGTAGTGTCCAACTCTTTGCAACCCTATAAACCGTAGCCCGCCAGGCTCCTCTGTCCATGGGATTCTCCAGGCAAGAATACTGGAGTGGGTTGCCATTCCCTTCTCCAGAGGATCCTCCACACCCAGGGATGGAACCTGGGTCTCCTGCATTGCAGTCAGATTCTTTACCATCTGAGCCACCAGAGAAGCCTGGGGGAGAATTAGGTCTGTAGTTAATTGTCTAGTTAATTGCTGTGATTCAAAAGTATAATAACTTGCCTTATCTCTCTGAGAGGGTCAAGTAGTTACAGACTGGCTTAGGTGCCCAGGTACTGAGGAGAAAGGGCGGTTATCTTGATCCAGATGTTTACATTTCAAGGAAAGTGAGGTCCAGGAGTCTTAAAAGTCTAGACCTAGGACCCTTGGGCTGCCTGGGTCTAGAGAGATTCATCTACATACTAAAGGACTCAAATCTGGAGGGGATCCAGATCCCCTCTCTGAACAAATAAAAGTGATTTTTCTGACCCTCTCAACTGTGCAGCATCTGGCCACTCAAAAAAGACAAATTTCCATCAGTTCTCAGTGGGCTGGGTGGGTGTGGGGGAGGCCTGTGGAGGGTGTCTAATAGTTACTGTTCAGTTCAATTCAGTTCAGTCGCTCAGTCGTGTCCGACTCTCCGCAACCCCATGAATCACAGCACACCAGGCCTCCCTGTCCATCACCAAATCCCGGAGTTCACTCAAACTCATGTCCACAGAGTCGGTGATGCCATCCAGCCATCTCATTCTCTGTCGTCCCCTTCTCCTCCCGCCCCCAACCTTTCCCAGCATCAGACTCTTTTCCAGTGAGTCAACTCGTCGCATGAGGTGGCCAAAGTATTGGAGTTTCAGCTTTAGCATCAGTCCTTCCAATGAACACCCAGGATCGATCTCCCTTAGAATGGACTGGTTGGATCTCCTTGCAGTCCAAGGGACTCTCAAGAGTCTTCTCCAGCACCACAGTTCAAAAGCATCAATTCTTCAGCGATCAGCTTTCTTCACAATCCAACTCTCACATCCATACATGACCACGGGAAAAACCATAGCCTTGACTAGACGGACCTTTGTTGGCAAAGTAATGTCTCTGCTTTTTAATATACTATCAAGGTTGGTCATAACTTTCCTTCCAAGGAGTAAGCGTCTTTTAATTTCCTGGCTGCAATCAGCATCTGCAGTGATTTTGGAGCCCTAAAAAATAAAGTCTGACACTGTTTCCACTGTTTCCCCATCTATTTCCCATGAAGTGATGGGACCATATGCCATGATCTTTGTTTTCTGAATGTTGAGCTTCAAGCCAACCTTTTCACTCTCCTCTTTCAATTTCATCAAGAGGCTTTTTAGTTCCTCTTCACTTTCTGCCATAAGGGTAGTGTCATCTGCATATCTGAGGTTATTTATATTTGTCCCGACAATCTTGATTCCAGCTGGTGCTTCTTCCAGCCCAGCGTTCCTCATGATGTACTCTGCATATAAGTTAAATAGGCAAGGTGACAATATACAGCCTTGATGTACTCCTTTTCCTATTTGGAACCAGTCTGTTGTTCCATGTCCAGTTCTAACTGTTGCTTCCTGACCTGCATACAGGTTTCTCAAGAGGCAGGTCAGGTGGTCTGGTATTCCCATGTCTTTCAGAATGTTCCACAGTTACTGTTACTGTGGGGTAATTAATAAAAAACCTAATTTAATGCAGAACACCTTGTGTGAGCATTAGGACAAAGTTAATAAGGCTTAATGTTAAAAACCCAACAGAAACCCATGCATATATAGTTTTTTTTTTTTAAATATGGCAAGTGCCATTGCACACTGCTGGAGGAAAGAGGGACTAATTTAATAAATGGCTCTAGGACTGTTGGTTATCCAAGTGGGCAAAAAATGAAGTTACCTATTTAGCCCATACTAAAGCTATTCCAATTGAGCTATTTCAAATCCTGAAAGATGATGCTGTGAAAGTGCTGCACTCAATATGCCAGCAAATTTGAAAAACTCAGCAGTGGCCACAGGACTAGAAAAGGTCAGTCTTCATTCCAATCCCAAAGAAAGGCAATGCCAAAGAATGCTCAAACTACCGCACAATTGCACTTATCTCACACGCTAGTAAAGTCATGCTCAAAATTCTCCAAGCCAGGCTTCAGCAATATGTGAACCGTGAACTTCCAGATGTTCAAGCAGATTTTAGAAAAGGCAGAGGAACCAGAGATCAAATTGCCAACATCCGCTGGATCATGGAGAAAGCAAGAGAGTTCCAGAAAAACATCTATTTCTGCTTCATTGACTATGCCAAAGCCTTTGACTGTGTGGATCACAATAAACTGTGGAACATTCTGAAAGACATGGGAATACCAGATCACCTGACCTGCCTCTTGAGAAACCTGTATGCAGGTCAGGAAGCAACAGTTAGAACTGGACATGGAACAACAGACTGGTTCCAAATAGGAAAAGGAGTACGTCAAGGTTGTATATTGTCACCTTGCTTATTTAACTTATATGCAGAGTACATCATGAGGAACGCTGGGCTGGAAGAAGCACCAGCTGGAATCAAGATTGTCGGGACAAATATCAATAACCTCAGATATGCAGATGACACTACCCTTATGGCAGAAAGTGAAGAGGAACTCAAAAAGCCTCTTGATGAAAGTGAAAGAGGAGAGTGAAAAGTTTGGCTTGAAGCTCAACATTCAGAAAACAAAGATCATGGCATATGGTCCCATCACTTCATGGGAAATAGATGGGGAAACAGTGGAAACAGTGTCAGACTTTATTTTGGGGGGCTCTAAAATCACTGCAGATGCTGATTGCAGCCAGGAAATTAAAAGACGCTTATTCCTTGGAAGGAAAGTTATGACCAACCTTGATAATATATTAAAAAGCAGAGACATTACTTTGCCAACAAAGGTCCGTCTAGTCAAGGCTATGGTTTTTCCCGTGGTCATGTATGGATGTGAGAGTTGGGCTGTGAAGAAAGCTGATCGCCGAAGAATTGATGCTTTTGAACTGTGGTGCTGGAGAAGACTCTTGAGAGTCCCTTGGACTGCAAGGAGATCCAACCAGTCCATTCTAGCGGAGATCAATCCTGGGTGTTCATTGGAAGGACTATGCTAAAGCTGAAACTCCAATACTTTGGCCACCTCATGCGACGAGTTGACTCACTGGAAAAGAATCTGATGCTGGGAGGGATTGGAGGTGGGAGGAGAAGGGGACGACAGAGAATGAGATGGCTGGATGGAATCATCAACTCGATGGACATGAGTTCGAGTGAACTCTGGGAGTCGGTGATGGACTGGGAGGCCTGGCGTGCTGTGATTCATGGGGTCGCAAAGAGTCGGACACGACTGAGCGACTGAACCTAACTGAACTGAACTGAAAGCTATGCCAAACTGAATTAAGGACTTAAATATTAAAATAAAAACTTTAAAACTTGGGGTAGGAAAGGATTCTTTAAACAAGACAAAGAAGGTACTTATCATAAAAGGCTGGCACTTTCTATAATTAAATAGAAACCCATAAAGTGAAAAGACAAGGCGCAAAACGATATAACGTTTTAACGATACAAGCAACCGACAAGAATTTAACATTCCTGAGCGCTAGGAAACAGTACGAAAACACACCCCACTGAGCAGAAAACTGGACCAACGACCAGAATAGGCACTTCCGGAAGAGGAAGCGTCGCCCATCACAAGGAAAACCTACGAAAGAGGCTCCAACGCGCCGACAACCGCGGAACCGCAGCAGAGCAGCCCGGTGTGCAGCTCCAAGTGCAACTCGCCCGGCGGACCCGCACCGCAGTCAGCGTTGCTCGGCAACCGTGCGGGCCGCAAGGCGGGGCCGGACCTGGGGCGCTTCCGCCTGGCTCGCCCCACCCGACCGGAAGTGACGCCAGAGGCGGGCCCGTGCGGCCTGCAGCGGCGAGGCAGCAGCTCCGGCAGCCTCGCGAGGGCGCGGCGGCAGGTGAGTAGCGCGTCCTCGTCCTCCTCGCGCGTGCGCGCCGCGGGGCTCGCGCGGTCCGCCTCCTCCCTGCCTGCAGCTTGTGTCCGCGCCGCCGCGGGGTCCCAGGAGACCCCAGCCCCCAGGGCCCGATCGTGCTCCCGCCCACCGCCCGGCATTGGGGTCCGCGCGTGTCCGCGCCGCCCGGTGGGTGGAGGCGCTCCGAGCAGATCCGACTCCCGCAGCCCGGGCTCCAGTTCAGCCGCGCTTTTCCCCCAGGACAGGATTAACTCCCACCCCTCGTTAGCTGCTCTGGAGGCGAGCCAGCCATTGCTTCATGGGTTGCCTGGGAGTGATTTTAAAATATGCTAAGACAGGATGTCCGTGAGCTCGCCACTGTCAGAGATCCACGTTCTGTTACTAGGACAGCGCCTGTCAGACGACCGGCCCGGTAACCAAAGCTCAGCTGACGGTTACTCATCTATGGGGTGATCGCTCTCTGCAGCCGGTCTTCTAAGCAAAAGCAAGGCAGAGTTGGAAAGGAGGAAGAACGCTGTCCGTCTGTGAGACTTCCAGCTCCCCCGTGAATTGACTGCCTGGGAACTGACAGGCAAATCCTTGCAACCCTATAATTTCAGCCGAGGAGCTTGTGCGATGGGCTTGCCTCCTCCGAGGCTGCTGATTGCCTGGAGAATTCCATGGACAGAGGAGCCTGGCAGGCTACAGTCCATGAGCAAAGAGTAGGACACGACTGAGCGACTCACTCACTCAGGCTGCTGATGTCCTGAGCCTCACCCAGACCTCTCCCCTCCTTTCTTGCACTTTGACTGTGAGCCTGCAGTTACAGCAGCTCAAGGGAACTCAAAAAGTGTGGGGTGGGTGGGGGGGTGAGGCCTGGTTCTCTGTGCTGAGGATTTAGCACTTATCAAGGAATTCCTGTTCTCAAGGAGCTTCAATTCTATGGGAAGATACAGATAGTAAGTACAATAAGTTAGCTAAATTAGGAGCAGGAAAGGGTGAAATGAAAATGGCCCTGTTAGCAACCAAGTGGAGATTTGCTTGGGCATTTTACCAGTTCTCTGAGCCCCTGTTGCACTGCTTCTAGTGCTTTCGGCTTCGAGTGTCAAGTATCTATTAAAACTAGTTCAACCTCTGGAGGGATTCCAGTGCCTTTCATTTAGGAATGTCCAGGGGACCAGAAACAGATGGGGCCAGCAGCTTAAATGAGACCATCAGGACCTGATGATGGCACATGGGGTCTCACTAGTACCACCACCTTCTCACATAGCTCTTTAATCTGTTTATGTGTTGGCTTTCTTCTCAGGTTCTTGACTCTGTCCTACCTGCTTGTATTAGTTATCTGCTGCTCTGTAACAAATCAGCACAAAGTTTAATGTATTAAAACATCAAACATTTATTATCAGTTTCTGTGGGTCAGGAATTCAGGAGTGACTTAGGTGATTATCGTTCAAGGACTCTCATGGGGTTGCAACCAAGATACTGGCTGGGGCCACAGTCCTTTAACGTCTTGATTGGGACTGGAGGTTCTGACTCCAGGATAGCGTGCTCACTCAAGACCTCGGTGCCTTCTGGGCTGTTGGTTGGAGTCCTAATATGCTAGCTTGGGGGGCTTTTGCACAGGGCCCACATCCTCCTCGCCTCAAAGCAGGACGTCAGAGAGGAGAGGATGGTGAAGCCACCACACCTTTATGAACTTGTTTTGCAATTTTGCTGGTTTTTCTGCCACATTCTATCCTGCTAGCATCACTAAGCACATAAGACTTCACCTTTTATTCTTTTAAAAAACGATACGACCAAGGTATATTGGATATGCCTAGAATGTATCTGGTGGGTCTTTAACATATCTAGGAAGCCCCGGTCTAAGCAGAATTTTGGCTGGTTCTGGGTAGTCATGATGGGAAGGAAAGTGTTTCAGGGAAGTTTTAAGGGGCAGAGTAGGCATTTATTTATTTACTTACTTTTTGGCCGTGCTGGGTCTTTGCTGTGGCATTCGGGCTTAGTTACTCTCCAGCCTATGGGGTCTTAGTTCCCCTGCGAGGGGTCGAAGCCACTTTTCCTGCATTGAGAGGCAAATTCTTAACCACTGGACTGCCAGAAAGGTCCTCAAAGACTTCATCTTGAAGGAAAGCACATCAGAGAGCTTGTGAACTTATTTTAAAACCACTCCTGTGGGAAGAGTGCCTCTTCTCTGTAATTCCAGCTGGATCCTAACCCCTGTTAGCTAACTAACCCCTGTTAGCTAACGGACAGCTAACCCTAGAGAAGGAGCTCTCCTCAGAGTTACCAGAACCACAGTCAGCTTGTGGAAAAGTGCATTTACCCAGAGAAAATCCAGGTGCGCTTATAGAGAGAAGGAGTAGATGTCAGGTAGTCAAACTGACCCGACATCTGATACATGCTGTGTATTTCAAACCAGGTTTTAAAAGTCACCTGCTCCTGCACAGTTTATATTTCAAAATAAACTGTTAATAAGTGCATTTATGAAAAAGCCCACAAAAAGAAAAACAGCAACAACAAAAAATGCGTTTATGAATTACTCTTCCAAGAAAAGTTTACAGAGAGAGCATAGGAAGAATTGGACATTTATTGACAGGTGAACATGTGTGTTTATTTTATGCCGTGCACTGTGCTTTATCCTGGGAAAACAAAGGCCACAAAGAAGGGATATCTCTGAAGTTTCTGCCATCTGGGGCAGGTCTCACCAGTGGCTCAGTGAGTAAGGAGCAGTGGCGGGTATGGAGGGGGTGGTCTGGTTTGAGTGGGTGTTTAAGGCCTTACAACTGAGGGAACAGATGCTCGGTGTAGGGTTTGGGGAGAGATGGTCGGCAAGAGCCAGGTGGTGAAAAGACCTGCAGGCAAATTGTGAAGGGTTGGTCAAGAGTTTCAAGCAGGGGAATGACATAATCAGGAGATGTTTTAGAAAGATGTCTCTTGCAGCATGAAGGCAGGTTTTTTTAATCAAGATTTGAGAGGGCTACAGAAATCCAAGTGAGAAGTTATGAAAGTGTGACCTGAAGTAGTTGCTGTTAGTAGGAAGAGCTAATTCAAGAGGTAAGTCAGAATCTACAGGGTTGGTTGGTTGTTTCAAAATGTACTGGATACCTCACTCAAAATCCGTCTTTATAAAACCCACAAACTCAGTGAATTTTGTTCCCTCTCTCACTGTGTTAAATCCTTCATGGAATTTGAATATGGTGTCCAAAAAGAAGAAGAAGAACACTGATTCCTAAATGAATAACCAGGAAGCAGATGTTGAGAGATCAAATGGCATGTCTCCGGAATTGGAGCAACTTTTTTAAAAACTGGAGGTGGGGCATGGTCGAGAAGAGTGCCGGTCTATCGCTCTGTTAGAAACCATTGAACTGGCTGAATGGAAGGATGGGGCTAGTGCTCTCTGCACTCACGAACATCTAAACGTTTGTGTGCCAAAAACTTAAAAAATAAGTAAATTCAAGTGAAGACCAACTTATAGGATTGATGAAAGGTGATCAAATAAGAGTTATTCTTTATCTTCTTAAAAGCTTTGCCTTCCCTAATGTGAGGACAAGAAGCAACACTGGTTTGTGGGGGAAATCAGAGGAAATTAAATCTGTCTTAGAACTCAGGTAAAAGGCTTCTTCCCTGTGATTTTATGGATAAATTTGCAAAACCTTGTTCTGTGTAATAGTCATTCATCTGAAATGCAGGTGGCTAGTCCTCCTTAGCTCACTCTTAGGCAGTGTTCCAGCCACCCTCACCCCCTCTGACATGTGAGGCCTTGAGTCTCGTGAAGGAAAGGAATTTTGCTGAGGTCTGGTCCCTAAGCACTGATCTGCCCGTGAAACACTTGTCTTTATCTGGGAACTGTGAATGATCTTAAAATTTGACCTCATTTGAAAGATGATGAAGGGCATCTTCTTTGTCTTGAGATTATTTGCTTAGTGACAAGAGGAAATAGTTGTTTGGCTGTAACAACTGAACACTGAAGTGGGCATTGTCTGACTTCTGCTTTGCTCAGCCAAAAACCCAGTTTGCCCAGTTGGGTTTTGTGGGCGTCTCTCACATGCATGCCTCTGGTTGAATGCTGTCGGAGCAGTCCTGATGTAAAGACATTCCTAGACTGCTTATGTCTGCCATAGCTGGCTTTGGGGACACACGTTGTGGTACTTGTGCTGTAAGGTGGACTCATGATTACAGGTCAGGAGGTCTGAGCACCAAGACAAGCTCTTGAATGAAGCTTTCTCCCCATGTAACTGACACTTACCCAGTGTCTGCCGTGTGTTTGGCACCGGGAGTCTGGCTACCCTAAAACAGCCTTTGGTCAGTGGCTGTAGGAGGAGTATCATGGGTGCTTTGAAAGAAAAAGGCCGAGTTCTCCGGTGGAAGGTGGCCCGCCCGGTCCATGGGGCTCACACAAAACTTCCTGAGGTTTGACGCGGTCCAGCCGAGGCTCGGAGGATTGAGAGGGCCTCCTGGCAGGGGACCCAGCCCCCCAGAAGACTTGAAAACCAGCCCCCTTACTGGTCAGGTCACAGCACGGCCAAGTGAGCAAAGGCAGTGTGCCCAGAGGACACACGATCAGATGCTGTGTGTTCCATCCTGTATGATCCCTGTCCCTTTGAAATATAACCCTGCTGAGTGTGAGTTAGGGGGAGAGCTTCCCACCGAGAGAAGCCTGCTCCTCCCTCACCCGCGCCTTAAGAGTCTCGCTGGACCTGATCAGTCCTCGATTAAACCTTTTCATGGTTTAATCCAGTGACAAAATCCTTTTGATTTCTCTCAATAACTAGTGAAGCTAAAAGAGTGAGGTTAATCTATAATCAGAGTTTTTTCTGAGTGTTCTCTACATGTTTTTCATGTTTTCTAATTCACAGTTACCTTTGATTAAAATAATATCTGCTTTGTGATGCTGTCACCCTAGTAAGGTCAAGTAATAGAAGCAGCTATTCCTGCGTGAATGGAGGGAGGTGGTCTGTGTCTCCACCAGGACTTCTGGGCAAATACCAGCGGGTGCCTCCTTCCTTCTTGCCTCACAGAGCACACTGTGGTTCCATGTTCTCAAAATTCTCAGCTAAAACCAGAGTTAAGATTTTAAGGCATGCAGTTTAAACAAAAATTTTAGTTACTTTAAGCCAATTTTTAAAAATATGCAAACAGCCTTTCTGTTTGAAGTGCTTAATTTTCAATGTCTGACCTCTTTGATTCGTAGGTTGAAAATTTCTTTAAAAGAATGCTGTGGGGACTCCCCTTTTGGCCCAGTGGCTAAGAATCTGTCTTGCAACGCAGGGCACATGGGTTTGATCCTTGGTTGGGAAACTGAGATCCCACAAGCCTCTCTGCACAACCAAAAAAAGAATGCTGTACATTTGAACATTCTGAAATTGGGCAGGGGGTGGGGGACCTGTTTCTTATTAAACTCCTCTAAAATGATCTCTCCAAAAAAAGTTACCAAATTTTAGTTTAAAAAGTTAACCCCCTGCTTTCATAATCCATGTAGAATTGTGAGGTCCTTCTTGGGGCGATTCTCCCTCTGCCTTGTTAGACTCTTGGTGCTTTCGTTATCCAGCAAACAAAGTTAGGGTGAGGCTTTTTTATTTTTTACTTTTCTGTTGTCTCTGACTCAGTTAACTCTTCTCAGAGAAAGAACTCTTGGAGGAAAAGGAGTTATTTCTTTTCTCCAAATACTGCCTCTTCTTGCCCCTCCAAATGTTAAACTCTTGCTGGGTGTTCTGTCCTTCCCCGCTGGGCGGGAGCACAGGTTTGGCCTTGAGCAGACACGCCCAGGGGAGCTGGGTGAGGCTCCTTAGTGCTGGAGGCGGTGGGCGGGGGGTGGCTTTGAAAAGCCTCACACAGTGATTGCATGTTTATCTCAAGCAGGTGCTTCTTAGACTCATACATTTTACCTTAGCAGATAACATCTTGATGCATTTTCTTTCTTACTTCTCACTTTCCCCTTTATTTCTTTTTTCTGTTGGTTTACTTTCGTAGTTATTTGGGAAGCTCAGAAGCGTCAGGAGAAAAATAACCCAGTGACAAAAAATCCTGTGAATCAGCTTGAATTCTGTCGTTAAGTCCCAGAGCTGCTTAGAAATGACAGAAAAGGACAGGGGTGCAAATGAGGTCAGGATTCAAATCGCTGAGCCTCAGGGCCTTGCCCTTTATTATCTTTTCTGTCTCTGTTGTATCCTAACAGCTGTTATTTGAGGTGAAAGTGAAAGTCACTCAGCTGTGTCTGACTCTTTGTGACCCCATGGACTGTACAGTCCATGGAATTCTCCAGGCCAGAACACTAAAGGTGATGATAGCCTTTACCTTCTCCAGAATCTTCCCAACCCATGGATCGAGCCCAGGTCTCCCGCATTGCAGGTGGATTCTTTACCAGCTGAACCACCAGGGAAGCCCAAGAATACTGGAGTGGGTAGGCTATCTCTTCTCCAGCGGATCTTCCTGACCCATGAATTGAACCGGGATCTCCTGAATTGCAGGTGGATTCTTTACCAGCTGAGCTATCAGGGAAGCCCCATTTGAGGTGAAAGCGGCTTCATTCCCTCGGTGTCTGTGTGCCCAGCGTGGGCTGCGCTGTCCTTCAGCATCTGTTGCCCTTATGCTGATGAGGATGCATACACAAGGCTTCCACATTGAGTTTTGCTGATGTAGAAAATATGCATTCCGTGCCCAGGTTCCAGCGGGCCCGTTACTGAGAGCCGGTCGGTGGGGGGCTGTGGGTCTTTCCTGTGTTGGCAGGTGAGGGGCTAATTAATCAACACACCTGGGTTTGGGCTTCGTTCTGGGGTTAGGGTTGCAGAGGCTTCATTGCGGTATTAGAGGCAAAAGACCTGTTCAGTTCAGTTCAGTTCAGTCGCTCAGTTGTGTCTGACTCTTTGCGACCCCATGAATCACACAACACGCCAGGCCTCCCTGTCCATCACCAACTCCCAAAGTTCACTCAAACTCATGTCCATCGAGTTGGTGATGCCATCCTGTTAAGTTTCTCTGATTCCCTCTTTGTGTGGAATTGAACCAGAGCAGCTGCGATCTGAAACAGACCGGAAAAAAGCCTGGGGTTCACCGACTGACTGATTCGGCTCCAGGGAGACTTTGGGCACTTTACTCTGCATCTGCCAGGCTCAGGGGTCAGTCAGGCTGGCACCTTGAGCCACTCTCAGCGCCTTCAGTTGTGAGTGGTGCTGTGGGTGCCCAGGCCAGGTCCAGGTGTGCCCTCGGCTTTGGGGACCCTGGAGCCCTGCCACGCCCTCACAGGGTCCCCTCCTGCCCGGGCAGGCCCTTCAGGACCTCAGGCACCTGTGCTGTCTTCTTCGGGGACTCACTGTATGTGAGCAGCAGAGAACCAGAGGGATGTTCTCCCCATGGTGCGAAGGGAAGTGATTGCCGTGAGGGGCCTGCAGAAAAGCGATGATTGGTTTGAAATAGGCAGGGTGGAGGTTGGCTCTTCTCAGAGGTCTTTGCAGAAACTCCACTGTGGTTGATGTTCTGCCAAGAACAAGCAGAACAAAGCACAAACAGTTCTCTGACTCTGGAGCAGAAGCTTCGAAATCAGGCAGCTCCAGGGCGGCGCCAGCACTAGGGGAGCTCTGACCCCCCTTCTTTATTATTTTTTAAACTGTGTACTTGGAACTAATTATAGGCTCACAAGATGTTAAAGAAAGCTCGCAGGGCTGGCCCCAGCTGGTGGTGACGTCCAGCGTGGTGTCGGAGACACCATGGCGCAGACCCGCCTCCCCCTGGCCGCCAGCCTCTTCCACACACGCTCCCTTGTCCCTGTGTCTGAGAACGGGGGCGGCGGCAGTGCCATGGGCATGTGAACCCCCCACCTGACACAAGAGCCCCGCCTGGCCTGTAGGGACCCAGGAAAGAGGAGGAGTCCAGGGAGTGGTTTAGAGTCTTTCCCCAGTCTTCCCTCTGTGCAACCAGCTTGTTTCCAGGTGAGTCAAGTCTTGTTACTTGGTAAGGTTTCTCTCCTAAGAACACAAACCTTCCCCAGGAAGGAGCACAGTATTGTTACAAAATATCTTTAACTTGAACTCTGTTAATGATTAAAAGGAAAAAAGTTATTCAGAGTAACTAGAGTGAGCTCTTGACTCAGGGAGCGGTGTGTGGCCTTCTGGCTCCCAAGGGGGATAGGCAGCAGAGCTTAGGGCCAGCGCTGCTTCAGCCTCCAGCTGGCCCTGGCCCACCCCGGTGCACTGTTACCTCACAGGAGCTGAAACGGCTCTCGAAGACACTGCGAGGTAGAGCTCAGTATTTCACTTTCCGGAGCGGTTTATTACTGGCCCGAGTATCAAAACTCTGTGCAGGCAGGCTCTGCCTGAGGTGAGGGCGGTGGCCTGCGGCTTGCTCACAGGCGTGACCTGAGGCTTGGGGCCTGCGTGGCTACACAGCAGGATGGAGAGCCTTGCACGTGACATGTGCTTACATGGGACTAGTCTGTCCATGCTGCCTGCCGTGCTGTCTCTGGACTCCTCCAGGGCCCTGGTGGGAGGGTGCGGGGCTGGAAACGGGGCTGGCCCAGGGGGTGGGCGGTCCACAGTGGATGGACAACCGGAGGGGTGACCAGCTTGCCCCAGGAGCATCCCACTGAGAGAGCCCAAGGCAGAGCCTGGTGCCAGCCCCGACTGCCCCTGGCTGTGGGCCGGCCGAGCCCCAGACACCTCCCCGGTGCCCACCAATTTCAGAGTTTGGCTCTCCGGCTCCCCTCAATTCTGGCATTGTCTGCGTGACTTAGTCACTGAACCACGCAAACAACAACTTCTTTCCAACAAATTCTGTTTCTACCAACATTAGCTGCGGTATTTTGGCAAACAGGAACCTTGGGTGGTGTAGCGAGGTTGGACCGGCACCTTGGACAGGACACCAGAGGGCCTGCACCTGTCATGGGCTGCAGCTCTGGGGGCAGGCGGTAGCCTCCTGTACACGGTTTTTCATTAATGGTCTTTAGACGCTGGGAAGGCTTACGTGTAAAAGAGGGATTAGATGTGACTCCACAGCACAAATCTGGGCCGGAAGCTGGTCATGGGAGGCAGATTTCAGCTCACAATAGAGCAGGTTCCCAGCAACCATGCCTGTGCGTCCCCGCCGTCTGCAGGCCCCACACCATTCCTGTGCCATGCCCACAGGACAGCATTGTGCTCAGTGTCATTTAATACTTTAGTCGCCTCACTTTTTCTGGGTTTGATATACTTGATGAGAACTGCCCGCAGGGTCAGGGACACAGAGCTTGGGAGGTGGCCGCATCCCAAGTACCTGTGGCCGGGGTGGGGGGCGCAGCATCCCCACCCTGACTCCCACAGCTGTGCTGCTGCTCCAGATGCCAAAGCAGGGCTGAAAATGCCCACCACTTGGCAAAACAGGTAAACCTACCAGCATGAGGGCGCCTGTTTGAAACGCCCGGTGTTGATGACCTGTCTGTGGGCCGGCTTCCCAGACCCTCTCTCCTGGCACCCCCCTCCTCCCCGCAGTCAGATGCTGGGCTGAGAGGAGGCCCTGGTCACAAGCCTTGCTCCATTTCCTGTGTCAGGCTCATTTCCTTGACAGGCTCACCTTTTCACAATGTGAAAACTCCTGTCTCAACACTGAGGAGAAGGCGCAGACGTCTGGTTTTTAAGTTGTGGCAATGTCCACATAACATGGACATTACTATCGGTGACGTTTAGTACACACGCGAGGTCTACAGCCGTCGTTACATCACAGGACAGAGCAGCGCCCGCTAGCAGTCGCCTCCTCAGCCCCTGGCACCCACTCACCTACTTTCCGCCTCAAGGGAGCTGCCTGCTCTGGACACACTGAATGAAGCCATTCAGTGTGTGACTGTGTCTGCATAGTCTCACCAAGGGAGTGTTCACAGCCGTGTAATACTCCGTCACGTGGGCAGACCCGTGCTGGGGTTGTTCTAACAATGAAGCTCTGAGTGTCTGTGTGCAGGTCGTCTGGGTCTCCAGGGGGGACACCCAGGAGTGGCGCTGCTGGGCAGACCACTGCCCCCTGTCTGACCATCTGAGGAGCCGCCAGGCCGCCTCCACGGCAGCTGCCACGATGCCCACCCCCCTGCCACACAGCACTGTTTACCCAGGGTCCCCACCTCCCCCTGCACTCCTACATTTTTTCACTTTATTACTAAAGCCGCTCTAGTGGGTGTATATATAGGTTTTTATTATATAAATAGAGAAAAGCTGTTAAATGGAGAAAGTCAAAAGTTTATACAGGGAATCGGCCCTCTCTGTGGCCTCCTCCCGCTTCCCTGACCCACCCCGTGGGAGCCCGTCCACCATCCTGGTTTTAACCTCCAGCAGGGCCTCCCTGCAGATGAGCATTTCACCCACTCAGACCCTGTGATCCCCTGCGTCCTCTCAATGTGAGCTGTGTCCGTTAGGATGCTGGTTTGGCTGTTTAAAAAGGATCAAAATAACAAATACTTGGCCTTACACAAGAAAGAAGTGTGGGGCTTCCCTGGTAGTCCAGTGGTTTATCTCCACTGCAGGGGGCTCGGGTTCAATCCCTGGCAGGGGAACTGAGATCCCATGTGTCAAGAGGCATGGCCAAAAACTAAAATAACAGCAGTGTGTTTCCTTCTCACACAACAAAGAGCTCGGGGCTTGGTGGTGGTTTGCAGCTGTCTGTGGTTCACCTCTTCAGAATGGTTTTGCACCGTGCTCTCCAAGCCAGCCTCCCCGGGTTCCCTCTCTGCCCACACTTGGAGCACTTGGCGAGGGGGCAGGAAGGAGGGAGGTGGCCCCCACCCTCGTCTCCAGCAACAGTCAGCTTGCTGCGCTGTGTGTCAGAAGCTGTACCTGTGCACTCCGTGTCTTCAGCACTCTAAGCCTCAGCCTCCTCAACGCTGTTCCCTTTCGCAGGGACGGACGCAGGCCCCAGCAGGTCTCGCCCAACGCCCAGGTCACACCGTGAGTAAGCACAGCCCCTCCCTAGGGTCTGGCCCTGTCTCCGGGCAGGTGGGAGGTGGTCAGAGGTGCCTCAATTCATGGTTAACGTTTAACCTGTGCTTTGCTGTAGTCTCGCCTGGCTGGCCTAACCCGGGTCAGCAGGCGGGAGCCGTTGTGCCTGCTGCCTCTGAGACCACGGTCTCCCGGCTCAGAGCCCTCCTCCAGAGGAGCCCTGATGCTGTCTGTTGCCTCTCCTGGCTGGTGGGCCACGGCCACGCCAGCTCCTGACCACCTCTCCTTCTGTCGCCGCCGCAGTGGCCGGGAGGTGAACTCAGGGATGTGCACACGATGACGGACAGCAAGGACCTGGAGGCTGAGATCCACCCGCTGAAGAGTGAGAACAGGAAGGTGCCGGAGAGCGTGGGGGGCCCAGCGGGAAAGGAGCCCCGTGGGGCACCGGCCCCGCAGACACGCCTCTCACGCTGCCGGACTGCAGCCTTCTTCCTCTCTCTGTTTGCCTGCCTCCTCGTGGTGTTCGTGGTCTCCTTCATCATCCCGTGTCCAGACCGGCCGGCGTCGCAGGGCATGTGGAGGGTCGATTACAACACGGCAGGTGTGGGCGGCGGGGGCGCCGAGGGACCCTGGGTGCCCTCGGGTCTCGGGAATGGGAGTGCCCTAGGGATGGTAGGTGGGGTCGGGAAAAGAAAGGGGCCCGTGTGGTTACTTTCCTGAATTAAAAAGATACTAGCAAGAGAGCATCTGGCAGAATAGACGCAGAGAAGACCATCCCAAAGGCGAGAGCCAGGCCACGGGCCTCCTGATGGGCTCCAGCTCACCCTGCCGTCCAGCGCCCATGATCTGGGCCTTCAGCTGAATCGGCTTCCTGGACGTGTCCCTGCCCGCCGGGTCTGTCCCGCGCCAGGGCCTGCGTGCTCAGTCTAGCAGCGCTTCTTTGAACAGACGAAGCCCTCTCTCGTGGAATAGGGCTTCCCTCATGGCTCAGCTGGTAGAGAATCCGCCTGCAGTGCAGGAGACCTGGATTCCATCCCTGGGTTGGGAAGATCCCCTGGAGAAGGGAAAGGCTCCCCACTGCAGTATTCTGGCCTGGAGAATTCCACAGACTGTATAGGCCATGAGGTCACAAAGAGTTGGACACGACTGAGCGACTTTCACTTTCTGGTGGAATAAGGGAAATTTCTTCCATGAGCCCCACTTACAGTCGGTTCTGTTCAGAATTTGGTGCCTAATTTTGAGAGCGAGCAGTAACGTGCTTCTGTGGTGATGTTTGTCAGGTTTACTGAGAGATAAGCCATGTATCATAATATCCACCTGTGTTGAGCGCATGACTCGGTGACTTTTAGTCAGTTGAAGGCCTGATACCTGGGCAGCTGTCTCTGCATCCAGCATTGAGACCGTCCCCTCATTCCTACCTGGCTCCTCGCCATGGCCTGTCCCCACCACCGGCTCCTGTCTGCATGCACTTGCCAGTCCTGGACATTTCATGTGAATGAAATCCTGTAAGACACATCTTTGCTTCTCCTACGAGTTTATCCGTGTGCTCGCATGTTCCTTTGTGTGGACAGAGTGATCATCCACTGAGCTGCTAGTGACCATTTGCATCATTTCAGCTCCTGACTTTCATGAATAACATTGCTATGAACATTTGTGTACAAATCCTTGTGTGGATGCGTCCTGTTTTTCTTGGGAAGAGCGGCAGGAACAGGGTTGTTGAACCTCACACTAAGTTTGGTTTGACTCCGGTCCCTTCCAGGCCTCTGTTTCATGTCCCCATTGACCGACACGCGTCGTGGTCTTTGCCGTGTGGCCTTCCTCGTGGGTGGGAAGTGGTATCTCCCTGTGGTTTGCGTTTCCCTGTTGACTGGCAATGTTCACGTGAATTATTGGCTGGTCTTATTCCTTCTGTGGTGAGCGTCTATTCATATCTTCCGCTCACTTGAAAATATGATCGTTTTATTGTTAACACAACATTGTTAATCAAATATATGTCAATCAAATTTTTAAGGTTTTTATATTAATATCTTTCAGGTACAAGTCTTCCATCACATATATGATGTGCGAATATGTGTGACTCATCTGGGGCTTGTCTTTTCATTCTCTTTAGGGTGTCTGCTGAAGCACAAAAGTTTTAAATTTCAATGAAATCAAATGTACCCATTATTTAGTGTGGATTATGCTTTTGGTGTCTAAGAACTCCTTGCCTAAGTTAGGACCATGAAGATTTTCTCCGGGTTTTCCCGTTATAGTTCTCGCTCTGCCATTGAGCCCTGGGATCCATTCTGAAGTTGCCTGCGCTCCCAGCCCGCCTGCCCAGAGGGTACACGCGTTTTCAGTCCCTCTGGCAGGAAGCTGCTGCTTTCTGATCTTTCCCCGTGTGGTCCCCGGCTGACAGAGGGTGGGCAGCCCAGTGCTCTGGTTATGTGTCTACAATCAGTGCTTCTCCAATAATGTGTGCCTTTAGTCTGCTCCCAGAGTCCTGAAATGGGAGCTTTTCACAATTCTGTCTCAATTTACCGTTATTTTTGGAGGAGACGGTTTATTTGCCAAGCTCTTCACCACTTAATTCTGAAAGTCTTATGTCTGCTATTCAGTTTTATTTTTGTGGTAAAATGCACATCACCAAAAAAATTGCCATTTTAGAGTAAACAACTGAGTGACATTCATTCAGAAGACCGCGTGACCATCATCGCTTTTTTCAAAACTTTTGTCATCTCAGAAGTTCTGTGGCCAATACAGGGCGACTCTCCACCCGCCTCCCTGCCTAAGCCGTCCTGCCCTCTGTGCTGCTTCATCTCTGGGGGGAGCCTGTGCTCAGCCCCTCACGTGACTGGGGTGTCTTTTGTGACTGGGGTGTCTTTTGTGACTGTGACTGGGGTGTCTTCTGTGGCTGGGGTGTCTTTTGTGGCTGGACTGAGGTGTCTTGTGGCTGGGGTGTCTTTTGTGGCTGTGACTGAGGTGTCTTTTGCATTTGGGGTGTCTTTTGTGGCTGGGGTGTCCTTTGTGACTGTGACTGGGGTGTCTTCTGTGGCTGTGACTGAGGTGTCTTTTGTACTGAGGTGTCTTTTGTGACTATGACTGGGGTGTCTTTTGTGACTGTGACTGAGGTGTCTTTTGTGGCTGGGGTGTCTTTTGTGACTGGGGTGTCTTTTGTGACTGAGGTGTCTTTTGTGGCTGTGACTGAGGTGTCTTTTGTGGCTGGGGTGTCTTTTGTGGCTGTGACTGAGGTGTCTTTTGTGACTGTGACTGGGGTGTCTTTTGTGGCTGGGGTGTCTTTTGTGACTGTGACTGAGGTGTCTTTTGTGACTGAGGTGTCTTTTGTGACTGTGACTGAGGTGTCTTTTGTGACTGAGGTGTCTTTTGTGACTGTGACTGAGGTGTCTTTTGTGACTAGGGTGTCTTTTGTGACTGTGACTGAGGTGTCTTTTGTGACTAGGGTGTCTTTTGTGACTGTGACTGAGGTGTCTTTTGTGACTGAGGTGTCTTTTGTGACTGTGACTGAGGTGTCTTTTGTGACTAGGGTGTCTTTTGTGACTGTGACTGAGGTGTCTTTTGTGACTAGGGTGTCTTTTGTGACTGTGACTGAGGTGTCTTTTGTGGCTGGGGTGTCTTTTGTGGCTAGGGTGTCTTTTGTGACTGGGATGTCTTTTGTGGCTGGGGTGTCTTTTGTAACTGGGATGTCTTTTGTGGCTGGGGTGTCTTTTGTGGCTGTGACTGAGGTGTCTTTTGTGACTGTGACTGGGGTGTCTTTTGTGGCTGTGACTGAGGAGTCTTTTGTGACTGTGACTGGGGTGTCTTTTGTGGCTGGGGTGTCTTTTGTGGCTGTGACTGAGGTGTCTTTTGTGACTGTGACTGGGGTGTCTTTTGTGGCTGGGGTGTCTTTTGTGACTGGCTGACTACACTCGAGGCTCATCCATGCTGCAGCCTGATGCAGAATTTCGCTCTTTTTTTATGGGTGGATAACAATCTGTTTTATGGATGGATCACATTTTGTTTATTCTTCGACCCATGGACACCTGGCGTATTTCCACGTTTTGGCTTTTGTAAGTAACAAAGCTGTGAACGTTCCTGTACAAGTGAGTACTTGAGTCCCTGCTTTTTTATGCTGTCTGTACACCCAAAGAATGGAAGTGCTGGAGCTAAGGCTGATTCTGTGTTAACTTTCTGAGAAACTGCTGGGCTGTTTTTCACGGCAGCTGCCGCATGTTCCATCCCCAGCAGCACAGGACGAGGGCTCCGGGCTGGAAACTCCGGTTTTCTTTTATTTTCATGATCGCCGTCCTAATGAGTAGGAGATGGTGTCTCTTCACAGTTTTGATGTGCTTCCCTTATTACTAGTGAAGTTGAGTGTCTTTCTGTGAGTTTATGAACTATTTGTACATCTTCTTAGGAAAAACATCTTTCCCAGTCCCTTGCCTATTTTTGACTTGGGTTGTTTTGTTGTTGTGCACTCTGGATCCTCCCTCTCAGATGCACGGTTTGCAGACGCCTCACCCCCTTCTGTGACTCTCTTCTCCCTCTCCTGACAGTGCCCCTGATCCAGTCCAGTTTACCTGTTCTTCCCTTTTGTCGCCTGTGCTGTTTCTTTTGTTGGTTTACCCCTATGTTTCTTTTTCTAAGAGTTTTATAGTTCTGGCTCTTCAGTTTAGGTCTTTGATCCATTTTAAGGAAATTTTTGTATCCAGAGTGAGGTAAGGGCCACATTTCATTTCGTTAGATGTCAGATTTTAAAGCATGTAGTTTGTCATCTGAGTCCTTGAATGGAGGAAGGGGTAGCCCCTGCGAGTGTGGACTCCAGATCTCAGGCTAATTAGGGCAGGCCTCGGCCCTGATAGAAGGTGCTGCCCAGGTGTCCTTAGCACCTGATGCCCCCTTTGGAGGGCGTGGGGTCACCAGCCCACGGAGGCGTCACTGCCCTGCTTTCCTCCGTGCGCAGCCGCACCCAGCTCCGGCCCCATGTCACAGAGTGGGGCACGCCAGGCCTGGCCTGGGAAAGTGACTGGTGTTTCCTTTCCAGTTGCCTACGACTTTCTGGCCACAGAAGACGTGAACAAGGACAAGATCCAGGATATTCTCTTTCTTTATAAAAACACCAACAGCAGCCGCAGCAATTCCAGCCTCTCCTGTGCTGATGAAGGTACGTTTTGTTTTTATCCCAAAGCTGAGCGCTCCCTGCAGAGGAGGAGGGGGTCCCCTGGCCCACTCGGGGTTTGGGGGAGGCAGCTAGCAAAAGGCCTGGACATGCCGACATTGCCCCCTTCCCATCTGACCCCCGGGGGCTCGGGGCCGAGGCCCAGGGTCACGCTGCAGCCAGCGACTCCCCTCCCTCCAGGCTTTTCCTGCCCCTGCACCTTTGTGGCTGCTGTGTCCGGGGCCAGCGGCAGCATCCTCTGGGAGAGGCCTGTGGCCCAGGACGGGGCCTTCGTGGAGTGTGGCATCCTTCAGCCCAGGGGCAGCACAGCGCCCTCTGCCTGCATTATCCTCGGCAGGCCCGGCCCTCTCATCGCTGTGGACACGCTCACAGGTGGGCTGCTCCCTGCAGCAGGCTCCCCCCAGGCTCGAGGGTCTCAGGGCTGCACGTTCCGCAGGGGTCAGCTCGCCCTCCCCAGGGGCAGCAAGTCTGGACAGGAGGGAAGGCAGAGGCCTGGGGGCCGTGAGGAGTCACACTCCATTGTCCTCCCCTCCAGTGCGGCTGCGGGCACCTGGGGCGGGGGGAGCAGGGTGTGCTGCCGGTCCAGCTCAAGCCCCGAGGCACATACGCGCCTTAAAGACAACAGGCCCAGGACCCTTTCCAAGGCCCTGAGGAATCCTGTGCCTTGACACTAGGGTGGTCCAAGGTGGCACTTGCTTTATAAGCTGTGGTTTTAAGGACAGGCAGGAAAATAAAGAGGAAATGTTTTAAGAACATGTCTAAATACGAACGCGGGCAGGTTGTACCTGGGTCAGATGCCGTCAGGTTAGCACCTGCAGTCCCCGGGTCCCTGCCAGCCTACAACTTCATTCTTGCCCGGTGTGTGCACGTGTGTGACCCCAGAGAGCAGCGGTGAGCCAGGCCCTGCCCACCCGGGAAGGGGAGGTCCACACCGGCCAACCTGCAAGCACGATGCGGGCAAAGGAGGGGCCTGCCACCAGAAGGACACTGTTGACAGTGCCTGCGGGCACAGTCACAGTGCTTGGGTCGGGTCCTGTGTTCCGTTTCAGGGAAGACTCTGTGGAGCCAGCCCAGCAGCTTCGGGGGAAACGCGTCCATCCTGAGCCCTCTGCTCCGCGTGCCTGACCTTGATGCCGATGGGGCCCCAGACCTGCTGGTCCTCATCCAGGAAGAGAACCAGGTACTGTCCCATCCCAGCTGTGCGGCCTCCCCATCAGGGCCTCGTCTGGGGCCTTGAGACTGGCAGAGAGTGCGCTCCCCACCAGAGCCACAGGCGCAGCTCTGAGAACGGCGCAGACGGCCCCACGTCCCCCAGCCTCGTCCGCCCCGGATGCCCCACTGGCAGCCTGAGCCCCGTCTCCTCCGCGCATGCTGCAGGTCAATGGCTCCATCTACTCGGGTGGCACTGGGCAGCAGGTCAGCCCCCCGGACAGCCTGGGTGTGGACGGGACCAGCGGCTCCATCCTCCACGTCACCAGGGCAGGGGCCCACTATGTCCTCGTCCCCTGCGGTACGTGGCGCCCCCGGCCCCAGGATGGCCTCCTTCACGCGCCTGCTGGCACCCAGGTGGAGGCGGGTGTGGGGCTGGCTATGCCTCCAGGGATGGAAGGGCCTCGCCCGCTGATGGGGGACCAGGCTTTTCTGTGTTCCCAGGCACTGTCCTCTGCAGCCGCTCCGTGAAGGGCCTGTACGAGAAGGTCAGCAGGAGGGACAGCCCACTCAAGAGCGACCCCCTCTGGGAGGACATGCTCAGTGCTGCTTCGCACAGGCTGGTTGTGCACAGGTGCGGGGAGCTAGGAGCCATGGGGGCACAGGCCGTGTGCCAGGGATCTAGGGTCACCCTGGGCTCAAACTCAGAAACCTGTCGCATAGAAATGGAATAAAAACTGGGAGAAGATGGGTACCCCCGGGCTTGCTGGTCCTTGCATCCAGCGAGGGTCTCTTGTTATCCTGAAACTGGAGAATCAAGAAACGTGAGGCTGCGCCCTGGGAGCCCCACAGGCACGCTGGGGAGTGGGAGGAGAGGACGCAGAGCATCCCTCCCCACCCTTGCGGGGGCCCCGTCCCACTCCTTCTGCCCCTGCAGCTCGGGGGCCATCCGCTACCTGATGAACGTGCCGGGGAAGGTGGGCGATGACCTGCTTCTTGTGAGTGCCGACGCCTGCGTGCTGCTGGATGGGCAGGACCTGACGCCCAGGTGGACCTTCGGGACAACCCAGGTCCTGAGGTATGGGGTCCTTCTGCAGGGAGCCGGGCCCCCCCAGCCTGTCCCCCTGCAGAGACCTGGGGACAACGCCACTGCCTGTCACCTGGTGCCACCCTGCTGGGGGGGGGGTTGAGACCCCCCTGGTGACAGCAGCCCCTCCTCGCTGACACACCCCCATCCTGGGCACCTCCTCACAGAGGCCCTGCATGAGCTGCCTCTCTGCTCTCCTTCCAGAAAACCTGTTCTCGGCCAGTACAAACCCGACACCCCAGCCGTGCTCATCGAGAACGGAACCGGCTCTGACAGACAGGTCAGCAGCACCTCCTCTGGCCTCAGCTTTACTTGCAGCTGGGAGCGGGACCAGGGTCCTGCGAGCTGCCCTCAGGGCCGCAACCTGTCCTCCGCCCCCAACAGGTGCTGCTCCTGGACCTCGGTTCCGGGGCCATCCTATGGAGCCAGGCCCTTCCAGGCCTCCTTGGGGACCCGCCATCCGCCAGCCTGCCCACCGCAGACCACCGCTCCGCCTTTTTCTTCTGGGGCATCCACGAGCCGACTGACTCCAACCAGACGGTAGAGTCTTGGGTCCTGGCTGACAACGTGGGGCAGACCCAGAGGCTGGGGGCACGCAAGGAGACAGAATCCCCCAGGGTAGGCAAAGACGAGGGGGGCTGGGAGACGGGGGTGGCCAGGCAGCAGCTGGAAGACCCCGAGGAGGGTCAGGCAGGGAAGGGGGTCAGAAGGTAGGTGCAGAGCTGGCGCTGGTGTTTCCTGGGACCCCGGTGGACACAGCTCCGGGTGGGGCCTCGGTCATGAGCATCGGCCTTACCCTCCACCCCACACTCACATAGGAGCCCAGAGCCGCCGGGTGCCGCCTGTACATGCTCCACCCCACGCTGCCCAGCGTCCTGCTGGAGCTTGACAGCGTCTCCACACCCATCGTCACCTTCCAGGGTGAGTGCGCCCCCGTGGGCCGGGGCCTGCAGCCGCAGGAGGCCCGCACTGGCCAGCCCCCCGCCCTGACTGCTGTGTCCCTACAGTGGTTCTGCTGGAGCCGGGCCGCCACGCTGCCTGCATTCTTCTGACGGGTCCAGCCAGCCCCAACTTGCCCGGCCTGGTCTCCGTGACCAAACAAAAGGTGCAGGACCTCGTCCTGGGCGGCAGGGTGGTCCGCCTGGCCGAGGGTGGCCCCGAGAGCGACCAGGCCATCCGGGACAGGCTCTCCCGCCTGCGGTACCGGAGTGAGGCCTAGATAGGCCGACAGCCCACGGGGAGGAGGCCGCTGCAGTCCCACGTCCCGCGACTTCGGTCCATCACTGACTCAGTCTGCGCGCTGACCCCTGACCTGGCCACACCCTCTGCACAGGTCCCGCCACCCCAGGGACACTCAGACCCTCACTCAGTCCCTCATCCGAGCCCTTTGGGGTTTCCCTGGGCAGGGTCCAGGCCAACAGCAGCTCACCCTTGCCCCTCCACGCCTGGCCAGAGACACAGCCTACTAAGTCCCCTCCCTCTTCCGTCTGAGCCTTGCCTTCTCCGCACTGTCTCCCTGGGTCACGGCTCCTCAGTGGGTGGTAGGCCACTCCAGACCCCCACATGGTTGTGGTGAGTTACCCAGACAGCCCCTGACGGGGCCACGAGGAATGGGCCTGGGAGAAGAATGTGCCGTGAGGAGCTGTGAGTGCCCTGAGGACCTGGCCTGGCATATACCTGGCTCCATGTGCACCCCTGGATACACACCAGGGCTCCTTGCCCCTCAGGGGTCCCTGCATCCCTGACTGTGGCCGGCGGCCCCTCCTTCCTGGTGCTGGGACATCCCCCCACCCCAGTTGGTGTCACCTCTGTGCCTTGTTCGCCCCAGACTTCCTGGTGCTGCGGGGCTCTGCCACAATTGGACAGGAGCACGCAGCCTGATGGCCCTGGGCACTTCGGGGAGAAATCAGAATAAACACTGGTTTTGCACCATTGGGAAAGCCCTATATGTGCCTATGTCTCTGCTGAATTGGTGGGAAGTCCGTCTCGGGGGGTGGGCGTCCAGCACCCAAACTGGCCAACCAGGTGTGGGGGGCGTCCAGCACAGCCTCCAAGTGCGTTTCGGGTGTGCGACCCTGCCCTGCTTACCCAGAGCAGGGCAGGGGCCTGGCCTGTGGGCGCACTTACCCCTCTGGGACAGGCGGGGAGTTCCCCAGCCATCCAGCAGGAGGAACCCAGGCAGGAGCTTCAGTGAGATGCAGGTCTGGGCACAAAGCAATGGGACCGTTGTGGGGAATCCTACAGGAATTTACTGAAAGCACTTAAGACAACAAGCCTGCTTCCAGAACCAGCTCTGCTTCTCCTTGCAAAAGCCTCAGACAGGGCATCGAGGCTGGAGTTGAAGGGGTGCATCCCTTGTCCCTGTGAGAAGCCACGGAGCCCCCGAGGCCCAGAGCAGGGCCCACACTGCAGAGAGAGGAGCCTGCTCCAGGCAGTGAGCAGCATGCAGGCCTCAGGACAGTGTGCCAGCGGCCAGGGGTCAGGGCCCAGAAACAGCCTGCCCCGGGCACCCGGCCCTGTGAGTGAAGCCGCTGTGCCTGTGGCCACTGCGCTTCTGGGGACTGTGGCCAGCATTGTGCTCCCCACAGGGGTGCCTTCAGGCATAGCTGGCCCTGGAGACCTGGGTTCAGCACCTGGAGAACTCGGGCATCTGTGTGCTGTCAGAGCACAAGATTCTTGCCGGGTCTCGCCCAAAGCCCAAACCCCAAGTCTGCAGCCTGAGCTCTGCCCAAGGCCTATGGACTCCGCATACGGGACCCTGAACCCATAGCCTCTGACACCCAAACTGCCCACTGCTCACTTCCTCCCTCTCCAGCACTCGCCGCCTCCACACCACACGCACCCCCACCACGGACACACGCACCATCGCTGGGACCACAGCAGCGCGGGCTCAGAGTGAGGGCCCGGAGGTCTTTATTTCTGTGCCGGAGGTGGGAGGGTGTGGGTCGCCCTGAGGGCGGTGGCGCTGCCCCTTCAAGGAGCAGCTGGACCTTCACCCCGAGGCTGGGGGGCCTTCCAGGTGGGGAGTCCAGGTGTCTTTCCCCAAAAGTTCTGCTGCCCTGGCCGTGAACCGGGCCCAGCTGTCAGAGGAGCAGCAATGCTGGAGCCATCTCTGTGTCTCTGTGCAGGCTGGGGAGAAGCCATGGAGGTGGGGAGGCCACAGTCCAGCGGGAGGGCAGGTCCCCCTGCAGGCTAGTGCCCCTTGCTGGCGACCACCTGACTGTGCCCGGAGTCTCTGGCCAGGTGGGTGCCAGCACAGGACACCAGGAGCTGCCATCTCGTTTCAGCGCAGGGCACCCCTACCCTGGGAATCAGCTCCCCCAGGAAGGGTGTGACAAGGGAACAGGACGCTGCTGCAAGGTGGGGTGCTCAGGGCCCGCGGGGACGCCCGCGTGGCGGGTCTCAGCAGCTGCCAGGGCCCCGGGCGAGGGCAGCTGAAGAGGGCCAGATGGTGCCCCCTCCCCCAGGACCCCCTAGGTCTCCCCATCACCATCCCCACCCACAGGCTCCCCAGAGGCAGAGGCGGGAAGGAGAGCAGGGCTGGGACTGGAGTGCCGGGGCTTCCGCGGGAACGGGAACACCCTGCAGGCGAGAAGGGGCCTGAGCGCTTGGCTGCCAGCCCACCCGCCCACTGCCCTGGGCACTGCCTAGCTCACCGCCGCTTGGTCTCCGGGGGCACCACGGCCTCCACCAGCAGGTCTCTGTACAAGTCTGACTTCAAGAAGCGCGGGTAGGAGTCCTGTGAGAGACAGCATCCCGCCCTGAGCCGTTCCTGTTCCTGCTCAGCCAGCACGGCTGGGCTTGCCTGGGACCGGGCCTCGGAGAGGCCCCCCTCCCCAGACCAGCTCAGACTCAGGGAGACCAGCCCCCATTGGGACAGGAACCTCCAGCGACAGGGACCCGGTGTCCCTGGTTCTCTGGGACCGCAGAGAGAGGGTGAGGGCGTGGGTCAGGATGACACAGGATTCAGTAAAAAGGGTTAGGAACCTATGAACCCAGAAAAATAAACATGCGTTTACATCGTTAACTTCAGGTGGAGGTATAAACAAGATTCAGTGGAAGGTGCTTTGCTTTGTAGGTTAGATTTTGAAACACTGCGGATGTTTCACGTGATTATAAAATAAATAAGTGATTTAAACAAACATTGTAAGTGAAGTGGGGACAGGTGAAGCTGGGCGTCAAGTGGGTGACATCGCCCTGACCACACGTAACCAAGCATCCAAGGGGCTCCAGCCAAAGGACCAAGGAAAAAAAAACAGTAAACGGCTGTCAGTGACTTTGAATGGCAGTGCTGTGATCCTCGGTTCAGCTACTGAGGGAATCTAGGGGAAAAGTTGAGTGATTATAATGGTACTACTGAGAACCCAGATTTTCAGAAAGGGAGTGAGGAGAGAGAGGTCAAGGGAACACTATAATCGTGATTCCAAATTAGAAGCTTCAGTATGAACTCCTGGTGTTTTATTTAAAACATGCCCTGATTCTGTCCACCGTAAGGCCTGGTAACCATGACTACCCCTGACACTACAGACCAGTCTGGTTTGCAGGTCAAGGCTTCCGAACTCCACTACAGGGGGAAGGCCGAGGCCTCAGGGAACTGCTGGCTCTGGGGCAGGATGGCCCCGTAGAAAGGAAGGAAGCACCACAGGTTTCAGACACACCACAGGACTTGAGAGCAGCCAGCCGAGGGGGGGTTTCTGCACCTCCTGTGAGATGAGAGGGCTAAAAGCCCATCCCATACAGCGAAAATGTGAATGGACAATGGCACTGAAGACATCCCAGTATCACCAACTGCCCTCAGCAGATCCCGGGGCTCCAACTGCCTATTCTGAAAAGTGGTAGAGGAGGAACCAAGTCCATCTCTCCGTCCTGTCTCTCCTCTCCGATCAGCACCGCTGGGCCAGCAACATGGAGAGAGGAGGCAGTGGTGTGTGAGACCGCGGGCCTGGGTGAGGCTGTCAAGGTGGGCTTCGCCACGAGAAGAGACGGCTGGCCCTGCGTCCCTCCTGAGTGGAGAACACGCAGCCACCACCTGTGCAGCAGCAATAAAGACCCAGCACAGTGAAAAATACAAATAAATTTAAGATCCCATGTGCCACAACTGGAGATGCTGCTTGCTGTAGCTAAGACCTGGTGCAGTCAAATAAATAAATAAAAATAAAAAATATTTTAAAAATACAAAAAAGTAAATAAAGAATACTGTTGGTGTTTGGGATGTGATGCTGGTCTCTGTGGCCACATTGAAAGGAGTTAGAGGTGGGCATTTCCTTTAAGGGAACTTCCTGCAACACCTACAGACAGGGAGTCTGGAAATGGCTTTCAAGTCAAGGAGGGCAGTGGGCAGGAGGGACGGTGAGTCTGGACAGGCCTGGAATGCAGTCTGACCCCAGCTCCCGGGGGGATAGGGACACCCACCTTCTTCATCAGCAGGTAGATGTGCTGCTGGGCGTCGTCCAGCACATGGCGGTGGGGCTGGCTCAGGCCCGCCAACGTCTGCTCCATTGTCCGGCTGTCGATGTTGACCCAGCGAGCGGCGCCAGGGGCCAGGAACTGCCTGTGCAGGGGGTGGGGAGCCTGGCGGATCAGGCCCACGGGGCTGCCCACGGCCTCCCCCCTAGCCCGCAGCACTCACTGGTACACCGTGTCCACCAGGTCAGCGACCCGGGCCTGGCTTCCGTGGCGCAGCTCCTCACAGGCCTCCCAGAAGCTGAGGTTCTCGGCTGGGGGTCCAGGCACCAAGTCAGGCCCACCACAGGCTTCTGGGCACCTGGGGTCAGGGGGCGAGGGTGGGGCTCGAGCAGGCAGCAGGGTGGGGGCTTCTCACCACTGAACTCTTTCCCGAGAAAGTCCATGAAGTGGGCCCGTCCCACAGGGTCTTCCAGGAGCTCCCAGAAGCTGAAGGCCCACTGCTCCACGCGGAGCCTGGTGGGCACGGCCGCGCTGGTGGAGGGCGGGCGGGTCAAGAGCTTGAGGAATGGGGTGGGCACACCTGCACCCCTGGCCCACCTGCTCACTGGCCCACCTGCTCACCTGGGTGCGTTCACGGCCCAGTAGGCATCGTCATCCGTGACCCAGGGGTTGCTGGGCAGGCACCCCGACATGATGGGGTCGTGTGGCCCATGCTGGCTGCTAAACTTCAGGTACCTGGGGGTGGGGCGGTGCCAGGGCCGCTGCAGGGGGGCTGTGGGGACCAGGGTGCAGGGGGAAGGGTCTGGGCTCGGGGTGCCAGCCGCCACCGCCATCCTACTCACGCCTCGAGGCAGGTGGAGGACTTCACCCGGGCTCGGCCCAGCGCCCGGCGTAAGCACTCGACCTAGGACAGGAGGCCTGTGAAGGGGGCCAGGCCTGGGAGCCACCAGCCCCCCGCCCTCTCCTCCCCCCACCTACCTCCCGCCTGTAGAAATCCACGGTCTTGGTCTGCAAGGGGCCGGTGGGCTGCAGTTAGAAGGCAGGCCCCTCTGGGGCCTGATGTCCCACCCCTGCCCTGCCCCTCAGAGCCCCTGCCTCTATTGCAGGATCTGACTTTTCAGGAAGCTCCCTGGGGCCCCGAGTCTGGAGGTTCCAGGGTGTTGACCAAGCCCTTGGATGCTCAGAGCTGCCTGAGGTTCCTCAACTGTCACTACTTCCTGCTTAAACATACCACAGGGAGGGGAGAGGCATGGCACCCCCAGAACACCTGTGATGCCCACCTTCCCTCTCAGCTGACTTTGATGGAAGTGACAAAACCGTGACCACAGAGTATGATCCTTAAGTCGGGAAGACCAGAAGAACCTGGGCTGTTGCGGGTGTCATGGGATCTGACTGAGGACTCAACAGCGACCAAGTTCAGACGTGTGTCCTGGTTCAGTCACGCTCTGGAGAGCGTGGTTCTTTCTGCCCGGGTCCCTTGGGCCCGGAGCCCTGCCCACCCCACCAAGGCCCTGCAGACCCTGATGCTGCCCTGGCTGGGGGAACCCCCCACCATAGGGTCCGCTGTACTCACTTGCACCCAGGGCAGCAGGTGGGAGGCAAGAGAAAATGAGTTAGCAGGGGTCTGGGGTGGGGGCAGTGAGGCAAGGAGCAGAGCAGATCAGCCGAAGAGACCGACGGAGCGCGCCGAGGGGTCTGACGACAGGTGGGCGGGCAGGCCACAGCAGGCCCCCCGCGGTGAGGGGGCGGGGCCTGGGGCACACGGGGCGGGGTGGGGCGGGGTGGGGGCGGGGCGCTCCCGCAGGGCCCTCACCTTCCGCACTCCCGCCGTGCCGGGGCCCCGCCCTGGCCCCTGCTCCAGCACGCTGGGGACCCCGGGCTGCAGAGACAAGAGGAAGTGGGGGCACAGCTCGGGTGGACTGCGGAGACCCTCCTGACCCCCGACACTGAAGCTCCGACCGTGTCACCCCCACTGAGGAAACGTGCTCAGAGGAGCCTGGGCCCTGTCTCCTGTCTGCCCACCCGTTCCCAGGGCACCCTGCCCGCCCAGCCCACCCTGTCTCCTCTCCAGCCCTGACCCAGCTCCTCAGGTGAAGCCCACGATCTGCCCCAGGCCTCTCGTCCTTCGTCGCCTGGGCCAAGCTCACCCCAGGCTCTGGGCTGCTCAGACTGGAACCCTGGGCGGCCCTGCTGAACCCGTGGGGTCCTGCCGCCCCATTCCCATGGGCGCCCACCCCGCGGGAGGTGGCAACTGCCCTCCCCGCTCGCGGCCCTCAGCCCACGGCACGGCCTCCGCCACGCCTGCCCGTGTCACCTCCCTTCCCTGAGCCCAGGACAGGGTGGAGCGTTAGGGGTCATCTTCCCAGACAGGCCAGCTACACCTGATGGGGTCATCACGCTCCCGGTGCCTGCTCCCACGGGGACATTCCCCAGCGCACCTACTGCGGTCAACTGGCACTGCCCGCACAGCTGATGGCTGCCGGGCTCTCCAGCGGGACCTCAACCCACCTTCCAGGCCCCAGGCCAGCGTCCCAGGAGACTCCGGCCTGCAACCTCAGCCCCTCCCACTGCAGCAAAGCCTGGCCCCCACTCGCCCCCCAGAGCCTTCAGGTGACCCCACCCCTCCCCCCAAAGGCCTCGGGTGCCCCCCTCAGCCCCCCAGGGCCTTCAGCTGTTCTCCGTCAGATTCCTTAGACCCAGAGAGAAGCAGGTGGGCCCTGGTCTGCGGGCAGGGGCGGCGCAGGCCTGGCCTTGTGACCTCTGGGTTGTGACGAACCACAGAAAGAGAACTTCCTGTCACCTGACAGAACCCCTAAAAGCATGTCCTTCCCAGGGATCAGAAAGGAGGTCCTGCTCAGCGAGCACGTGAGGGAGCACACTGACCCTGGGCAGGACCCCACGGCTGTGCAAGAACCTTCCCCAGGGGCTCACCGGGGGCCTGTTCACCAGCCAGTACGTCTGCTCCTGGCACGCGATGACCAGCCTGTCCCCCTTCCCGCGCTGCTTAGCTGCCCTGTCGGGGTGCGCAAAGATGGAGGGACACCGCGTACACGCCAGCAGCCCCACCCTCAGGCCAAGGCCTGGACGGTCCCGCTCAGGAGGGTGCAGGGTGAGCGGGCGGCCTCACCGCAGCTGCTCCCGGGCCTGCATCATCACCAGGTCCCACGCGTGGCTGATCTTCCTGTGCAGCTGGTGGTAGTGCTCCTGGGCAGGGTCAAGGTCTCCAGTGGGACCCTCCCTCCTGCGCCCATCTCAGGGGCGCAGACGCCCACCTCCCTTTGAGTCACTCCATATGCTCCAGGGCCTCAAGAGGGGACTGGCATCCCCGGGCTGGGTTCAGCCCGTGAAGGGAAGGATGCCTACCTTCTCGTGGTCCACCAGGGCGCCCTGCTTTCGGATGTTCTTCTTGGCTAGGTAGATGGCTGGAAGGGCAGGCACGGGCTGCAGAGGAGCATCGGCTCCCCTCCCCTGCGACCTCACACCCGAGGCCACTAGCCCGAGGCTTCACCCCTCCTCACTCACCATAGTCCAGCTCGGCGGCTGGCCACAGGGTGCTCGTCCAGAAATAGGGCGTCTGGCAAGGGGAAGGAACAAAGGTTTCTGGGACTTTCTGGGCCTTCCCCACCCCAAGAGTTTGTCCCCACCCTCTCAGCTCCCTTGGGAAGAGACTGGGCAGGCTGGAGGGCATCTGCCGACCACCCCCAGGTTCAGCTGACCACCTGCCATTCCCTGACTCCAGGCTTCCTGCCCAGGACCCTGACGCAGTTGCAGTTCTGGGGGCTGGGACTGAGGGCAGGCTCTGCCGGGGTCCCTGGTGTGGCCAGGAGGGGGACCCCATAATGATTGAGGACACACACTGAGATGCAGCGCTGCCTTCTTCAGGGCCCTGGCAGTGGGGGAGGCCTAAGGCCCTGGGTAAGCTGGCGGGGTCCTCTGCAGGGACTACCCTTAGTTCCTCCCCATGACCTGGCCTTTCTGTCACGGGGACACTTCCACTCCAGGCCTTTTGGGGAGTGGCTAGCAGACCACCAGGCCTGCAGTCCTGCTCCAACCACAGCCCCGCCCCTCCAGGGAGTCCCCCACCGGGGTGGGGGGGGGGGTGCTGCCATGGGGGTGCCCCACCTGCTCCCAGTCCAGACTGACCTGGAATCTATAGGGCGTCTCATCCGGCCGGAGTTCGAGGCGGCGGGGGTCGCGCAGTGGGTAGAGGTAGCCGTGCCGCACGAGTAGGCTGCCCAGGTGCAGGGCCTCTGGGAAGCCAGGCGGTGAACTCTCAGGAGCGGGAGGAGCCAGCGGGCTTGGCCCCGGCCCCAGGGCCACGTGGGGCGCAGGAAGAGCAACGGCGGCCCCTTACCGTCCTCCGCGATGGAGTACTTCTGGATCAGCCACTCCACGATGTCGCTGCCTGCGCGGCAGAGGTCGGGGTGAGCCGAGGCCTCGGCGGGTCCCCCACCCGCCCCCGCCCGCAGCGGCCTCACCGTTCACCGCGTGCGGGATGACGGTGACGAGCAGGCGCTGGCTCCGCATCCTCACGCCCTGGTCGGGGTCCTGCATGGTCACGACCATCCGCTCCATCTGCGCGGAGGAGGTTGAGGGGCTAAGGCGGCCGGCCTGCCCCACCCCCAGATCCCGCTTCCCAGGAACCGGCCGGGACGCGCCGGATCAGTGTGCCCGGAGATTAACGCGCACTGATGGTGCGATTTCAGGCCGAGTCGCGGGGCCTTGGGGGGGAGGGGCGCGGGCGAGGGGCGACCGCAGCCCCAGGGTCTCCGTCGCCCCACCCTGCTCTCACAGGGCCATCGCCCCTGACCCGCGGCCACACGCGCGCGCTCGCGTAGCGGCCACACTCGCGCGCATCCGCACTCACTGCTCTCCGGCCTCTCTCGGCCTCGCGTGCCGGGAAATCGGGGGGGGGGGGAGCCGGCGGGACCCCGGCACCCACCTTACTCAGATGCGGCCTCTGCACGCGGGGGTGCCCGCCGAGGGGCGCGGGGTCGGCGGCCATGGCAAAGGCAGGCCGGGCGCGGCGAGGGTGTCCGCGCGCCCCGCCCCGCTCCGGCCGCCGCCCGGCCCCGCCCGCGTGTTCGCCCGCAGCGGCCTCGAGGTCTGGGGCTGGGGGGCGCGCGAGAGTCAGAGCATCCGCCTCACGACAAGCTCCCCTCACGACACGACAAATCGATGTCCGTGGGGACTTGCCTGGCGCTTCGAGGGGGTCTTGGCCCCACCCGGACAACGTGGGGGATGAGAGAACCGGGTGGGGGAGGTTCAGAGATGGGCGAGGACTCGGGGAAAGGCTGGGGCGCAACACAGGAGAGGACTCTGGGAGGGGAGCGTCTTGGGGGAGGAGAAGCCGGGGAGGGTGGCCTAGGTGGGGGACCCCGACTGAGGGTCTGCTGTGACCCCTCCTCCATACCTGCTGGGTGCCGGGCGGTGAGCCTTGCGGGGGCTGTGGGGTCTGGGTGAGGGGTCGACCAGACCACGGAGTTGTGGTACCCGTGTGAACGTGTGCCTGACCCCCGCGGTGCTCCCGAGTTGGGGGAACACTGTTGCGCAGGGGTGCGGGTGGGGGTCCTTGAGGCTTGGGGAAGACTGCAGGCAGCACCCTTCCCCTCAGCTGCACAGGGGCCTGAGGGGCCCTTTGGAGAGCAGAGACCCCACCCAGGTTACCCTGAGGCTGTGGGAGACTGTGGGATGGGGCTTTACTGCAAAGAGATCTCAGCACCTGCTCTGGAGATTCGTGGGCATTCTCTGGGCTGAGGGCCCAGCCTGGCCATTTCTCTCCCTCCTCCAGCAATTTGGCTTCCCACACCCCTTTGTTGGGGCCTTTCTAAAGTGTGCAGACAGGTCTATTTCTGTTTTTTAGGTGCTGGGGGGTGGGGCAGGATGTTGGCGTTGGCCTTTGGCCAGAAGCCTCAGTCATGGCAATCTGAATGCATTTCCACTGCTGGCAAAACCAGGTCCAGAATGAGCTGGGGAGGGGCCTGGAGGAGCCCCCTACCCCTCCAGGCATCACTCTCCCCTAGATCCCAGGGAAACCCACCCATCCACCCAGCCCCACCCACACAGGTCGGGTCAGGCTGACCGCAGGCCTACCTAGCTGTCCTCTTCCAGAGAGGCTGAAAGTCACCAGAGGCCAGAGCTGTCCCCAGTCTGGGGACGAGTGGCCTCCTGGGCCCCGGCAGTGGGGGAGGTGGGTGGGATGTGACCCTCGAGGGGCTGGGGAGATCCTGCCTCGGAGAGATTGTGGGCAGGCGGGCTCCAGAGGGAATGGTCCCTGCCCAGCCCACGTGCCCCCAGCAGTACGGCCTCCTGGCCTCCTCCTAAGATAGAGGCTCCTTTGGGCAAGGGCAGATCTGAGCCTCGGGTGTCCTCAGAAACGGAGGGGGGGACTCAGGGATGTAAGAAAGCTGGGGGACTCCGGCTCGTGTTCTGTCCCCCACCCACAAGGTGACCTACAGGGCCCCAGCCTGTGGTCCAGCTCACCGCACCCCTGCCCCGCTGACCCCCATCTGCCTGCCGCAGGGTCTGTTTAGGCATCGAGACCAGAGACCCCTTCTGTGTTTCCTCTCAGCTCTCCACCTCCCCATCCTGTTTTGAATCAGTCTCTTTTCTCCCCCAACCAGGGACAGGGGCTTCGGGAGCACAGACATACAAAGGCTCCTCCACCCAGGCCGCCCAGGCACAGCCCAGTCAGCAAACACTCGCATCGTGGCGGGGTGCCTCACTGTGTGGAGGACCCCGGCCCTGCGTGTGGACGCTGGCCCGTCTGCGCTGATGCGGGTGAACCTCTGGGGTGCGCAGCTCCCCCCGCACCCCCGAGGCTGGGCACACTCCAGGGGTCCCCTCGGCCCAGAGGGAAGCTCTAGAGGGTGTAGGAGGAGGTGGGGGCGCCAGGTGAGGCCTGCGTTGCCGTCAGGTAACAAGAGCCTGGGGATTTGTGGGGGGGACGCACCTGCTCCCCTCGGCGCCCCGGGCCGCAACCGCCCCGCCCAGAGGGCTTCCCCGGAGACTCCCCAGACTCCCGGCGGCGCCGCGGGGGTGGGGCCGCCCTGATGGCCAGAGCGGGGTGCAGGCGGGGCGGAAGGCTGGGACCGTGACCGCGGCCGTGTGCGTCTGTGTCCGCGGCGGCCGTGCGGGGTCCGGGTGCGCCCGCGGCGGGGACGACCAGGTGCCGGCGCCGAGCGGGCGACACGCGCGTCTCTGCGGGGCTGCGCGGGGTCCGCGGAGCGGCTGGGGGCGCGCGGCGCGGGCGCGGCGCTGGGCGCGGGGGGCGCTCCCGGCCGGGATGAGCTCACCGCAGTCGCGCCGGGGCTGAGCGCCGAGCCGGGCGGCGGCGGGGCGGGCGGCGGCTCCTCGGCGGCTCGGCGGCGGGGCCGGGCCGCGGGCCACCATGCTGGGCCTGGACGCGTGCGAGCTGGGGGCGCAGCTGCTGGAACTGCTCCGGCTGGCGCTGTGCGCCCGAGGTGAGCGGCCCGACTGGGGCCAGGGCGGCCACGTGGGCGGGGGGCTCTGGGCGGGGGCGCTCAGCCCAGGGCGGACCGGCTTCTCCCCCGCGGAAACTTTGGGGGCGCTCGTGGGGACCTTGCGGCGCGGTCCCCCCGCCGCGCTCTTGCGAGGGTGGGGGGCTTCTCCCAGGCTAGACAGTCATGGGGCAAGGAGCCAAGAGGGGGCGGGTCTGCTTGTGAAGCCAGGATCGCAGGGGGTCCCCTCTCCCCTGGGGAACCTGCCCCTGAGGTCCGCTCTCACTTGGGTGGGGCTCGTGCCCCTTGGTGAGGGTGAGGAGCCCGCGGAGACCAGGGCGCAGTGGGCAGGGACTCAGAGACCTGGCCCCAGGGCACCATGGGAGCCAGCTCCCGGGACTGTGCCAAGGGCTGGGAGTGACCCCCGTTAAGGCCCGGGGACTGGGCTCAGCTGACGGGGTCTGAAAGCTCCTGGGGTGGTGGCCTCAGAACATAAGCAGAGGGGTTTGGAGAGAACCACCCCTACTCTTCAGGAGCATCGTGTGGGGGAACCCCCTGCGCCGTGGGGAGGCCTTCAGGGAAGCCAGCTCGGGGCAGTGTGGCGGGGACCCAGAGCTGTCCCAGAGCGCTGTGGGAATGGGGCCTGGGGGCCTTGCAGGGTGTCGGGGCGAAGCCTCTGCTCCAGAGATCTCGGTGGTCACTGCTCTGCAGTGTGGACCCCAGCCTCCAGGACTGCTCCCCATCTGGGCCCTTCCCTCTCCTCACCTTTGGCCTCAGAGTCGGGCGGGGGGAGCTCGGCACAAAGGGTTGGGTCAGGGGAAGGTGGCTGGTGCCTCCAGGGGCCCCTTGCCTCGTCTCTGGGAGCCTCCTGAACCAGTGAGGCCCCTCCTGAAGAGGCTGGGCGTGGGCGCTGGTTTGCATCTTCCTGCCCACCCCGCTCCCAGAGCCCTCATCGGCTGCCTCTTCAGTTCCCTCCTTTGGGCTGTGGGAGGTCCCGCTGGCCATATGGCAGACTCCAGCAAAGACCAGGGTCAGCTGGCAGCAGCTGCTCACACGGCCTCCCCAAACCCCAGTCCTCCTGACTGACAAAGAGGGGGGGCAGCTGCCACCAGAAGAGGCGCTGGACGAGGCCGTGCCCGAGTACCGGGCCCCAGGGAAGAAGAGCCTCCTGGAGATCCAGCGGCTGGATCCGGATGACGAGAGCCTGGTCAAGTACAAGCGGGCCCTGCTGGGGCCTGTGCCGCCTGCCATGGGTACGCCCGCCCCCTGGGCCTGGGGGGAGGGCGGGGGGAGGGGCACCTGTAGACTCCCGGTTTCTCTTCAGATCCAAGCCTGCCCAATGTTCAGGTGACCAGGCTGACACTGATATCTGAGCAGGCCCCGGGGCCCATCATCATGGACCTCACAGGTAACTCCCAGATGCCTGGCGTGACCCCGAGCCCCAGGCAGGGACCTCACAGGTAACCTCTTCAGAATATGAACTGATCTTTGGGGTAGAGACCTGGGCTCATCACCATGGACCTCTTAGGACCCAATTCCAAGTCCTCAGACTGCAGAGCCCACAGACACAGGCCCCTGTGGGGGCTCCGGGCTCAGGGTCTCATCCTCACAGGAGTTCATGCTTAGCTGCACTTTCCCTAACAGGGGAGTTGGCTGCGCTGAAAAACCAGGTGTTTGTCCTGAAGGAGGGTGTTGATTACAAAGTGAAGATTACCTTCAAGGTGAGGGAGCTGTCATGGGGGACACCAGCCAGCCCCAGGCCCACCCCCAGAAGTTCCCGTTAACACTGTCTGTCCCTCAGGTGAACAGGGAGATCGTCAGTGGACTGAAGTGTCTGCATCACACCTACCGCCACGGCCTGCGAGGTGAGGGTGGGGTGCGGGGGGCAGCCGGGGTCGGGCTCGGGGTGGGGGGCAGAGGGCAGCCCCCAGTGCCCTTGTTCCCCCGCAGTGGACAAAGCCGTCTACATGGTGGGCAGTTACGGCCCGAGCGCCCAGGAGTACGAGTTCGTGACTCCGGTGGAGGAGGCGCCCCGGGGCGCGCTGGTGCGGGGCGCCTACGTGGTTACGTCCTTCTTCACCGATGACGACAGGACTGCCCACCTGTCCTGGGAGTGGGGCCTCCACGTCTGCCAGGACTGGGAACGCTGAGCACCCCGCCCTGGGGCCTCTTCCCACCGGCCTCCCCACCTCTATCAGCTGCTGCAAGGGACCCCTGAGCGTTCCCCGGCCCCTCAGTGACCAGACCCCCCACCCTCCGTCCTGTACCGGGATGCCCCCCCAGGCCTGGCACTGTGCCCTGAACAGTCCTATTAAACGTCGCTCTGTCTCGGTGCCCTTGGTGTCGCCTGTCTGCCTCCCCTCCCCGGGTGGGGGGGGGCTCCCGGCCTTATCTCTCCTGCAACCAGGCCTGGGTGCCACGTGGCGGCTGCTGCTTGGCCCCCCGCCCCCTTATCTGCCCCTGCCCCAGGGGCCCCCGCACCGCCATGGACGGCCAGCTCCTGCCGGTGCTGCTGCTGCTACTCGGGGTCTCAGGCCTGTGGGGACAGGGGCCGGGGCCTGGGGGTCCCTTGGAGGAGCCCCCAGAGGAGAAGCCCCCTGAGGAGGAGCCCCCGGAGGAGGATGGGGTCTTGGTACTGAACCGGCAGACCCTCGGCCAGGCCTTGCGGGAGCACCCAGCCCTGCTGGTGGAATTCTGTGAGTGCCGGGCCAGCATGGCTGGGGACCCACAGGGGCCTCCCGGGTGGTCTGCTCCGCCTTCACTGTGCTCCCGGGGCTCCGTCAGAGCCCTGGGGTGGAGCTGGGCCTGGGGTCCAGCCTCATGGTGGGGAGGCACAGGTGCAGGGGAGAACCAGTCAGTGTCCCCCAGACTCTTCTGTGAAGGGCCAGCCAGCACTCAGGCTTACACGTCCGTCTGGGGTTGCACAGCCCATTCACAGGCAGGAGCCACTCCCAGCCGGCCAGCCTCCACAGGCAGACGGCGGGAGCTGGCCTCAGGGGTGGCCACAGAAGATCCATCCCAAATCCACTCTCGGGACAGAGCTGGCCACTGCCACTGCAGGCCCTCAAGGAGTCTGGCCTCCGGTGCTTGGGCTCCGTGTGGCCGAGGCTCAGGTGGGCCCCTGACGAGGTGGGTGTGGACTGGACATGTTACTCCCTGCCGGATCTTAAGTGTGGAGCTGGCCCCGAGGTTGGCCGGTTCTGGCGGGGCTGGAGCAGGGGCTGCGGCAGGGGTGGTGGAGGCCTGGGGCACTCATGGGTCTGTCCTCCAGATGCCCCGTGGTGTGGGCACTGCAGGGCCCTGGCCCCAGAGTACAGCAAGGCGGCCGCCCTGCTGGCAGCAGAGTCGGCCAGAGCCATGCTGGCCAAGGTGGACGGGCCGGCAGAGCCAGAGCTGGCTGAGGAGTTTGCGGTGACAGAATACCCCACGCTCAAGTTCTTCCGAGACGGAAACCGCACACACCCGGAGGAGTATACTGGTGCGGGCGCAGGCGAGGGGGTGGGCGGGCGGCAGAGACTGGGCCGTGGCTGAGGGGAGTCTCCGCAGGCCCCCGGGAAGCTGAGGGCATCGCCGAGTGGCTGCGGCGGCGGGTGGGGCCCAGCGCCAGGCAGCTGGAGGACGAGGAGGACGCCCGCGCACTCCTGGACGCCCGGGATGTGGTGGTTGTCGGCTTCTTCCAGGTGCGCTGGGGGCTGGGGCCGGGCCTGGGAGCAGGGTGTGGGCCCGGTGGCCTCACAGGCCCGGGCCCCTCAGGACCTGCAGGACAGGGACGTGGCTACCTTCCTGGGCCTGGCCCAGGACGCCCTGGACATGACCTTTGGCCTCACCGACCGGCCACAGCTCTTTCAGAAGTTCGGCCTCACCAAGGACACAGTGGTCCTCTTTAAGAAGGTGGGTCAGGCGGGCTCAGGGAGGAGCCGGGGTTGGGGCACCGTCTCCTGCTGACCCCCCCGGCGTTGTCCAGTATGACGAAGCGCGGGCGGACTTCCCGGTGGACAAGGAGCTGGGCCTGGACCAGGGGGACCTGTCGCGCTTCCTGCTCACCCACAGCATGCGCCTGGTCACAGAGTACAGCAGTGAGGTGAGCGGGCTGCCGGGCAGGTGCGGGCGGCGGCCGTGGGGGCCTCCACGAGCTCCACCTGCCCCTGCAGACGTCCTCTAAGATCTTTGCGGCAAGGATCCTTAACCACCTGCTGCTGTTCATCAACCAGACGCTGGACGCCCACCGGGAGCTGCTGGCAGGCTTCCGGGAGGCGGCTCCCCCCTTCCGGGGGCAGGTACTGGCTGGGCCTGGGGGCCGGGGCGGTGGGGCTGCGGGGAGCCCATGTGGACCCCCTGCCGGCAGGTGCTGTTTGTGGTGGTGGACGTGGGCGCCGACAATGACCACGTGCTGCAGTACTTTGGCCTCAAGGCCCAGGAGGCCCCCACCCTGCGCTTCATCAACATCGAGACTACCAAGAAGTATGCGCCGGAGCGTGGGGCGTCGGTCACCGCTGCGGCCGTCACAGACTTCTGCCGCGCGGTCCTGGGTGGAGGGGTCAAGGTCAGCGGTGGGCTGCCCATGGGGTGGGAACAGCAGCTACCGGCAGAGACCCCTGGTGAAACCCCTGTTCCCCTAGCCCTATCGCTTGAGCCAGGAGGTCCCCCCAGACTGGGACCAACGGCCAGTCAAGACCCTTGTGGGCAAGAATTTCGAGCAGGTGGCTTTTGATGAGACCAAGAATGTGTTTATCAAGTTCTGTGAGTGTGGCTGTGGCGGGCGGCGGGCAGCAGGCGGCGTGGGCCCTGCTGGCTGTGCTGACGTGTCCCATCCTAGACGCCCCGTGGTGCGCCCACTGCAAGGAGATGGCCCCGGCCTGGGAGGAGCTGGCCGAGAAGTACAGGGACCACGAGGACATCATCATCGCCGAGCTGGATGCCACAGCCAACGAGCTGGAGGCCTTCCCTGTGCACAGCTTCCCCGCCCTCAAGTACTTCCCTGTAGGGCCCGGTCGGAAGGTGAGGCCTGGGCTCGGTCTGGGTGCTTCCACCCCCGGCTGGAGGTGGGCATGACCTTGGAGGGTCAGCCTTGGGTTTAGGAGATGGGGTCCCCAGACCACGTCCCTCCTCAGGTGATTGACTACAAAGGCGCCAGGGACCTGGAGACCTTCTCCAAGTTTTTGGACAACGGGGGCAAGCTGCCCGCAGAGGAGCCTGCGGAGGTGCCCGGAGCCGCCTTCCTGGTGGGTGTCTGTCCCCAGGCTCCAGGCCTCTGGAGGGTGGCTGTGCGTGGGCATAGGCAGGGCTGGGCAGAGGGTGTGGCATCCAGCTGGTCTCTGTGACCCTTGCCAGGAGAAGCCAGGAAACACCACGGAACCCAGGGACGAGAAGCCAGGAAACACCATGGAGCCCAGGGACGAGCTGTAGCTGCCCGCCGTCAGCACCCACCCAGGAGCCATGTCCGGGGGCCGTGAGAGCAGCCGTGTGAATAAAGAGCTCTGGTCCTGGACTGTGTGTGGTTCCTAAGAAGGGCAGCCCTGGTCCTGGTTTGGGCTGGATTTCAGCCCCCGGGGCCTCTACATCCTGGGTGGGTACCAGCCCTCCTGATGGGCGCCTGGGTCGGCAGCCCCACCGAGGCAGGAAGGAGGCCCACAGCATTTCTGCCGTGTTGGCCCTGCCCTCTCCCCCAAGCTGCCAGTGTAGCTCCAGCCCCCCACCCCATGCCCCACGAGGCTGGGCCCGACCTTGAATGCTGCTTGGGAGGCAGGGCACGTGTGCCAGGAGCCCAGCAGCCACGTTGGACAGTGCAGCCCACAGCCAGGGAAGGGTCAAAAATGGTTTTATTTCATTATTATCCAAGTACCTTTGAAAAGATAATTGTACAAGTCAGCGCATGAAAAACGGGCTCAGGGCAGCCCCCCGCTGGTGCGGGCCTGAGAAATGTACATATTTACAGGGGCCCTGGGGAGGGCGGCCCGGGACCCGCTGAGCCGGCTCGGGCCTCGGTGCTCGGCGCCAGGCCCACACAGTGGCAGGCCAGAGACAAGCTGGTTGAAGGCACTCGGTGACACGGACAATGGACAGAGGCCCCGGAGCCCCTACACCCTGGCTCTGGAGTGGACCACGGCGGGCAGCGTCCGCTTAGCAGCATGGGGTCACTGGGCAGGGTCTCCAGATGGCCCCATGGCGGGCTCCCTGCGGGTGTGGGCTAGCGCGCATCTCTGGGAGGAGGGACCCCAGCGGACTCCCGCCCTCCTAGACACAGAGGGACTGGGTGGGCTGCCTGGACAAGCGCACCGCCCTGCCAGCAGCCACGCCCACTGCATTCGTGAGAGTGGGCGGCCCGGCACGGGCCCTCGTGGTGCCCAGGGGGTGCAGCAGCCAGGCCGCCAGTCAGTCCACCTTCTCCACCTTGCCAATGATCTTCTCCTCGAAGACGGGCAGCACGGCCGTGTCCTCACGCACCTCCTCGAACACCACACCGCACTCGAACTCGTCGCTCACTTTCTTGAAGTAGAACCTATGGTCGGGAGGAGGCACTGAGGGTGGCGGGGCCAGGCAGCCGGGCGGCCGCCCCCCAGCACCTCCTGCAGGCCCGTGAGCTGGCCCTGGTGCCTGAGCGCCGGAGCCAGACAGGTGCAGTGGCCACATGCGGGTCCCTGCCCCGGCCTCTGCAGGGAGGGGTGGGTGGGCTCAGGGTTCCCGTTCCTCTGCTGGCTACTGCACACACTCGGCCCTGCAGCCCAGGCCCCTCCAGAGGCCACAGCCCCCAGCGGGGTTTCTTGGCCACTCAGTGGACAGAGAAAAGCATGCAGGCAGACCCTCCGTGGGCTAGCCCCAGCCCAGACCCCACCTGCCCCAGCGTGTTCTGCAGTGCCCCGAGGGGCCTCCAAGGCAGACCTGCAGTGGGGCCCTGGCTTCCATGGTCCCGTAAAAAACACCTGGTCAGGAATCCAAGACAAGGCAGGCTCGGCCCACACCAGCGTGGGTGCCCTGCTCGGCCTGGAGGACGCCCTGAGCCAAGGCCACACTTGCCTCACCTGTCACAGGGTGCGTGCCAGCAGCCCAGCCAAGCAGACGGGGGCGGGACTCAATGGGAGGGGAGCACACGGCTCTGTGCTGCGAGCCCCCCGGGCCTCTCACCTGTAGTTGCCCTTCTTGGTCAGCAGCTCCTTGAACTGGCCGAGGGTGACCGCGCGGCCCCGCACCAGGGTCCGGTATGGGATGGGCTCTCCACAGAAGTAGTAGGCTACGACGATGCTGTCGCACGGCTGGGCACTCCCACCGCCCGCCTTCCTCTGTGATTTCGTCCTGAGGGCCGAGAAGCATTGTGACTGCTGAGCCTGGGGCCCTACCAGGCGCTGCAGGAGGTGACGGGGCAGGGCCTGCAGGGTGGACTGCACCTCGCTTGGAAATGCCGCGCGTCCACAGGCCCCACTGCCCACCCTGCCCCAGCCATGCCCACCCCTGGAAGCTGGCCCTGCACACTTCCACGCTGAGCCAGCCCGGACTGAGATGCAGACACAGCCAGCCAGCTGTCTGCCGCCGCCGCCACACACTTCGAGGCCCTGGTCTCACTGTGGCCTGGCCAGCCTGCAGGGCAGACCCACCACCCAGACCACGTGAAACGGGCGAGCAGGCTTCTCAGGAGGACCCCATGGTGGGCGCCTCTGCCGGACGGCTCAAGACGGCCGGCCCCTGGCTCTGCGATAGCAGGCTGGGTGGCTTGGCCCATGTCCCTGTGAAGCCCCCACCTTCAGAAACACCTCAAGGCCGGGGACTGGACAGCAGAACCACTGGACCCAGAAATGGACCCGCCTCACAGCAGAAAGCTACTCGCAAGACCAGAGGCGGCAGCCAGCCCCTCCTCCAGAGAGGACCAAGGCCCGCAGCGCCTCCTGCATGGGCAGCGAGGGGCCTCCTCTCGACAGGCGGCGCCTGTGCCCTCCCGAGTCCCATCCAGTGACCGCCTCGGGTCGCCCAGTGGGCCCAGGCGCAGCCCTTGGCCCTGACCAGATGGGCAACCAGTGTTGCATCAGGAAGGCCCCGAGGTCACAACGGGCTCTCCTCTCCGTGGGGACCCCCCACACTGGTGCTCCTGGTCACACAGCAGGTGGTCACCTCAGCTGAGCGGCTGCCCCCAGCTTGAGCCAGGCTCCTGATGCCTGCTTCCCTTCCTTCGGTCCTGTGACCTCAGGCCTGGCCCGTCCCAGGAGCCGCCTGGGGTTCCCATGGGGTCCATTCTCTACATAAGAGCACCCCCCACAAAGAGTAGCAACGGGGAGGCTCAGAGCAGGGCCCTCGGCCGCACATGATGAAGGACTGGGGAGTCGGCTGGCAAGGGCTGAGTGGGGGCCCCTATTTCTGCTCAGGGACAGGGTGGCCCACGCTGTCCACATACGGCCCTCAGGCCCTGGATGCCAGCCCGGCCCGCGTGCATGGGCGTGGACCACGCGCTCCCACACTGCATGTAAGAACAGAGCCAGCTCGCTGTGCACACGGCGCCCGGGGCCTGCGCTTTGGTCAGCAGTCCCCAAGGGAGTCAGGGCTGCAGCCCTGAGACCATCACACCAGGCAGGTCACTACAACGAGGGCCAAGGCCTCGTACAGGATATGAGGCCTCGTGCAGGATGTGCAGACCCCTCTCAGGCCCGTCGCTCACTGTCCCCACGTGGACGGCCAGGGCTCCTCTCACAGACAAACAAGCAGCCCCAGCTCTTCAGGCGTGGTGCCCGAGCTTCTGTCGCGGGCTGGCCGGCACTGGGAGGACCCAGGGGGGCGCACGTACTCTGTCTCGGAGAGCTCCAGATCGGACACCGCCGGCACGGCGCTCAGCACAGGCGTGCACGCTGGCCTGACGCAGCAGCGCCCCCGCTGGATGACCTCCTGCACATACCTAGGGAACAACGCGCAGTGAGCTGCCGCCAGGGCCGGGCCTCCAACAGCACTCAGCTCAGCCACGCTCCGCAGCAAAGAGGAGGCGCCTGCTGCACGGGCACGGCAGGACAGCAGGCCCTCATGGTTGTGGAGCTGGAGATCAGGGCTCCATCAGAGCAGGCAGGACGTTGGTGCTTCTGCCCACCAGGTCTTCACCAGGCAGACCTCGGGCTCCTGAAACCCACAGGCACCTGCCGCTCCGTGCACTCAGAGGAGCCTTCGCCTCCGGAGGGGAGCAGGCTCCGACCTGGCCCTGCAGCTCAGTCACTGCCAGCTGAAAGGGGCTCATTGCCCACCGCTCCCATCCCAGGGCCATCCACCTCGGGTGCAACGCTCTGCGGCCCTGACGTGACTTCTATTTTGACCGCCCTGGGTGGGGTCACCCCAAGAGGAGGGCCCAGCAGACCTCTGCTCTGGGGTGTTTGCTGTCTACAAAAGGCTAACATGTCCTGGAGCACCAGAGCCGCCCCTGTGGCTCAGCTGTGTCACATCCAGACAGGACCCGCCACTGGGCGGGCCCTGTGGGTGCTGGCGCGAAGAGCAGACCAAGGACACAAGACCACAAACAGGGAGCCCTGCGGGGGCAGGCGTGGCAGGACGGGCCTGCTCGCCCAAGTACCCTCCTGGGCAGCCCCCTGCTGCCCTCCACCCTCCAGCTCACGGGCCGGCACGCCAGGCCTCGGGCACCGCCTGCTCCCCAGCCCACGCAGACCAGCAAGACCTCAGCGCATGACACGGCTGCTGTAAACAGGGTCACCTTCAGTGACCGGGAACACGCGTGGGCCTCCCGTGGTGTGGTGGGTCTGCACCTGGGCACCGGCTTCCCCAGAGCAGCACGGACCCTGTAGCGAGGCCTGGTCCCAGGAGCCCAGCTGACTGAAGATTGGACACGGACACCAGTAACACCCTGGACGGTGCTGCCTTCCGGTAACCACACTCCAGTCTCCAGGCACTCAGAGCCCGGACCACCTTGGAGTCCCGAGTGGCTCGCACACCTGGGAAACTGACCGCAAAGGCCCCACTGACAGGGTCCAGCGTGGAGCGATGACCTGCCCCACGAACGTCCGCCCCGGCCCTGACAGCCATGCAGGGCGCCGTGAAGAGGGTCGTGGGGCTGGGCTCTCAGCGCCGAGAGTGAGACACCAGGGCTCCCCCACGTGGCTGGGAGCAATCAGGCCCCTTCGCGGATGCAGTGGGCCTTAGCTGGCACCCCGAGCACAGCTGCAGGCCAGCCGAGGTGCAGAAGGGCTCCCGCCCTGGACGGACGCTGTGAGGACCACGCACCTCTGCTTTGAGGGTGCCTTGCTGGCCCTCTTCTCCTCCTCCTCCAGGCGCCGGCGCGCCTCCTCCAGCTGCGTCAGAGGGTTGGGGGCGGGGTTGGGCGGCATCGTGGGGTCTTGAATGAAGAGATGTGAAGGCTGCACCGAACTCCGGAGTTGGGCGCTGACCCAGGGGTGCACGGCCCCGGGGCGCTCAATGGACAGGGGCCTGGAGCTCTCATGGGCCTGCTGCTTCTTAGCCCCGGACGACCTTCGGGGGCAACAGAGGCAGGTGAGCCGCGCCCAGGCCCTGCACACCCCCCACCCCTGACACACGGCCTTTCTGGAGACCTGCTCTGCACCATGCTCATCGCTTTCTGAAATATAAACCATACCCCGTGTGGACATTTTCTTACTGTTTCCCCATGAAGACTTCTTTTACATAAAGGTTTTTTGTTTTTGAAAAGTATTTTGATGTTAGAATAAGTATTCTTGGGACATCCCTGGAGATAGGATGGCTGAGACTCCCAGCCCCCAATGCAGGGGGCCTGGGTCTGATCCCTAGTCAGAGAACTTGCTCTCACATGTCCCAACGAAGACCCAGGGCAGCCAAACAAACAAAAGCTTAACCTTTATCATTCCTTTAAAAATATAAATAAATAAGTGCTCCCTGTGAAAAACTTGAAATGTTCAGAAAATTCTAACAAAAAATTAAATATGATTTAGCAATAGCCACGGACATTCAGTATATTTCCTTCCCCACTAAAAGCACCTGACATGGTTGGCATAATTCTGATCACGTGCTGTTTCCTGACTTTCCTCCACGTGATGCCACATTTCCCGCCATCAGACACCAAGAACCTTCTACATCTGTGTGACCTGCGGTCACTCAACCACTGCATGGAATTCGAGTGAAAACACTGCCTCTCTCAGCTGGACTAGAGGCCTCGGAAGGGGGCCGTGTCCCCAGAAGCAAAATGAGGGGATCCCAGGAACGGCGCCCTGGGGAAGAGGGCTGACTCAGTGCCTGTGTGATGTGACCTGCCCCATGGGGAGGTGGACTCCTCCTAGAAGGACCCACAAAGCCCCCAACTCCTCACTCCCTGCCCCCCTCCCCTACCTGCTCTGTGCCCTGCCCCCAGGTCCACAGACCCCAGAAAGGCCTGCACGATGGAGCCCACAGCGCATCCAGGACACTGCTTCTGGACTCATCTTCCCACAGAAACCCTCCAGCTGGGGTGGGGGAACAGTCAAGGAGAGAGCCACCAGGACAGGTTTCGTGAGTGCCAAGGGTCTGGACCCAAGAAATCAGGCCCAGGGAAGTCCACAGCCAGCTGGCCCCAAAGCCCAGGCCCCTGCCCACCCCGCCCCCACCATGGATGGGGCGGGTGACACTGAAACCGACATAGAGCGGAGGGCCCCGGAGCAGAGGTGTGTTCTCTGGCAGTTGGGGTCAAGGAGGCCAGATCCAGAGGCTCCTCCTGGAGGACCCACTGCAGCTCCTGGTGGAGGGGCGGCCACAGGGCTGTAGGATCCTGCCCAGTGGGGCTGCAGCAGCTGACTCCACCAGTGGGCACTCCTGCCCGGGACACTGACGTTGTCACCAATGCCCACCCCATCATAGGGCCCACACAGGGAAGGGTTGACCTCACACAGCCATAGGCTGGCCCTGGTCCCACAGGCACATGGCCTGCACAGACTGCCGCCTGGCGCTGACAGCAGGCTCTAGAGCTGGGAGGGACTCAGAGTCGGGGGTAGGAGGACTCAGAGCCAGGGGGAGGGGGATTCAGAGTAGGTGTGGGGGGACTCAGAGCCAGGGGTGGGGAACAGAGCTGGGGGGACGGGGACTCAAGAGCGGGGGAAGGGGAACTTAGGGGTGGGGGGACTCAGAGCTGGGGGTTGGGGGGACTCAGAGCCAGGGGTAGGAGGACTCAGAGCTGGGGGCAGGGGGACTCAGTCGGGATAGCACTCAGAGCCAGGGTTGGGGGAGTCAATAGCTGGGGAGTGGGGAGGACTCAGAGCCGGGGGGGGAGGACTCAGAGCTGGGGGCAGGGGCGGACTGAGAGCCGGGGGGAGGACTCAGAGCTGGGGGCAGGGGGACTCAGTCGGGGTAGCACTCAGAGCCAGGGTTGGGGGAGTCAATAGCTGGGGAGTGGGGAGGACTCAGAGCCGGGGGGGGGTTAGGACTCAGAGCCGGGGGGGGAGGACTCAGAGCTGGGGGCAGGGGCGGACTGAGAGCCAGGGGGGAGGACTCAGAGCCAGGTCAAGGGGAGGACTCAGAGCCAGAGCGAGGGGAGGACTGAGAGTCAGGGGTGGGAGGACTCTGAGCCGGGGGGAGGGGAGGACTCCGAGCTGGGAGGGAGGGGGACTCAGAGCTGGGATGGGGAGGACTCAGAGCCGGGGGAGGGGGACTCAGAGGGGGAGGACTCAGCCAGGCCAGCTGGGGGCCCTCACCCGTGGCCCGCCTTCCGGTGCCGGCTGATCTCCTTCTCGCCCTCGATGATCCACTGCATGATCTTCTGGTTCTTCTCCGCGTCCTCAGACGGGCCTGGTGCCTCTGTGCTGCTGCTCTTTCCCAGTTCTGCCTTCTTAGAGTTTCTCTTGGAGGTCATGCCCACCTTCCCACTGCAAGAGCAAGGCCTGGTCACTTGCTGCTACTTCAGCCGGCCCAGGTTGGATGGCTGGCCGGGACCTGCAGGGCTGGGGAGGACAGCCCGCAAGGGCCCTGCCACACGTGGGGCCTTGGCCACACTCCTGCGGGCACGGCTGGGCTGTTTTGGGCCGACTCTGTGGACAGAGGTGTCTGGGCAACTCGGGCCCGGCCACCCGCCCTCACCCAGACACCACCCCTGAAACGGACCCATCCAACCCAACAGCACTTCAGGGCTGGAGCCCTGTAGCCGTGCACCCAGGTGCGCACGCCTGCCAACCCATGCTGGCCCTGGCTTAGGGACTCCTCAGGGAAACTCTGGCCCAAGGGTGGCACGGAGGACCCTTTTCTGGGGGACACCACCTGCCCTGATGTAGGCCAGGGCGGGGGACTGCCGCTTGCACTCACCCGTAGGCCAGGCTGTCACCAGCGGTAGGGGGAGCGCCCGTACTCTCCACGTGGCTGCGGGGCTTGGCTGCGTGGCCGTGCAGCTCCGGGCCCCAAGCGAAGCTGCCTGGGACCCGGCGGGTGGCCTCGGCCTCAGCTGGCTCCTTGGGCCGGGCCGTGCCGTGGTGGCCATGGTGGTGGCCATGTCTGTGGAGGTGCACCCCAGCCGGGTCCAGCTTTGCCCCCAACTTGGGCACATGCTTTCCGTGTCCGGGCATGGCACCCCCCAGCACCCCGATCTTGGGCACGTGTGTGCTGTCCGGGGAGCGGTGACCAGGCCCTGGCGACTGGCAGCCGGGTGTCCTCATGACTCGCTGCACGTGCTCATCCAGGATGCTCTCAGGGTTCTCCTCGTGTGCATCCCGCAGCCCCGTGCAGCCCACGTCCGCGTAGCGGGAGGAGAAGTGGTGCCAGGCCGGGGCTGAGGGCAGCTTATGGCTGGCGCCCTGGGGGCCAGAGGGCATGTCGCTGTCCTCGCCTTCCTCCTCCTGCTGGGACAAGACAGCATGGCACCTTTTGGCACTGGCTGCACCGTGGAGACCCCATGCTTGGGGGCACAAGGCACAAACAAAGGCCCGAGCCCCGAGCTGGGGATGAAGCCGGGCCAGCGAAGTGCAGGAGGGTCTGCCTGATTCAGAGTGGCTGCGAGCCCCACGAGCCCGCCCAGTCCCGAGCCAGTATGGCCGGGCTCCAGGAGAATGAAGCGGATGGGGGCTGGCCTGGGCTCCCCTCCCAAGTGCGGGGACAGGGCCACACGCCACGCAGAGGAGGGCACAGCACCAGGGCCACACAGACCACTGGAGGCCTGGCACCGCTTCCACACTAAGCTTCTCAATAAAAATGTTTGTTTCTTTCAATTGTTTTCCTATTCCTCAATTTTATTGCCGTTATTTTCCATCATATTTTCCCAGGAAACACTGCCCTTATACAGAAGAGCTTCTGGTTTTTCCTTATCTTGCTACAAGTGTTAATACATTATCACATCAAACTAGCAGAATTTCCTTTGACTCTGAGAGTTTCTAGAAGCAGACCTGTAAACATACACATTCCATCACTTCAATCCTGAAACACACAATTCACATTCTCTGTCTCGTCTTATTGAGTTGCCCTGTGCAGATGCTGAGAGACGGATGACTGAGCCACCCTGTGCTTCGACACGAACAAGCCCCAGGAGTCCCCATAGGACCCCGCACCACTGCGGAAGTGCCTGCAGTCAACCAGACACGCCGCCAGCCGTGGGCACCACAACTCGGGAAACAGCACCCAAGAGGACAGGCGGGGAGAGAGGGGCGGCAGCCCTGTGGGCAAGCTGGGAGCTGCCCTAGAGCACCCCGGGCTCTGAGCTCTGCACCCCCATCGCTGCCCGGACCCTGGGCTCCTGCACTCGCCCTGTCCCCACCCCGACCCTGGTGCTTCTGGTTATCAGGGGGTGGGGACTCAGGAGACCCACACCAAGGGGCACCCAGTATTGATGCCATTCACCCCCTCCCAGGGCAGCAGACTGTAAAAAGAAACCTCCAAACACCCAGGGGTCTCAGACCAGCTACTCCTAATAGCTCTGCATGCACAAAAATTCAATTTTAGGATTTTAAAATATTACAGATTTATGAAACCCTTCAGCGTAAGTTTTCATTTTCTTCTGTTCTGATTTTCCAAGCTTTACAGTAAAATTGAGTTATTAAAAAATTTGTAGGACTTCCTAGGTGTTCCAGTGGTTAAGAATTCACCTGCCAAAGCGGGGCACATAGGTTCGATCTCTGGTCCACAAAGATCCCACATGCCGTGGAGCAACTAAGCCTGTGTGCTCCAAGTACTGACTCCATCAGCCACAATTAGTAAAGTCCATGTGCCCTAGGACGGGCACTCCCCAACAAGAGAAACTGCTGCACTGGGAAGCCCACGCACTGCAACAAAGAGTAGCTCCCGCTTACCACAACTAGAGAAAGCCTGCACACTGCCAGGAACACCCTGCTCAACCGTACATAATTAACTAATTAAAAATCTGCAGTGGGAAATCCCCGCAGTCCAGTGGTTAGGACTCGGTGCTATCACTGCAGGATTCCAGGTTGGATCCCTGGTCAGGAACTAAGATCCCACAAGCCACAAGGCATGGCCCCAAAAATGTCTGAGCTGTTACTCTTAAAAAAGGATTCTTGTTTATACCATGGTTCACATAGCTTACAAAATCACACCCGGTAATAGACTCGAGACCACACAGCCAGCTGCTGGGCAGTGAGCCACCTCCTGGGGCGGAGGGACACCCCTGGGAGCCGGCCGGCTGCATCCCCGAGGCCAGGAGCCGGGACCCAAGGACTTCGCGTGGCAGCCCTCCTGAGTCTGAGGCCCTGAGCAACCGACACCGGTTTGCTGGGACACGTCCGGTTGCGTCAGAAAACACTGCCGGACCCAGCCCCCTGAGAGCTCGTGAGCTGCAGGCACAGCCGTCCAGCGCCTGCCAGGGACGCCGTGGGAGAGCCTCAGACACCGTCAGACGGCTGGGCTGCCTGAGCGTGCCCCTCCCGCCCAACGCCACCGGCCAGGACCAAGGGCACACAGTCCGAGCCAAGGCAGGAAGCACAGCAGCACACTGCAAAAGCCCAGGTCTGCAGTGAAACCTGCCAGTCTGCAGTGGTGAGTCTCTATTTCTGAAACTTTTCATGAAACGTTACACCTTGCTTCCTGAGCCTGTTTTAAGCACTGTCGATGGCAACGCACTCAGGACAGCCTCACAGAGAGGCGGTGGTGGAGACGCTGCCAGGGCACACGGCCTCCTCACACGCGCGACACGGGCTGAGCGCCGTCAAGGCACTGGCACACGCATGACTCTGGTCTGCGTTCGTTCCCTCTAGGCAGCTCCCAGGAGGCAGAAACCCTCAGCTCTGACAACCAGTGCACCCCTAACCCCGCCCTAATGGCCATGCCCTCCTGAGCAGTGATGGAGCGAGGGCCTCGGGCAGGTCGCTGAGCCACGGGCAGTGGGAGGACCACCAGAGGGCTCAGGGCAGGCCTCGGGCTGCACCTGCCCTGCCAGGAGGCCATGCCATTGCCACATGGGCGGGAGGCAGGCAGGGCACGGTCCCGCGGAGCCCCTCACGGCACCACACGGCCTGTGACCACCTCATGCTCGGGGCTGTCTCCGGTACCTCTAGGGGTCCATGGTTCACCCTACAATGAGATCTGCCTGCCGACTCCGTGTAGCGAAGGTGGGGGAGCCTGGCCTATGTCAGGGCCAGGCGTCACACAGAGCCCTGCAGCCAGGAGTGGGGGCAGGAGAGGGGACTGCAGGGCTGTCCACCTGCCAGGCCCCTCACCCACCCTGATGGCACTGCCCCCAGCAGCAGTGCACACAGCACCCCTGGGGAACATGGAACCCAAAACAGCAGGAACCCCCTCGGGTTTTGACAGGGTCTGGGGAGGGCTCAGGTTCTGTAATTTAAACAGGAAGATCAGATGATCGGTAGAGAAATAACTCCTACAAAAAAGTCACATTTTGAGTTTCAGATAACAAACAAAATTCTGAGAGGAGAATGAACTCCCACCCTGAGAGAAGATCCGTGTGCCAGAGGCCTCGAGGCCCACAGGTGAGGCCCACAGGTCTGGGAGGCGGGGCACATGAGGGCAACAGGGGGCACGCCTGTCACAGCACCTCTGCCCGGGGGCCCCTCGTGTGTAGAACAACACGCGCATGCAATGGCCAGGATGGGAGAGCGCCACCACAGGCAAAAAAGATAGGCACGCGGCACCTACAGGCAAAGAGTTACAGCAAAGAGATCGGGCGTGCTGCAACTCTCAGCTCCCGGAGTTCTATCAGAAAGGCTACCGGCCAGGAAATGAGACAGACAAAGCTATGTCCCAACCGCAAAGCCACTCTGCACACAAAGGTGATGGGTCAGAGCCTCAGGCCACCCTGCCTGAGGGAGGCCATCCAGGCTCCACGCAGCAGGGAGGGCGCAGAGCAGGATGCAAGCCTCCAGCCCTGACCTGTCCCGCTGGCGGGGAGACACCCTCCACTGTACGGAGGAGGTCAGCGCCTCAGGGGCCTGCTGTGGCCCACGCCACGGCAGCCACTCACCATGCGGACACGCTTCAGCCGCTCCTCCAGCTCCTCCTCGGCCTCGCGCGTCCGCTGCACGGCCTCCAGGCGGTGGATGAGCTCCGCGGCGAACTTCTGGGGCTCCACGCGGACTTCCTTTGGCATTCGGTAGGTGCGCTGTGAGGAGACGCCGCAGTCAGCCCTGCTGCGCCGTAGTGAGCAGGGCACAGTCTGCACTCTCCTCCCCACCCCGGGATGACCGGCAGGGGACAAGCAGACACGGCCGCCTCCTGCCTCCCACGACCACGGGTGAAGACCCTGAGGAGGCCAGGGGTGACGCCTCTTCGGGGATGGCCACCCTGGCACTCACAGCCCAAGGCACCCACCCGGGGCTTCCAGCCTGCCCTGGAGAAGGGCTTCTTGTGACTGACCAGCCGGCTGTGCAGAGGCATCCGGCTGTGCAGACCCCTGAGGTCAAGGCTGAGCTCGGGCGCCAGAAGGGCAGGCACTCTGTAGTGCCCACCCTGCACCCAAGGGGCAGCAGTGCCCGAAACGGGAGGGGGGCCCAGGCCCTGCACCTGGGACAAGCGACACAGAACCTGGGTGCAGGAAGGAGCCGGAGAGGGATGGGGGAGCCACGTTCAGAGAACGCAATTCCGTGCACGCCACACAGCAGCACGCCACACAGCTTTGGGGGCGGGTACAAGCTATAAAGTGAAATTGCTTCAAATCCAAAACACTTGCAAGCAAAATGAGAAACCCTGTGCATGGTTACCTGGACCCTCCAAAGGACTGTGGGCCACTGCCCCTCAGGTGGAAGCAGGGCGCACACAGGCGGACACTTACGGGAATGTGAGGTAGAGGCACCCGCCCGTTGGCCTGGACACTCTCCTGCATCTCCCGGCGGTGCTGCCTGCGGGTCCTGTAGGGCGGGACTCCATCCCTGTCAGAGAGACACTCACGTGAACACACTCAGGGCTCAGCCACAGCCCACGCGGCCTGTCTCCTGAGCTGCGCTGGCTGAAGACGACTTCACATTCTTAAAACGAACGGGACGGGTTCCTGAATCCTGCTTTCTTCCAGGATAAGACAGTAAAGCAGCATAATCTGTCAGATGCTCAAATTTGTTCTCTTGACGTGAATTTTAGTTACAACCCTTCTGAAGACTGATGAAACCATAAGTCAAATCACATATTGCCTTTAAAATGACTAAGCACTTATCTGAGAAGCATCTGACTTGCTTGCCTCCTGCTCTCTGGCCCCTTGAACGCTGCTCCTGGAAAGCGGGGACCGGGAGGTCCTCTCTGGTCCCCATCTCCCAAGGACCTGAGGGGTGCCCCCCAACAGCTCCCAGCCTCCCGGGTCTCCAACATAGGGAGACCCATGGTGCCGGCGCTCCCTGGCCCTTCACCTGCTTCCCACGAATGACCCGCGCTGACTGCCGCTCAGCCAGAAGAGGTGCCCCAGGCACACGGTGCTCGGTGTGTCCCAGCCTGGCCTAGGCACAGTCACCCCAGTGCGAGGGAAGGGTGGCCCTGGTTCAGGTGCCCCAGGCCTACAGGACCACACAGCAGTCCAAGGGGCTGGGCCTCAGGGAACAAGAGCTGCAGCGCATCTGGAAGCCCCCACACAGCTCAGGAGTTCCAAGTCCCGTGTATAAGGCTCACGTGCTCTGACCGTGCACCTAAAGTCCACGTCTGGGAGGCCAGGCACTGTCTGTGGAGTCTGTGCCCAACGGCAGTGGAGTGCGAAGCCCTTCGCCAAGTGGAAGCGATGCTGAGTTGCCAACAGAAATAATTTAGATGAAACACAAAATCCTATTTTTTGCCTCACATATTCAGTATATTTTAATATCTGCCACAATTTTACATTCCAAGTTCTTAACTATTCCTATATTTCTGAGTCTCAGTGTAAACCAAGATGAACAGAGTATTGGGGAAATTCTTTCTGTTGTTTTAGATCTTCCCTTTAGCAAACATATGTCCTTCCCTTGGAGAGAATTAAGAGATTAATTGACATTGTAGTAACTGAGTTTTGGGGAAGAGGAGAACAGAACGCGTGCTGTCAGCTGCTCCCGGGGGCTCTGAGGGGCACAGCTCGTTGGAACCTTTAACACAACACTTTATATTCATGGCAGGTAGTGCTGAAACCCCAGGAATATCAAGTAGGTTGTTAAAAACATCAACATTTTCTATGAAAAAGTCAAAACAAAAGAGAACGTAATGATGAATGAAGACTGCCCCATAGAGGCTCAACCTGGTGGGATGATGCCCCCATCTCGCAGCCCCCAACAGGAGGAGAAGGGGCTCCCGATGTGCCAGACACGGGGCTGTCAACCTAGAGCCAGACCCGGGCAGGCGGCACAAGGTGCCCACAGACAGGACGGCCCACAAGGCAGGGCCGCAGCACGGAAGGACCTGGTCGCCTGTAAGGACAGGTGAGCCGGCCTTTCCTCCTTACTTAAGCCTGTCTGACCTCCAGACACCAAGCAGGGTGGGTACGCAGTCACCATAACCTGCCGACAGGGTCAGGGCCGCAGCCCACACACCGTTGCGAGGGTAGATGCTCACACACCTGCCGGCTCCACAGCCAGACCCTCCCTGTTGGGGCAGAGAGATGGCGAATGGTGTGCGACTGAACGCGGGCAAGCCCGACGCGCATGGGCGGTGGAGTTGGGCCCCATGTGACCCCAGCAGGCAGACAGGCCATGCCCTGGTGTGACATGGGCAGGTGTGACACCATCACATCCTGACCTGTGCCAAGGTCCCCGAAGTCATCGGCGAACCACAGAGAAAGGTGTCAGAAACGAGCACTTCACCGTTGAGGGTGCAGAGGCTCCTGTGGCCCCGCCGGCCGGCACAGAGCCACACTGAGGGGACGACAGGCCCTGCTGATCGGGTGAGATGGCTTCCAGCTCACAGGAGGGCAAGCACAGAGCAGACGCCTTAGGGTGGCCCGCCCTGGACGCACACACCAGCACCACTGAGGCCAGGGCTGGGCGCCACCAGGCAGCTCCGGCAGCCTTGCCTGGAGGGAAGCAACCGAGGCTCTGGTCTGCAGGAGGGTCTCCAGGAACAGCCCCCGCATTGTGGAGGAGGGGGTGGCGGGCACTTACACGCTGCTGTCGGTGAGGGACAGGCTATCGGCATCGCTGGACAGGCTCTGCTGCTCGCTGTCATTGGCACTGGTGGCGGGGGCGAGGGCGTAGCCGGAGTTGACGTAGTAGGGGTTGACGGGCTCCCGCCACGATCCATACCTGCCAATGAGGAGGTGTGTTAGCAGCAGCCAGGCCACGTCCCCGCATGCTGATCCCCATCTTCAGAATCACCTGCAACCCCAGCACAGGGAATACAGACCCAAAGCATTCAGAAGAGACAGGGCATAAAAGGCTGCGGGTCCGTCCTGCCCCCACCCCTGTGCTACCGGGGAGACGGGTACCCCACGTCTCCCCTGTGCAGTTGTTTACCCGTGCCCATGAGCACATGTGTGCTCTCTGCCAGTAACTAGAAATGGGGCACCAGCTCTGTGCCCCGCCCCTACAGCGTGCTGATGCAGACTGACTCACAGAGCACGGCCCCCTGTGCCACAGCCTCTGCAAGGGCCCTGGCCAGGCCTCTAGAGCACGAGCCTGAGCACTGGTACAATGCGGACGAGTGAGTGGCAAGCACACGGGCCGTGGGTGTAAGAGCGGCTGTCACGCTGCCCTCCGGGACAGCAATGACCATCCCGCACGCCCTGGGTGGGACCTGCCACCACAGGTCGCCAAACTAGACAGGAATTGACACCTACAGTTTGCATTTCCCTGGTAGATGGTCAGCAGGGGGAGCATTGAGATGTCACTTAAATTAATTCTTTCCTCTTTAAATGACCTGTTCATACCTTCTGTCTATTTTCTGTTGGGCGGTTTATGAGCTTCTTAGTGATTTACGGATGTCTTTAAATATTCTTGAACTTCCCTTGTGGCTCAGCTGGTAAAACACCCGCCTGCAAAGCGGGAGACCTGCATTTGATCCCTGGGTTGGGAAGATCCCAGAAGAGAAAGGCTGCCCACTCCAGTATTCTGGCCTGAAGAATTCCATGGACAGTCCACGGGGTCGCAAAGAGTCGGACACGACTGAGCGACTTTCACTTAAATATTCTTACTATTAACCTCTGGTTACATATGTGAAAATACTTCCTCCCTAAATGTCACTTCTTAACTTTGTTCATGTCGGTTTTGGCATTAGAAAAGTTTACGTCTGTGAAACCAGACTTCTTCCTCCTTACAGAATTTTTTTTTGTATCTTACATAGGCCAACTTTCCTCATTTGACAATCGTGAATCTATCCCTCAGTTTTTTCCCAAATACTTCAATATTTTTTAAGATCTCTACCTGAAATACGTGCATGTAAATTCCGCCTACCCCTCTGCATCAAAATGGAGAGCCAGTCGCAAGCACTGAGCACCACACCGCCACCTTGTCCTGAACCCTCGCACACCTGACCCCACACGCGCCCTCCTTTATGGAGCCTCCGCTCTGCTCAGCCCATGAAGGCCCCGCCAGCCCCTCGCAGCCACGGCTCCCCACACCACCTGCTCTTCCGGGAGCCCCCTGAAAGCAGCAGTGGTCAGTCCCCAGGGGTCATGTGAAGAGGGGAGGTGACGAGGAGGCCTCTGACTGCAGCCCCATCCTGGTGAGGGCGCTCGCGAATGGCAGCCACACTGGCTCTGGGGACCTGTGTGCTTGGTGCAGAGAAGGGAGCAGAGTGCTTCTGCACCCACAGGGCCCAGGGGGGCGCCCCGGGGTAAGCCATGCACACTCGCGGAGAGGCAGGTCCACACCTTGCCACCTCAGAACGCCGGCCACGCAGGACGCGTGAGCTGGGCCGGGCCGGGCAGTGTCGCTGGAGAGACCCCAGCGAGCAGCCCACCGCCCCGGGGCCACACACACAGGCAGAGCGGCCACGGCACCTTCAGGACGGTGATGGTGCACACGACTTGCCCTCCAGCTCAGGACCACGGTCCTCCTGAGCCCCCACGGCAGCCAGGTTCCCATCAAATGAGGGTGGGCGCAGGGCCCAGAGGCTCCGGGGAAGGGACGGGGGCCGCCCTGGGTCCACACGCGCACTGACGCGGAGCCCACGTCTGCAGCATCACGCTCTCCCTAAATGACACTGCTATTCCTCTGGCTGTTTAAACACAAAGCATCAACACGATCACCACACAGCCACTGCGCTGGAATTCAGACCAGCGGACAGCTGAGCCCCACTCTGTGTCCCGCTACCTCAGGGCCAGCACCCGCACGCCCTGGGCCCTTACCTTCCCCGAGAGGGTAGGACTGAGCCTGCAACCCCGACGCCTGCACGGGCCGCCTGTGCCCTCCTCCAACGGGGCCCAGGAAACCCAGCTTTGAGGTGACAAGCAGGGAAAACGCGGGTCCTTTCCACGGTCTCCGGTGCTGAGCAAACGCCGGCACGGACACAGTTCCACGTGCAGACACACGGGGAAGAATGCGCATGGGGAGAAACAGGAGGCGGGGCCGGCAGTGGGGCCGGCCCTCGGGACAGGCGCCGCAGCTGCTGTGACGCGGGAAGCTGCGAAACGCCACTGGGGGCCGCCAGCTGCTCTGCACAGGACGGCTGGAACCGGAACTCAGACGCGGGATCGAGGGAGACCTCCCGCCTCTCTGTGGTTTCCAGACCTCACGACAGAACCCCCAGGACCGCCCGGCCTCTGGGGCTGCTGAGTGCAGGACTCTGCCCTGCACACTTTCACTCGAAAACGTCCCGCATCCTTTTGCCTCTATGTCTCCTTCCTGAGCAGCTGCCTTCCCACGATCTGGTCTGACCGTTCTTCCTTTTAATCACTTCTCTAGTCCCACTGCGTTTAGTGTGGCTGCAGAGTGGATCCACCGGCTCACTGTTTGCTTTCGATCACGGCTGTTCTATTTTCCTTTGTTCCTCCTTGCCTTCTTTTGGAATACTTCCTATTTTCGGTCTCCTCCCTCTAATAAAGTAGCTCTTTCACTGTTCTTTCAATGGTTCCTTCAGGGATTACAACAGGTACCCTTGATGCATCAAGGTCCAATTAACTGCATTCTACCTGTTTCCAGGCAACACACGGTCAGAGTTAACTCCACTCAGGAGTTCCTTGGCAGTCCAGCAGGTAAGACTCTGCACTTCCACTATAGGGGGTGCACGTTCGACCCCAGGGTGAGGAACTAAGAGCCCACGTGCCACACACAGCAGCAAAAAAGAAAAGAAAAAAAAACAAAAAAAAAACAAAACAGAATTAACTCCACCCGCCTCCCACACACTCATATGCTGTTTGTTGGTGTCCTGGGTTTTGGGTCCATGTGGTGTCTTAATCCCAGGAGATATCACCAGTCTTGCTTTATCCTCCAACAGCGGCCTGGAGTCAGCACGCCCTCCCCTGCCCACCCTGCCCTGAGAGCATTTTCTCTGCCTGAAGAACACCCTTCAGTACATCCACGAGTCCAAGGGCTGCAGCTGACACTTCCTCAGTGTTTGCTGGTCTGAAGCTGTCTTGATTTCCCCTTTACTCCTGAAGGGTAATTTCAGCGGCTGAAATTCATTTTCACTGCTTGGTAATCATTTTCGGTTTCTGCGGAACTCTGTAAGCTTCTGATGGGGTGTAAACGGTACAGACTCAGTGGGGCACAGCCCGGTAGCTTCCAAAAATTAAAACAGAGTTACCACGGGATCCAGTGATTGCCCTCCTTGGTAAAAGCCAAGGGACTCAAGGGCAGGGTCTCGAGAGAGCTCTGTGCCCCCAGGCCCCATGCAGTGACCCTCCTGGTCATCACCTCTGCAAGCCCCTCCTGGGAAGGTGAGGCCAGCCTGGCACACGCCTTCCCCACCCCGCCTCTGCCCCAGGCCAGAGCCCAGCAACCTGGGACGCAAGGGCGACAGACAGACCAAGAGCGGCAGGCGGCAGAGCGCAGACCGCTCCCCTGGGCAGGAGCGGCCTTGAGAGTCATTTCGATGTCCTGGGACCCAGGCCACAGCCACATAATGACTGTCCGGTCTTCAGACGCCCACAGCCTGTCCACTGACACTCTCAAGGGCCCAGACGGCCTCCTGTGAGATCCCGGAAGGTGCTTCCAGGAGCGGCACAGAGGCAATGCCGCCATGCTTCCAAGAACGTACTGCAGGCTGGTCCCAATGCTGGCGGAAACCCAGGGCCTGCCAAGTTTCTACTCTAACTTCACTGTTTTCCTTTGTAATTAAGAGGTGATCTCGTGGGACTCCCCTGGTGGTCCAGTGATAAAGAATCCATCTACCAATGCAGGGCACACAGGTTCAATCCCTGGTCTGGGATTGAACATGCCGTGGGGCAACAAAGACTGTGCACCACAACTCCTGAAGCCCTCACGTCCTGCAGCCCGCGCTCTGCAACAGGACGCCACCATAATGAGAAGGCCAAGCCCAACAACTAGAGTAGCCACCACTCGCTGCAACCAGATAAAGCCTGTGTGCAACAACCAAGACCCAGTTCAGCCAAAAGTAAAAAATTGTTTTTCACAAAAGAGGTGATATGTGGCAGAGATACTTTAGGAGGGTACATATCCTATTCACACCACCGTCTGATCTGCGTGTGCTTGGAGGATGCTCCCTTCAGCAGGACGTCTCTCTGCTGCGCCATCTTCTTATCCCTGAGCCCAGCCCCCCCCTGCCCTGATGGGTCTTCACCAGGCAGGCATCTTGAGCCTGTGGTCTGTGCTGTGAGGCGGCCTCCTGGTCCCACACGCCTTTTATTTTATGATCCTTTATCCCTTTATTTTTATTACCCAACTGGCACACCGCACCCACCACCATGAATGAACACTGAATTGCACAACACACCAAAGGGCATCAGAGTCAAAACCGAACAGTAACAGAAGGATCTATGTTCTGTGGAAAAGGCACACACAGACTGGGCGTGGTGGCCACAGGGGCCACATACCGGCCCCCCGCAAGGTAGGCAGTGGAGAACCCTGGCCCTAGAGTGGCCCCCAGGGCCCCATCTGCCCTCACCACTACTTACCAGCACTTGACTGTGGGCAGGTTACCCCTGCAAAGTGGACTGATGATGGCTACCCCTTTGAAAGGGATCCGAGTACCCTACACAAGCACACAAGGGGATGCCGAGCACCAGACAATGCAGAAACCACTTGACTTAGACGGGCCAGCACGTCCAGCATGGCGTCCCACATGTGGAGCAGGATGAGGCTGGGGGCTAAGGGCTGCAGGACGCAGACTCCCCCTGACTTCCTGTAAGATGCTGAACACAGCAGATTCAAGGCGCTAAGGTCAGAACTCCATGCTCAAGGGAGACCATGCACTCCTGACTTGAGAGATTCACGGGTCAGCAGGGGGTACTCTTCTTTGCCACAATTCTTGTGTGCAGCTGTGAACACCAGTAACTCTTTATGATAATCCAGCAACTCTTCACAACACCTGTTAAAGATTCGCACTGTGGGTGACATGGGTCAGGGCCCATCTGTGCATGGAGACCACACAGATGCCAAGAAGATTCGAGAGGGATCCAGCTAGATCATTTCTCACTTATCTGTAGTTTTCAATTTTCCTGCACCAAATATATTTCTTATATAACTTTTGCAATATGTCCCTGGGTGTTTATTGCTGCAAAGCAGTTGAAATCTATGGAACAATATACGCGAAGAGCACGCTGAACACTGTAAAGCACCGCAACTGGAACTCGCCAGCAAGAGCTCAAACGAGGGATGAACCAGAGCAGAAGCCCTGTTCATCTCTGCTCAGCGCAAACACTGCACACTTACATCAGCTTTTCTCTGCACAGCAGGCTTCTCAGACATCAGCAGAAATCCTTCAGGGCCTGGACTCACACAAATGCTTCACATCAGCTCTTTAGGTTACATGGATCTGATGAAGAGGAACTCCATGTGGCAGTATTTAAAGTGTAACAAAAAATGTTTCACGGAATCTGCCACCTTGATCTTTTTTTTTTTGTATTTACTTTTAAAAATTTTTAGTTGGAGAAGAACAGATTTAAAATGTTGTGTTGGTTTCTGCCCTACAGCAAAGCGAATCAGTCACACTCCCCACCGCACCCCTCTAGGTCATCAGAGAGCACCAGGCTGAGCTCCCTGTAATTGGACAGCAGCTCCCTACTAGCTGCCTGCTTTCCACATGGTCATGTACGTGTTTGCCACCATGATTTTTAATGAATCACTCTCACTCCAATGACGGGGCCAGCATGCATCTGGCACTAACCTCCCCTGGAGACTTCAGCCCCTCACTCCAGCTTGAGAGGAAACAGAAGCTCCAAGGAACTGGCTGGTCACTCTTCACAAACGCAAATCACCACCATCAACATGCAAGAGCAACACCTCCCACCAAACTGCAGGCTGTTCAGACAGAGACGCTATCTGTCGACCCCTGAGGTCTCCCAAATCCAGCTAGAGACAGACTCCAGACATGGATTCGTGACGAGCTCAAAATCACAGATCACGTGGCCGGCCCACAACCTCTTTATCACAGGCCTGAATCGGTCCCCAGTTCACGAACTAAAGCAGACGGGAGGCCGAGGGCTGCAGTTCTGAGATCGCACACAACTCTGGTGAGGAGACTGGTTCTCGGGATTGAAGCTACAAGACCAAATCAGCGACTCTGAAAACAGGGCTTTTCAAAAATTAAGAAGGTACACTAACGAATCTAGTCAAAATCAAAACTCTGTTCATGAAACAGTACGATGTGTTCCCTTGAAGTAATTCAGAAACCAGAAATTCCAAGCCTTGGGTCACCCGCTTCGCTTCCTAACATCACCAGGTAACTCTCGTTGTTTGCTGTTGCTTAGTCACTAAGTCATGTCTGACCTTTGCAACCCCATGGACTATAGAGCCCACCAGGATCCACGGGATTTCCTAGGCAAGAATACTGGAGTGGGTTGCCAGTTCCTCCTCCAGGGGATCTTCCTGACCCAGGGATCAAACCCACCTCTCCCGTGCTGCAGGCAGATTCTTTACTGCTGAGCCACCAGGGAAGCCCCAGGTAAGACTCAACCTTCTCTAAGCTAACCGCGCATCTGGCAGCCCCTAGGCCCGAAGGACACCCTTGTCTGCCTCCCCTGACTAAGCACACGAAGTCTGCCCAGAAAGTGAAAACCTGAGGGAGAACTGACTCTTCAGGTACTTTGTTTTTATAAGTTATTTGATTTTTCCACTGATGAAGTTTTCTTTTACAACATTTCAAACGGATTTTCTTTTTAAAGGACTTTCACTGTATCCAAATGAACCTGCCCTGACCACCTTACAAGAAAGCCGTACCAGGTAAGACACAGCCCCTGCTTCCACTGCACATAGGATGGACCCTGGACTGCTCTTACTTGCCAGACTCTTTGTTCACCACGAAAATGTGTCTTTACGTTAACTCCAACAAACTGCACATGGCACCACAAAACTTTACATTCCAAAGCAATCAGAATTGCAAAGTGCCAACGTGCAAGCCTGCCATTTCATCGATGCTGGGATGTCCAACAGTGTCCTGTTACTGGCCTACCCCATCTCAGACCGACCCTCTGAGCACCGCACCAGGCCTCATCCAGCCCCTTCAACTCTGCTGTCTCTGTGCCTGTGGCCCTGGGGGCTGCCTGGAAGGTGGGGCACGGCCAAGACCAGCAGAGGGTGGGAACCCCCGTGGGGTGGGAGGGCCCAGCACAGGGGCACCTGGGGGCCTGTTCTCTGCCCCCAGGAACAGTGTCGGTGGCGTGGCTCAGACACAGACCTGTGCAGGGTGGACACGGAGGCCAGCAGCTCACGCTGAGGGAGGTGAGCCAATACGTGGCTGAACCCGCCTGCTGTGTGCGCTGAGTAACACAAGGTCCACCAGGGCCCCGAGTGTGCTTCTCATTTAAGTCACAGTGAACCCGGCCACTAATCCACCCAGCTGCCGCTGTCATGTGGGAAACACGGCAACAATGCCTAGAGGGATGAAGCAACAAAACCCAAAACTCAAAGAAAACACTAGAAATGCTTAAAGTAATTAGTAAAGTCATCTTTATACCTGAAAAACAAACATATATATAATGGGTCTGGAGTTTATGCTCAACATAAACCATATTCTATGTGATGGACCTCATTTTTTAGGTCACATACATTTCTCAAAAGAAAATTCCTACTTCACAATGTATTTAATGTTGAAAATATAACAGTATGTTTGTATGAATTTCTAAATTCATAAAGATGCTTTGGAAGGGCACACAATAATTCAGATTATTTACCTTTGAACAATATTGAGAGGGCAAATGGGGTGGGTGTGTGGACACAGAAGGATATTTGAGCTGTATGATCCACGGAGCACTCACTCTGCCTGGAGGCAGCTGAAGGCACATCCAGAGAAACAGGGATGTCCAACAGGACTCATCTCTTCACAGATTTTTCTTTTTTTTGGCTGCACTGCATGGCATGTGGATTTTAGTTCCCTGACCCGGGATCAAACTACCACTTGCAAGACCAATGAGAAAAACAGACAGAAAGGTTTTCATATGTTTTACAGCACAGAGGGGCTTCCATGGTAGCTCAGTGGTTAAGAATCCACCTGCAATGAGGAGACGTGGGTTCAATCTCTGGGTCAGGAAGATCCCCTGGAGAATGGAATGATCCCAGTACTCTCACCTGGGAAATCCCATAGACAGAGAAGCCTGGCAGGCTACAATCCATGGGGTTACAAAAGAGTTGGACTTGGTGACTAAACAACAAGGCACAAGAGAGCTACCAGGGAAATGAGGTCTTAAGGGGCTAGTGTAAAGTGACAAGTCCCCACATTAAAGGCCAGGTAAGCCCTCAATGGAGAAAAATGTGATTGGGGTCCTCAAGTGATTTCTTAATCTGTGTCACATCCAAAATCTGTGTCCAGTGTTCAATAAAAACTGCCCAGCATACTAGGAGGCAGAACCAGCCAACTCAAGAACACTAGAAAAACAGACAATAGAAAAAGAACCACAAAATACCCCAATTTTAAAATTACAGGACATTAAAATGCATGTGATAAACATGTTCATTAAAGACAAGCTTCTGAGAGAGTTTAAGCAGAGAACTGAATATTAAAAAAACAAAAAGAAGAATCAAATGAACACTAAACTTGAGAAATTTAACAACTAAGTTAAGAACTCCACAGACAGGCCTAAAGGTAGACTGCACGCAACTGAAAAGAAATGAGCCGATGGTAGACCGGTCTGGAAAATATACATATGAATCACAATGTGGGAAAAAGACAAAAACTATTGAAACTGTTTACAAAAGAGAAAAGGTCTGGACTTCCCTGGCGGCCCAGGGGTTAAGAATCCGCCTGCCAAGGCAGGGGACACGGACTGGATCCTGGTCTGGGACGACCCCACAGGCCAAGGGCAGCCAGGCCCGCGCCACAACCAGAGCAGCCGCTGCGGTGAGAGCCTGTGCCCCGCCTGCTGCAACCAGAGCAAGACTGCAGAACAGACGTAGCACAGGTATCTGAACAAGTGCAAGTTAGTCCCTTCAGTCGTGTCCAGCTCTTTGCAACCCCAGGGACAGAGGCCCACCAGGCTCCTCTGTCCATGGGATTCTCCACGCAAGAGTACTGGAGTGGGCTGCCATTTCCTTCTCCAGGGGATCCTGCTGACCCAGGGATTGAACTCGGGTCTCCGGCACTACAGGCAGATTCTTTATCATTTGAGCCACCAGGAAAGCCCAAATAAATAAAATGTTTCAAAAAGTATAAAATAAATAAATAAAAATATAAGTGGGGCTCTGATCCCATAGGATCACTGCCCTTGTTGGAAGAGACCAGGGAGCTGTCTGTCTCCACTAGGACACAGTGAGAAAAGGCCCGTGCGCAAACTGTGAGAAGAATGGAACAGAGGTTGCTCTGCTGCTGGCGCCTCGGCCTGGGGCCTCCAGCCTCCAGAACCGTGGGAAGAGTCTGTCACCTAAGTCCCCAAGTCTACCGTATTTTTTTGAGGTGACCTGAGCTGACTCACACTCGGGTAAGAAGCTGGATGTCGCCACCCTGGAAAGGCCAAGGGTCATGAGACTGCCAAACTTAGTTTTTGGCCTTTTGGCGTTATTTGAATTTTTCCTTCTTATTTTTTAATGAAAATTAAAATTAATTAAAATACTGGTATAATAGTGCAAACATTAAGACCTAAGATCACACTTAAAGGAAACATTTACATGATCCTTTTAAAAGATAAAGATACGCTTTTGAAAACAGCATATCATCCAGACCTTCTTATGATATATTTTTGTATATATTTTAATAATATACTTTCTAGTTACAAAAATGTATGCTTTATAGGAATTCGGAAAATGTGAGCTATTACTCGCAGTGCTGCAAGCAACGTGCTTTCTGGCCATTTCCAAATGTCTCCTGAAGAGAAGACACAGGCCCTCAGACTGAAAATGAGCCAATGCTTCAGAGAGGATCAACCCTAGATGAAACCATGTTAATGACTCCAAGGGCACAAGGAAGGGCATTCCCTGGCGGTCCAGTGACGGTCAGGTCTCCTGGCTCTCACTGCCGAGGGTCCAGGTTCAACCCCTGGTGGGGGAACTAAGACCCCATAAGCCAGGCAGTGGGAGCCTCCTACCCCTGCGGGGCTGAGGAGGGTGTCCATCAGGCCACACCAAGCAGGGCTCATCTCTATCCATGAAACCTGGTGGAGTTTAGTCCAAACAAAAGAGCTGAGTCCAGCTGCTCCCAAGGTTTTCACTGGTTCTGAGGAGGGTATAATCCACACGGGGAGGGATGAGGAAGGGGTAGGCTGCAGCCCCTCACAGACATGAAGCCCTCTGCACAGCCCTGGAGACTGCGTTTCTTTTCACAAAGTCAGAAGGCAAGCCTGAGTTTCCGGAAAGAACTGAAGAGATTTACTGAGTTGTTTTCTCAATCAAACATTTTTTGGAATTAATGGGCTCTGGGTGTAGCCTGAGTGGTTCACAAAAGTGTGCATTTGTACTGATGTGACACAGGGGAAAAATAAAGCAACGCTGATTTTCTTACACATACACACACACGTACTTGGCCTCAAGCTGGACTGAAGACAGAATTATCAGGCCCCCTGCCTCTTCCCTCACTGAACAACGACCACTTGGCCAAACTCCACCATTTCTAAGGACGCCAGGTAAACTGGTGTAAATGAAGTCAGGATGCTAGAGGAGACTAACAGACAGTGTGTGTCAATCAGATTCAAGTCTCCGTGACGCTAACTGGCATGCAAACCTGAGAACTGGCTGATCTCTGAGCGGTGGACACACAGAGACGCACACACCACCCGCCTGCCCAGGTATCTCGATGTGGCCGCGGCAGCCTCATGGGCCGCGGTCCCTGCAGGCACTCCCCTTTCATAAACCCACTGCCGCAGGGCACATGAGAAAGGGGTCTCTCAATCCCCGAAGTCCTCAGTCTGAGGACTAACTGTACCTTCCTGGGCTCTCCTGAAACCTGTCATCAAAGACTACAGAGTTCTGTGGGACTGAAATACAGACAAATATTTTTTTATTCTCCTGTAACTAACTCACGAACTCTCACTAGCCAGCCCCCCATGACCGACAGGCACACAAAGCACACACAGCGTTGTCAGCACTGCAACCAGGTCTCCCGCGGACACGCAACATCACAGGAGCGGGGCGGGGGTGGGGGGAGTCGGCGCATCAGGGAGGAAGGGAGAGCGTGCCAGACCGGCATCTAGAAACCATCCCTCTGGGCGTGGTGGGGAAGAGACTGGGGCAGAGACTCAGCCAGAAGGTTGTGTGGTTCCAGGAGTCGGCAGGCACCACAGTGAGAAGAAGAGGGCTGAGCACACGCTCGGCCGGGGAGTCAGGTGGGCTGGGCTGGAGCTGGTAGATGGTGGTGCCACTTCTGGAGCTAAGGATGGCAGCTTTGGGTGCCTCTCAGGATACACGATTGGTAAAACTGCAAAGTGTCACGATCTGAAATCGCCTGTCACCTGGATGAGAATGTCACCAACATCGAGCAGACAAGTAAGTTCAGATGACAACGAAGACACCGCAGGATCTGAAACTTCAAGCACCTGCTGTGTGCCCTGAACACCTGCTGCGTGCAGGCACCACCACGGATCAGCTCACGAACCTCCCTGACAGCCTCATCTGGCAGGCCCTTGCTTCATCCCCCTCATGCTATAGGAAAACTCAGAAAGGTGAAGCAACTCTCCCACCATCACATAACCAGGAGAAGGCTGACCCCAGAAGACACAGTCAGTGGAAAAGGCATCAAGCAAGGGGTCCTTAAATTAAACCACTGAGCTTAATTAACCTTCTCCCCATCCAGCCCACAAGGTGAATGGAAAGATCTATAAACTCCTGTCTTTTTTGTTTGGTTGCATTGCCCAGCTTGTGGGATCTTAGTACCCCAGCCAGGGAGTGAACTCGGGGCCGCAGCAGTAAGAGTGTGGAGTCCTAACCACTGGACCCCGAGGGAATGCCCTGTAAATTCCTGTGTTGAGAACCCCACAGCTGCACACTAAAGTCTGTCTAAATACATCTCCAGTCACCAACCTTGGGATCATCTGTTCAGTTAAAGGAATTCATCCATGTAGACAAGTCACACACCTGGAAGGTAACAAAGAAAAGGCAGCAGGGCCATGCTCTCTTCCCAAGCTCCAAGTCCCAGTTGAGAGTGACTACAGCCACAGCAGCAGGAAAAGAGGGGGAAGGCTGCAGGGAGAGCCACACTTCACAAACGAGTCACCCTCCACCACAAAAGAGCTAAGAATCCCACAGTGAAGAGTACGTGCACAGTAAGTCACTTCCGCAGTGTCTGACTCTTTGTGACCCGGGGGACTGTAGCCCACCAGGCATGGGATTCTCCAGGCAAGGACACTTCAGAGGGTTGCCGGACCCTCCTCCAAGGGATCGTCCAGACCCACGGATCGGGATCAAACCTGTATCTCTTACATCTCCTACACTGGCAGGCGGGTCACTTTACTACCAGTGCCACCTGGGAAGACCTCAAGGTCAAATGAAATAGGCTGTCACCAGAAATCCCTTGGATAGCAAGGAGATCAAACCAGTCAGTCCTAAAGGATATCAACCTTGAATATTCATTGGAAAGACTGATGCTGAAGCTGAAGCTGCAATACTTTGGCCACCTGATGCGAAGAGCTGACTCACTGGAAAAGATTCTAATGCTAGGAAAGATCGAAGGCAAGAGGAGAAGGGGACAAGAGAGGACGAGATGGTTTGATGGCATCACTGAGTCAATGGACATGAGTTTGAGCAAACTCTGGGAGATGGTGAAGGACAGGGAAGCCTGGCGTGCTACAGTCCATGGGAGTGCAAAGGGTCGAACACGACCGAGCGACTGAACAACCACCACCACAGCAGGACCAGTGTCCTGAGACCCCCATTACCTGGGCCCCCACCACCCTGAGGACAGAAGCAGCCGGCTCCAGAGTCACCGCCCCACCCCCGCCCCACGGCACCAGCGCTGCAACCTCATTTTTCTTTTTTTTTTTGCAACCTCACTGTTCTGCCTCCCACACAAAACAACGCACCATTTGGGTGTTTCCTCTTGTTACATTTCTCCTTCTTTGAGCCATTTACCAGAACACAGTTGATAAGGCAACAAACAGGTCAGGCTGTTCCTCAGTGTGGACAGCAAGGGCCCACAAGTTACTCCTGCTACAAGCATCATCTGCACTGCACTCTCTGCCCACGGCCACAGGGACCAGCGCTGACCAGGGGGCCTCACTGTCTGCCCCACTCAGGAGACGTAAGGCGAGAGCAGGTGAGACCCTGTTCTCAGGCAACTTCTCAACCAGTGAGGAAGGCAGTAAAGAGAAATGGAAAGCATTCGCCACTTAGACATTAAAACCAGCAGCAACATAGACAAGGTTCTACTGTGGAGCACAAGGAACTATACTTGATATCCTGAGATAAACTGTAAGGGAAAAGACTACATAAAAGAATGCATATACAGTATATATATCACTGAGTCACTTTGCTATACAGCAGAAATTAAGATAACATTGTAAGTCAACTATATGTTGATTAAAAAAGGAGAGGGGCTTCCCTGGTGGCACAGTGGTTAAGACTCCATGCTTAACCACAGCGGGGCACGGGTTCAATCCTTGGTCAGGGAAGTTTCACACACTGCATATTGTGCCCAAAAAAGGAAGCATGTTTTTAAGAAGAGACAGAGAAAAGAAAACCAGTGGCAAAAGATAAGTACAGGTAGTTGAAGAACTGAAAAAGATGGCCTGACTTCAGGCCTGACCAACCAGGCCGAGCCCAGCCCCTGGCAGGCCAGGCCAGTCTGCCCAGCCTGTGGATGTCTTACAGGCCCTGGGCCCACAGGCCAAATCACTCAGTAAATAAATAACCAAAACACCTGTGCCATCAGAGGGCCCTCTGCCAATTCACACCAAATTTAAATGTGGGTGTGAACCAACCAAAGTCAGTGCAGAGTTCCACTGACAACGGGCCACAAAGACCAGGAAAAGTTTCCACAGAGAGAAGAGCAATCCAGCAAGGGATTTAGCGACCCCTCAGCCCGGGCTCAAAATGACCCCAGGGACGAGGCCAAGTGCAGAAAACACCAGGAACAGTCCTGTTTTCTCAGTTTTGACACAGACCTATGGAAAAGGCTCTCAAGTGAGCAACATGATAAACAGCCATGCACACACGTGAAGCCAATAAGAAGTGGGCACACGGGCAGCCCCACCTGGTACGGGGAGCCGGGGCAGCCCCAGCAACTGCAGCTGGAGCAGCCTCACGGTACAGGGCCCGCGGGGCCGGGGAGCTCAGCTCTGCAGCCCCTTGCTGTCATTCTGTCCCAGACAGGCCCTCCTGACGCACTCTCCAGCAGAAGCCATGCTGACGTGGCACGTGCTGCTCCTCGGGTGGGCCGTGGGGGCAGCAACCAGCACCCACTCTCTCCCTCCCTCCCCGCTGGACAGAGCGGGGCGGCCCTACTTGGTCGGAGCCCAGGCACCATGATCAGACTGGAGTGGGCCGGCCACACGGGCATGTGGCAGCCCCAGCTGTGGGGGGCAGTTGTTTCCAGAACACGGGGGCAAGGCCGGCCGTGGGAAGGCAGAGGCAGAGCAGTACCCAGAGAAGAGCAGTTCCTGTAAAACCGACCTCCCACACAAGCCAGCACTCGCGATCCTAGCCATTCTACCCACAGGAGATGAAAACGCACGTCCTTGCAAAAACCCACACACAGGCGTTTACTACAGCTTTAGTCATAACTGCCAAGGACTGGACCCATCAGGAAGCCCTCGAGCTGGCGAGTGGATACGCACACTGCGGTCCGTCCAGAGAGTGGAATGCTATTCAGGACTGAAGCTATGAGCTATCAAGCCACGAAAGGATACTGAGGAACCTTAAAAGTGTATGACCAAGTGAGAGACGCCAATGTGAACAGGTTACATACTGTCTACTTCCAACCACATGGTGTCTAGAAAAGGCAAGACCATGGAGACAATAGACATTAGGATCTGGTTCATCCGCTGTGAACAAATGGCCGCTCTGGTAGGGGCGCTGATGGCGGGGGGCAGGGGAGGCTGTGCGCGTGCGGGGCAAGAGCACACGGGAAACCGCTGTGCCGTCCTTGCAACTGTGCGGGGAATGAAAACCTACCCGAAAAACACAAACAAAAGCAAGTCTTTAAAAGAAACATGCTGGAGTCAGAATCAAACCGCACCTGAAGCTGGGCCTGCTCCGGACTTTATCTGGGCCAGCCCAACGCCTTCACTGTGGAAGCTGGGTAGGCTGGGTTTTCTGTGACTTTCAACCTCATGGACCCTTACCACAACCCCTGCAAAGCGAGTGGACTGTGCTGGACTCCACAGCCTGTCAGTGCTGACGAACACCGACCCTGACACAGGAGGGCGCCCATCCACACACCCACACAGGCAGCCCCAGAAGGGGCGCGTCCCAGTGCAGGCAGGACTTGGGGGTGCAGGCAGGACTTGGGGGTGCAGGCAGGACTCGGGGGCACCAGACCCTTGCGGCGCCAGCACCTCCAAATGCCAGAGTCCTCACAGCTGAACATGTTCAGCAATCGGACAGTAAAGGGTACACAGTACAAACAGGGCAAAGTGAAGAGAGAAAAAGCAAGGCTGCGGCTGCAACGGGCCCCCGACCGAGGACTGGGAAGTGTGAGGGGGAGCACGCGGGAATTTCTAAAATCAGAAATCAGAGTTGAGCTCAATTTGTTTTCCTCTGCCGCCCAGGCCTCAAATATAATCCCATTTAAAACTGTTCTAATCAAATATGAAAACCTCCGTGTTAGGTATTAAAATCTAGTGTCACTTACTAGCCTTCCTTTCCAGAATAATTGTATAGTATAGTCTGTCCTAAAAAGATTGCTAAATCAATAAGGACAGTGAGCAAAAGGTGTATAAAGGTGCATGCTGCTGCTAAGTCACTTCAGTCGTGTCCGACTCTGTGTGACCCCATAGACGGCAGCCCACCAGGCTCCCCCGTCCCTGGGATTCTCCAGGCAAGAACACTGGAGTGGGTTGCCATTTCCTTCTCCAATGTGTGAAAGAGAAAAGTGAAAGTGAAGTCGCTCAGTTGTGTCTGACTTGTAGCAACCCCATGGACTGCAGCCTACCAGGCTCCTCTGTCCGTGGGATGTTCTAGGCAAGAGTACTGGAGTGGCTTGCCATTGCCTTCTCCAATAAAGGTGAATAAAGATTACCTAAAACAGTGTATCAGTTTTCATCACATCCCTTAAAGAATATTTAAACCCTGAAAAAGTTTAACCCTGTGTTTGTTAGAAGTAGCCAATCTCTCTGCCACAGAAAGCCTGGAGACGTGATCTGGGCTTTTACCGGCTCCACGGGAGAGCCCAGCACCCAGGGATGCGTTTGCAGATCCGCGATTGAATCGGCAGGGCCACAGAATCCCTGGCTTTCAGTTCTGCAGGCAGGAGTGTCTGGGACCACCTACCGACAGGGAAATGAGTGAGAACACGAGTGCCCACATCCGCTACAGGCCCCACCTCCACACCAAACACACTTCCAGCAAAACCACTGAGGGAGAACGGGGGACAGGCTTCCAAACTGGCAACAACTTCCGGAGAACACCACTTCACGCCTCCAAGGCTGCACCGTGCCCCGTGCAAGGACTGATCACAACTGAAGAGCGCTGGGGATTAACACACAGCAGCACAACCCTTTCCTTGGCTGGGGCCGGGAGGTGCAGAACCAATCCTGGAGCCCCCACTGCAGCCACAGGGAGTTCCCAAAGTGCTTGGACAGCCTGCGGCACAGCAGCCTCCTCGCCACCACCTCCCAAGCGGCCCGGAATTCTCTCCGTACTGACGCACTCAAATGTCCTATCAAGCCAAGCGGATCAAGTCTGCCACATAAACCCAGCTTCTGCGCTAAACAACACAAATTTTACTACTAAAGGGTAAGCTTTAAATATCATATGACTCCTAAGAATTCCAACGTTCCTAATGACTTACAAAGCCATATATTCTAAGCTGTTCTTGATAGGTCAGTCAGTCAGTTCAGTCACTCAGTCGTGTCCGACTCTTTGAGAACCCATGGACTGCAGCACGCCAGGCCTCCCTGTCCATCACCAACTCCCAGAGTTTCCTCAAACTCATGTCCATTGAGTCAGTGATGCCATTCAACCATTTCATCCTCTCTCGTCCCTTTCTCCTCCTGCCTTCAATCTTTCTTGATAAAGGTGCCCTCAAAATACAAATATTAAAAACATCTAGGGGGAACTTCTCTAGTGGTCCAGTGATTAAGAATCCGCCTTTCAATGCAGGGGACTCCCGGTTCAATTCCTGGTTGGGGAATGAAGATCCCACATGCCTGGGGAAACTAAGCCTCCAGGCCACAACTACTGAGTCTGTGGGCCCAAACAAAGATCCCAGCAACTAAGACCTGATGAAGCCAAATAAACAAACAAACATCTGGGACTTCCCTGGTGGTCCAGTGGTTAAGAATCCGCCTACCAATGCAGGGGATTTGATCCCTGGTTCGTGAACATCCCACGTGCTGCGGGGCAACCAAGCCCGTGCACCATAACTGCGAAGCCCACGAGCAGCACAAGAGACACCGCCACAGGAGAAGCCCGGGCGCCACAGCCGGGGAAGCCCGAGAACAGGAACGACACACACACACAGTTTAAAAAGAAATGTAAAGACATCTGACACATGGGAAGGTATCGTGAGCAAAGCCAGTCCCACAACTCACCCCGGCTCCGGGAGTCCACCCACTCGGGCTGAAGGACAAGGCCTGTCCCTGGCTGCTTCTCCAGGTCGTGGAGGTGGGCACAGGACTGCAGGCTGCGGGTCGACTCACCTGAACTCTCTTCCTTCGCTGTACCGTCTACTTGAGGAGGCCCTCGGGGCGGCGGTCTCCAGGAGCAGCTTCTGCGTGAGCCTGCCAGGCGGAGCAGGGTCCCGGCCACCGTCTTCGTCTGCCTCCCGGTCACACTTCCATTCCTCGTCTTCGTTCAGCGTGGGCAGGTACCCGGGGACACCCTTCCCTGTCCCTGGCCCACAGCTCAGGTCGCCGCAGCGCTCCGGGCTCTCCGAGCCTGTCCTCGTGTGCTCCAGGTAGATGTCGGACTTGAGAAAGGAGGGGTAGGTGTTCTCCTCCATGGCGGACTGGACCTCCGTCTGCGCCTGCTCGAACATGGCGGGGTCGATCTGCTGCTTCGAGATGCAGTCCTTTATGAAGCTCTTGGTGGCGGGCTTGGTCTGCCGGGACACAATGCCGTTGTTATCAAGGATGTACTTGCGGTAGATGGCTCTGGCCAGCTTCAGCCTTTTCTCTTCATTCGAGTCGCAGGGCTCCAGTTTTCTGAAGCCGCTGCAGGCAAACCAGAAGTCCAGGAGGTCGGCACAGTCCTCCTGTTTCAGGAAAGTCCTAAACAGGTTTATGCCGTCTTGATCGTCCAGCAGGGAGTGCAGCGACTCGGCCCACTTCAAGTATGGAGGGGTGGGCGATGCGCTGCCCTCGGGCTCGTACCCCAGGTCCAGGTCCGAGCGCCTCGGAGTGGCTGTGGAAGTCTCCCCTTTAATCCCAGCGCCTTTCCCAGAGCAGAAGCTGTGGCTGACGGGCCTGGGGTCTGTGGACACCAGTTCACCCTCCTCACCAGGCACTGGGGGTCGGGGGGCATCTTCGGTGAAACTTGCTCCGAGGTCCAAGGGGAAACCCTGCTCTTGGATATTCATTTTGGGACTCTGTGCGTCAATGAACAATGAGCGCTGCACCCTAATACATCAGTACTTACGGCTCCAAAGTGAATCAATCTGTCCTGTTGAAACCATTAAGAGGACAAGGATTAGGAAAGGTGGGTCCATGGAAATATTGACCACAGAGGTTTTCTCACGACAAGACTCGCAATGATGCCCTCCCACTCGAACTCAAAGCCAGAAACTCAGTTTAAATGTTCAATCCTTTGTCATAAGGTTTTGTACTGTGTTAGAAACACAGAGAGTGTCACTACCCTTGAGGGTCCTTCAGTGAGAACAAGGAGAGACTACAAGCCTGGGGACCCTCCATCCTGAGCTGCTACAGGACTGCGTGGCCAGGCCCTCTCAAGCTCCGGAAAGGCAGGAGGGCTGGAGGAGACACAGGAGCTTCTGGTCCTCCTGGCTGTGCAAAGCCAGGTGAGAGCCAGCCCCTCACGAGGAAGGTGAGGGTGTGTATCTCAGCATCACAGGGCCACTGCGACGCGCAGACACGGCACTCCACACCAAAGATTGGCGGCCACGTCTGCCCTCCACGCTTTTCGGGCCCATAGCCGTTCTGCTTCTTGCTTTCCACTGCTTCACAATGAGTGTCCCCATGACCCGGGCAAACACACAGCGACTTGTTCTTCTAAGTCTCAACACGCCCCAAAGAGCAGGGAACCTTCCAGTAAGTGAGCACAGGACACCACTCCCGTGCACAGGGGCCTTCTCACACCGCTGATGATGTGATTTTTTTTGGCCATACAGGGCAGCTTGTGGGATCTTAGTTCCCCGAGCAGGGAATGAACCCAAGCCCTCAGCAGTAAAAATGTGGAGTCCTAACCACTGGACCACCAGGGAATTCCCATGAACAGTCTGAAAAAAACGCTTCCATCAGAGACGTGCTCTAGACTTGAAAACCTTGCTTAAAAGGAAAGTGTCCTTCTAACAGCAAATGGCAACTGAGTACTCTGAGGAGCAGAGAAGGTACAGAGTGGATGAGGCCCAAACCCTACTAGCAAAGGAAGCACGCGGCTCACAGGATGCAGCTCGGTAAAGTGAAAGCCACGTGACTCGCCCTCTCAGAGTCAGGGAGCCATGGTTCTGTCTCTGCTGCTAGAAGCCCATCTTGCACAACAGAGGGCTGCCCTGCTAGGGCTCTGCCACAACCTCACGTCCTGTCCTCCCTGACACTGAGCCCATGGGCTCAGGCCACACCTCCCAACCTGGCCTGCTGGATATAAGTGGCCTGCCTAGAAGGAGACTAGAGAGAAGCGTGATAGGCCCAATTGCTGAGAGCGCTGAGCAAGTCAGAGGAGCAGAGCAAAATCCAAAAACCTGGCACCAACACAAGGCACAGACCTCCCAGCCACCTCTCCACTCTCGGGCCCTGGCCTACATGCAACCTGCCCCACACCTGGTCTGCACACACTCGCCTGCCAGCAGCTGCCGACACCTCACGGCGTCCACCAAGAGGTGGAGCATGGGTCACAACTATTGTCCTGCAGCTAGTGACTAGCCTATCGGGTCGGCTGCAATCACAGCCTCGACAGGAACAGCCTGCTTTCTCAGGTCAAGGCCCATGGGCTATGACAGCTGCTGCTCACGGACCACTTCAACTGCAAGGTCGCCTCCTCTGAGCCCCATCAATGGGGACTGAGCACTTCTGAGGTCTCCACACCAGCTCCCGGATGCTAGTACCCTCTTCTCGGGGTCACCATCTCAGGAAGAAGGACCCACACCTGGTCCTCTGAGCCTTACTGCTGGAGATGCTCTGTGGTTCACTTGCTTTGAGAAAAAACCAAGTCACTGTGTTCTAAGGGGAGGCTGATTACTAGTCACGTCACTTTCTCTTAAAGTGCTAATGTCTTCCAGGTAAACGACTTGGAGCAACCTGGTTTAAACGTTCTCTGCAGGTTTAAATGTTCTCTGCAGGTTTAAACGTTTAGCCTACAGGATCTGACACAAGGTCTCACAACTAAGGGGCACCAAGAAACATGTAATTCATGAACATTAAGAACAACAACACTCGGCACAGATGTGGAACATCAGCCCTTCGCAGGTGCTGAAACAGCAGCAAATTCAACATCTAGCTGTCTTTTCATTTGTGTGAGAGCAAGTCCCCCTAATCATTTAAGCTACCTTCTCATAGCCCAGAAAAAAATGTTTCTTAAAATTCACATCTGTTTTTGGCTGTCAACTGACAGGAGACCTTCGGTGTCCCAGAAGCACAAGAACATCTCTGCACATTGCTGCTGTTACGAAACGTACTCCCGTTCCTGAGATCTCCGCGTCCCCGAGGAGGAGCACGGCAGGTGTTCGGCATGCACATGCACACAGCACATACAGAGAGGCCGCCTTGCTTCAGATCAGCGTCAAGGGCCAACAGCCTGGAACCACCTTCAACAAAGGGGGCTCCACAAAAGGAGTCTACAACTCTGATGCTTCATTTACAATCTCCTTCAGTCACTGCCAAGGAGCACCCCCTGGGAACCAGCAGCCAGCTCGAGGCTGTAGGCATGTGTATATTTATTTGTTTTACTCAAATGCAACTTTTGAATTTTTGATTTATGTGAAGTATGGAAACAACAGAGTGTGACTCTGACACACTCACAACTGTCCGTTAACTAAGGATTGTCCTAAGGCCCCACCACCTAAATCCTCAATGACCAACAAAACCCAAAAAGTCCACTTAGCTTTCCTGAAACCAGAAATCCAAGAAACATCAATACCTGCTAGGAATCAGACATAAACATACATCCTGTATGCTTTCCCATCCTTGTTCCTGAATAGAAGTTCTTAAAACTGAAACCCAGATAGTGCTATCTTGGGAGGTCAGGTTTAGACTGTGTGTGTTCTCCAAAACAAGGCCTGGTCCAAGGATGTCTGAGGGTCTCCCTGAAGCAGCAGAGAACAGAAGTATGAGCACAACCAAGGGGCCAAGATGCACAATTGCTTTTTATTATCTTAGAGACCGGCTGAGAAAAATGCCCAGAGGACTAATGCATTTTTCTCTGCTGTGCTCGATGCTGAACTATGAGTGTCACTGACCTGACTGTACAGCCCTGGTTTCACAAGGGACTCAGTTCCCATGAAATGGAGAGCAGAGGTGGACTCTAAAACATACACCCGAGAGAGAGGCAGAGAAAGCTGGGGGGTGAGGCATCTCCCCGAGGGAGTAAAGCCCTTCAAGCAAGCCAGACCACCCGGCCTCAGGCTCTGCCTCAAGAGGAGTGCTTCCTCCGATTTCAGACTCACTCACTCCTACTTTTTGCTTGGGGGGGCGGGGGTTGCACGGGGAGGAGAAGGGACCCTCCACCATCCGGCTTATCCCCAGGATGCTCCTGCACCCACCACCCACTCTGCCCCGGGCCCACGGATCACAGCACCGCACTCAACACCATCCAATCAAACACATCAGCTGCACACCCCAGCCTCCTCCAGGAGGACCTTCCTCCTGAGAATCCTGAATATTCCTCACCCCTTTCAGCTCACCCAGAGCAAGTGGCTGACCGCTGTGAGCCGTCCACGGGCCCCAGAGTCAACAGGGGCCGACCCCTCGTCTTCAGCATCAGCTGCGAGCACCCCCTCCTAGACACACCCGCCCTCGCAGCGGTGGGCCGCACGCCTCCTCTCGCGCTCCGAGCCCTCGCGGCCCCGGCCCCGCACGCCCCCCGAGCCCCTCTTCCGGGTCCCGCTCCCTGCCCGGCCCGCGCGGCCTACAATGGGCGCCGCACAGGCCCGCGCCCCTCAGGAATGCGCGCCCGACCGCGCGACTCACCCGCGCGGCGGCGGCGGCGGGGCCCCGGGCCCGGCTCCCGGAGCGGCGCGGCGCGGCCCATGCGCTCAGCGGCGGCGCCGCGGGCGGGACACGGCGGGGGCGCGGCCCCGGGCGGCCCCCATCGCAGCGGCGGCGCGGTGGCCCGCAGGCTGGCGCGGGGCAGGCCGCGGGGCCGCCGCCAAGGCCGGCCGCGCACTCCCGCCGGCCTGTTCCGCGGGGACGCGGCTCCGGCCCGACTCCGGCCGGTCCGGCGGCGGCGGCGGCGGCGGCGGTAGCGGCGGCCACGATCGCTTCCCCGAGCGGGGAGCCGGAGCCCAGAGCGCCGAAGCCCAGGCCGGAGCGCCCCCGCCGGCGCCGCCCGGAAGTGCGGGGGCGGGGCCCGGAGCGTCGGGCGGGGCCTCGAGCGCGGGGCGTGCCGAGAGCGCGGGGGCGGGGCCGAGAGCACCTGACGGAGCCCAAGGCGGGGACAGGACGAGGAACGCGCAGCGCGGAGCCTCCGGCGTGGAGGCGGGGCAGGGTGGGCGGGGTCGAGTCGTGGGCGGGGCCAAGGCTGGGGGAGCCGGGCTCAGAGAGCGAGACCGAATCCCAGCGCAGGAAAGGGCCTGGACCCTGGGGGCGGAGCCTCGGCCGTGGAGGCGGGACCTGGGTGTGGGTGTGGTCGTGGGCCATGAGCGTGGAGGCGGAGCCAAAAGCGCCCGGGCGGACGGGAGGCGTGACGCCGAGCCCGGCCGAGTGGGCGTCATCAGATATGTCGCTGGGGGAGGGGCCTTGGTGTGGGCGTGGCCAAGACGCCGTCCAGGGTGACCAGAAACTGCGCTGGGACCTGGGGCTGTGTCATTAGGGCGGGTGGCCCTAGCGCCCAACGGACAGACGGCCCTCAGGCGGCCCCGCAGACGCACGCTACGTCGGAGCCCTTTTCTGCCTCGCACATGGTGTCCACTGACCCGGGGCTCCAGAGGTCAGCACCCCAGTCCCGGCCCGCCCAGCCGAACTGCCACGCCCTCCGAGCCCCCTGACCGGGAAGACTCGGAAGAGGACGGCCACCGAGTGCCCCTGGCACAGAAGAAAGCAGGTGTCCAGGAGCTGCGGTTGCAGGGCCAAGCCAGACTGACCAGGAGCTAAGCCCCGAGTGACATTCAGCCTCTTTGTCCCCCTTCTTCATGCCTGCTGCCTCCTGGCCAGCTAGGACCCTGAGAAGGTGGGCTTGGGCTCTGCCCTCCCTGAGTCCTTGTCAGGTCACACAGAAGGCATCCAATGAGTGCTGGTTGTCACTGGGGAGGGAGCTCCAACCTCCAGAGAGAGCTGTGGGTGGACTGGCCGGAGCCCCACCCCAGCTGGTCCAGCCTGCCCGGGTTTCACTCAGGCACCATCCAGGGAGGGGCTTCACTTCCCACCACTGCCCCGTGGGTACCACTGGCCCAGGCCAGCCTGAGAGCAAGGGCTTCCAGATGTTCCAACACCTGCATGACAACTCCCTTCCCCCTCACTGTTGCCATGGCCACCCTGGCCTGATCTGCAAGCCCTGCTGGCTAGCTCCTGGGTTGCCCACCCGTCACCAGTCCCTCCCAGAGGAAAGATATGGGCACCAGGAAGTGCTGACTGCCCCCACAGAATTGCCCTGCAGTCCACCCCCACGATCACCCAGGACCTCACCCTCCAGCCGTGCCACATCAGACCAGGCACCTTGAGAAATGCTCCCAGGGGCCCCAGGGCCTGGGTGTACCCCCTTGTACACACAAGGAAATTGAAGCTCAGGCCAAACAGGGACCTGCCCACGTCCTCCAGGCCTGGGGCCCCGTGTCCCTCACCCATCCCACCCTGTCCCCAGCACCCCCAGTCCCTCTGTCCCAGGCTGTCCCCAGCAGCTAGCCTGCTCCCCGGAGCCCTCACAGTCTTCAGGGCTCTTCCCTGGCTACCTCTGGTCACTTGCCCCCAATCCCTGAGGTCATCTCTGATGCCACTACCTCTTCCCAGGACACTGCTCACCCCCACTGCCCGCTACAAAGGGAGGAAGTCCAGACTCTGGGCACTCCCCCACCAGCCAGCCTCCTATGCAGCTGCCCACGGCTGGCACCTGCCTGAGGTGCACAGCACGGAGGCAGCCCAGCTCCAGCAACCAGCTTCCTAGGACTCAGCACAGTCTCTTCCGACACCCAGGCTTTCATCCGTGAGGGAGGAGGCCACCAGGGAAGTGCCCCAGCCTGCCGATGGCCCAGGCCGCCTCTGAGGGCTGTCACCACACCCAGGACAGGCTGGGCAGGGGCCTTGGCTACGGTGGGACAGCACCACAGAGGAACAGCACTGCTGAACCCAGCTGGACCGACTAGGGTCCTGGTGGCAGGTGTCACTTTTTCACATCCCCTGGGATGGCCCCAGGCTTCCCAGGGCTGGTACAGGAGATGCCTTTGCAGCCTCTCCCTGGCTCTGTTCAGCTGCAAAGACTTAGAGGCAGAGTGGGTGGGCTTCATGGCACAACAAGGTCTGTGTGGGCTGCAGGAGTCCTGGGTGGGCTGGACATACAGCAGGGCCTCCAGGACATCGGTCCTTAGGCTGTCTTCCCACTGCCAGACATGGGCCCCCAGTGCTTGCCTTGGTTCTGCAGAGTTGCTGCTGTGGCCAGGCCAGGCTCCCAGGGTCGTGTCCAGATCCATCCTCCTCCTGGCCCATGGCGGCAGGTGTCCCCAGGCCCTGGGACCAGAGCAGGGCCCTCGCACCTCCAGCTCCTCGGGGCCCTCACCCTGTGGGGACAGGAAGGGAGTCAGAAAGCCTCGAGGAAAGGCTGCAGCCCGCTTCCATGGGCTGTCACTGCAGGCACTCAGGGTAGGGATGGGGGAGCCCAGAGGAGGGAGCTCAGGGAGGCTCTGGAGAGAGGGAGGCAGGGAGGGCAACCCGGGGGCCTGTGCTGGAACAGGGGTGGCCGGTCAGAGGGACTGCGTCAGCCACCCAGAGCTGGGATCAGACAGAGCCGCGGGAGCCTGGGAACGAGGAAGTGCAGGCTGGAGCCCTTTCTCCTACAGAGGGCCTTTCCGATGCACCCTCCCCAGGGGCAGGAGTCTGCCACCACAGGCTTTGATGTGATAAACTGTGGATGATGACGTGTATTCAGGCTTTCCAGGAACTAAATGAAAAACTTAAAACCGGAAATTATTTTCTTCAACTGAAGACACAAAAGGAATATTTGAAACAGAGCGAGCTCTGAAGCCTTACAGGTGTTTGTCCACTTGGCTAGGAAAGACCATTTATGGTAAGAAATGATCCACAGGAATCATCCGTGATTAACTGAGGAGGCACGTTGAGGGGCATCAAGCCTGGTGCCACATGTCGGGGACGAGCCCCCGGTATGGGCTACTGCTCATGAGGTCCGCACCGACTCCCAGGAGGGAAGGACGAGGAAGAGGCTACTCTGAGTCAGCCTTGTGGAGGCGGTCCCACTTTGCAGGCAGAGCCTCTTCTGGGTTCTGCGTTTTCTTGTGCCTCTGCCTGGTCACAGGTGTGTGTGGTGGGGGTGGGCAGTGGGCAGGCAAGTGAGGACCCAAAGTGGAAGGAGGCCTTAGCTCATCCATTCTGATGAGGGCACATGGACTTCCCTTCCAAGAGGCGGCCCCAGCCACAGTGGCCACCTGCCTTTCCAGCCGTGAACCCAGCCCCTGGGGATCCATATCTTGTCCCTGAGTGTGCTTTTTCCATCAGCTCTGAAGTTTGACAAAGGATGCTGGGTCATCACACCGAGGGCATGAGATATACACCAAGCAGAAAGGCTCAGAGCCCACACACACACCCGCCTGGGTGGAGGCAGAGGACGTGCCTGTAAAGGCAGGAACCTCCCCGAGCACTGACACTGGAGGGGGTCGGGGCGGGCTGCGGTTTCTTCGAGCGTCAGTAAAGTCTACAAGGACCCTACTGTTGTGGTCTCAGGAAGGCCAGGAAGCTCTGCAACAGGCTATCTTCCCATCAACATTCGGTACGAATTAGCCCAACGGGGTGAGACAGCTGCAGGGTGAGGAACTTGGGCTACGGGACAGAGCTGACCCCTGAGGACCAGGCTGGGTGTGACTGCTGTGGTCACCCCGAGTCAGTCCGGGACCGGCAAGGAGGTGACGCCTTGTGCCTCCTGGGCCACCTGACTCCGTGGCGGCCCGTCTGGGCCTTGGTGAGCCCAGGCTCGGCCTCTTTCCACCTGTGTCCGGCTCCTCTCGCCCTTCATACCTGTGGGCAGGCGTGTCCTCCAGGCTGGCATTCTGCATCCCTCTTGCTGCCTGGACTTCTCTCTCCAGCCTGCAGCCAAAGCTGCCTCAGACAGGTCAACCAGTAGCCACCCCAGTCCAAGTGCCAAGCGGGGAGGGGCGGGGGACAGGAGCAGGGCTTTCCTCAGACAAGCTGGCTCCAAGGTCAGTTCAGTGGCACAGCCAATACTTTCTGACCCTGCTGCTTTCTGTCATCCAGTCCCAGTGGCCCCCGCTCCTAGGAGATGCTTCATCCTACCCCGGCCTCTCTCAGGCCAGGAGGTCCCACCCAGAGTGGAGAAGGAAGCATTCCAAGCACCGCGCCGTTGCGGGCATTCTCAAAGACAACCAGCCGCAGGGGTCACCTGCTTGTTCCGCTTGCTCGGAGCCCTGAGTCGCAGGCCCAACAAGCCAGCGCCATGCTCGTCCCAGGGTCCCTGCACAGATGACTCACCCAGCAGACCTTATAGCCCCCACACCCCTGCTGGCCCCCAGGAATCAAGGGTCAAGTCCCAAGCCAGCACACTCAATACAAGGGTACCCTCTACATGTGCCCAGCTTGGGTCTCACCCTGTGTCCTGAGGGGGTCGCATCACTCCAGGTCAAGGGGCATAGTAGGGCCACCCTCCTGTACTGCCTCTCTGGTGGATTCTGACCACAGGGCTGTCTGTTAGGCTCAGGGACGGAGGCCAGGTGTTGAGGGTTTGATGTTCAAGGTGGCTCCCAGCAGCCACTGGGGTCTGGGAAGGAAAAGGGGCAAGCAGCACCCCCTACCCCAGCCCCACACCTCCCCAGCTTGGTGCTTCGGAACCCTCTGACCAGCTCCTGCCTCCCTGGATACTTGAGCACCTGCCTGCCTTAGGTCAGCCATAGTCTCTGGGCACCTCCCTGAGCCAGAGTGCCCTCCTCAGCAAGTGAGGATGCCGACCTGCTACTGGCCTCAGAGGTCTGTGTGCAGCCCTCCACAAACAGGCATAGGCCACGAGCTGGACCCTACGCTGGCCGTGGTCCAGGTCGAGTGTCTCAGACATGTCACCAACAGAGGACTGGCCTCCTGGCCCAGCCCACTCCCAGTGCTTTCCCCAGGAGGGTGGATCCAGGCAGAGGGGCCAGTTCCCTGGGGGATGCCCGCCCTCCTGCTGCACTGACCTCACACCGGGTGGACCGGTACCTCTGTCCTCCCTGTTCCCTGTCCCAGCTGCCCCATCCCTGAAGGCCCCTCCCGGGGCCATGAGAACTCACACCCATCTGTTGGTTATCCCTTCTCCTTTGGCCTGACACACTTCATTCCACCCCCGTGAGCCTGCACGGTCCGGGGACCAGGGCCACTCCCCAAGCTCATAGCTGGGGACTGGTGCCAGGAGATGGGGACGTGTGCCCAGGTGGACCAGCTGCCCTTGCCCACACCCACGCCCTTGCTGTCCCTCGATGTCTCTCTCGGCTGCCTAGGAACCCTGCGGCCGCTGTGGCCCAGTTATAAGTATGTGATTATGTATGCCGGGTCCCTCTGGCCCCTTTGTTGCTGCAGAATCTGTCATGGCAAACAAAAGTGCACTGGATTAGCCACAGTGGATTAAAAGATTTTCTTCTCAGAGTTTACCTAATAACCTAACAATCGCACTGACGGAGGCTTTGAACCTCCAAGACGCGCTCGCCAGGCCATCTGGGAGCTCACGGCCTCTGTGGGCAGCAGGACGACTGGGCGCTTTCAGGCGCCTCCGCCCGTCCTCACGGCAGGCTCGGCTGCAGCGGGCCTGAGCCCTCAGCTCCTGCCAGGTCCGTCTGGTCCAAACACAGGGATGAGAGCAGACCCGGAGAAGATGGAGGCCCGCGCTGGGGGCCGAGGCCCAGGCAGGACCACCTTCCAGAGGGCCTGCTGCCCAGGGCCAGCTGTGGGCAGTGGGTACCGGGCCTCGCCTGTGTGGGTTCAGCCCCCAGGACGTTCACATGTAGCACACGGCGGCAAGGACACTGCAACATGGAGGGCGGCTGTGGCCAGCAGGTGACACGCCAGGCTCCACCACGCCGTGGCGCACGGTCCCACCGCTGGCGCCCCTCAACGCGCGTTCCTGCACACACGCGTGCACACACGCACACACATGAGCGTGTCCCTCTTTGATCTCCAAAAGACACTCCATTTACAAGCTCTTAATCACAGCTGCCTTTTCGGGGCCTGTCCTCTGAAGTCCCGAGTAATGGGATTTGGCGCTTCTGATCCATCCTGGGCTGACCGCTCCCGTTATAGGTGGACATTTTTTCCCTTTTTTCCGCCTTTTTTTTTCTTCTAAAAAAAATGCTCCTGCAACTGCACTGCCTTGACATGCCTGTTGCCTAGCCCTGGGAGCAGTGGCCGGGAGAGGGGCTGGGCGGCCGTTACGCCCAGGGCCCTGGCCAGTTGGGGGTCTTTGATGCCGCCTCTATGTGAAATCTGCCGAGAAAGACCCAAGAGAGCGGTTTCCTGGACCTCGGTGCGCTGCGATTCGTCCTGCCTCATGCCGTTCCCTTTGTCTCTCTTCCCGTGACCCTTCCTTGGGGTATCTGGGGAGAGAGTCCCAGGGTGAAGGTGCAGAGGGCGGGGTGGGCGGAGGGCTCTGGGCTCCACCACAAGAACAATGGGCAGCAGGGAGCATGTCCACCTGTCTGCCTGTCCACCCGTCTGTCTGTCCATGCGCCCGCCCGGCTTACCTCACCTGCCTGGCTCCGTGCGCCTGCTCCCGCCCCACCGGCCCGCGCTCCGCCATGCTGGGCCTGGCCGTCCGTGAGAGCACTCTGAGCCACTCCAGGAAGCGGGTCCCTGCTCTTGGCCACTGTGTGGCTGCGAGGAAGAAGCGTGACTCTAGGCTGCAGCTCGGGCTCCCACCGCCGATTGGCTGAGGCAGGGACCAGATGACGGCCTCGGAACCCTATGGTAGCCATGGCAACCAGCCCCTTTAGACACCGCCACCCCCGAGCCACTCCTGACTGCGGAGGGAGCAGGCAGCACCGCTGGTGGGCCCATGCCAGGGTCCCCTCAGAGGGTCAGGTCAGATGTGCTAGGTGGTGGCTGCTCCTGCAGCAGCCGTTGAGCGTGTACGTGTGTGTGTGTTGTACACGTCCAGCGTGAGGGGTTCCTGTCTGTCTCTTGGGATATGTCTCAAACCACTCCATGCCCTTCCTGACACCCTGGCAGTGGCAGGAACAGTGTCCATGCAGCCCCTACTAAGAGGAAGACTTCAGGTCAGGCTTGCACCAGGAGCTGAAGGCCAGGCCCAGCCTGGTGGGAAAATAATGGGTGAGGGCAGCAGAAGGCAGAGCCGCGGGAAATCCCCACCCTCGAGGGAGATCTAAGCTCCCTCTACCTTGGACCACAAAGGGCCTGCTGGCCTCATCTGCAGCCAACCCCTCTTTGGCCCTTTGGACACACTCACATGACCCCAGCACAGCCCTCCTGCCCCAAAGACCTTGTATGCCCGTCCGACAGAAACAAGGGACTCTTTCCAACCCCAAGGCTTCGCAGCTGCTCTTCCCAGGGCCTGTCCCCAGTCTGCTGGCCTCAGCAAGGCCTTCCCTGAGGTCTCAACGCCACAGCTTTCCAGCAAGGACACAACGCACCATCACTCCAAGGACTGGCCCTTCTGGGTGTTACAGGGTGGAGAGCAGCCTGGAGCCACCTGACCCCCTGCTCCTGACAGCCCATGGTCTCTCCATGGGCCCCTGGGGTCAGTACCACCTTGCCGAGGCCCCCATGAAGGCCACTGGAGAGCCCTGGGCGGCCCAGCCCCACCTGCAGAGCAGAAGATGGAGACCAGAGGCCGGGTGAAGAGGAGCAGGTGTGAGCCTCACGCCCCACGAAGAGGCCAGGGTTGAGGCAGACCCTGCGGAGGCCACTGCCAATGCCAGAGGGATCCAGAGTCAAGGGGAGTGTGGGACAGGAACCCAGGGCTCACACACTTGACGGAAGAGGCAGAGGGCACTCTAGGCTGGGCCCAGAAGCTACTTGTCCAGTACCCTAGATTCATCCCAGACCTCTTCATACTGGCCTGGCCCCATCCCACGCTGCCTGGTCTCCGAGCTTCAACCCCCAGCCTTGGGGCCTCCTGTCTGTGGACACCAAGCACAGGCAGAGCCTGTCCAGGGGCAAAGTGCAGGCGGGGACTCAGCACTGGGCCACCTGGGGCTGGTAAAGGGGCTCTGGGTGTGCTGGGAGGGTTCTGCCAGGGAGTGCCAGCCTGCAGAGGTTCTTCTGACGCCTGCAGGGCTCCACCCTGGGGGCAGCCAGCGGGGGTGGGAGCTGGCTCAAGGGGCAGGGATGGGTGTGCAGGTTGCGTGAGTCCCGGTGCACGTGGATGCCCGCATGGCTCCTCTGCCTCCCCCGCACCCTGACAGGGCCCAGGCTGCCCTGTGCAGACGGAAAGACTCAGGTGAGACCCTCCTGAGGGGCCCTGCTCTTCTTGACCTAGGGTATCCCCTTCTCAAGGGACTCAGGGACGTCAGAAGGAGGCAGTTGACCCAACAGGGCCTCAGGATGCCATGGCGTTGATGGCCACACTGTCAGGGCCCCACGGCTGGTCCCGAGCGCCCCTCCCTAGTCCAGAGGCACTGTGATGCCTCACCCTCCTGCCCAGTCCAGCAGGGAAGCATACTGGTTGAGTTCTGCTGTCGTGGAAACACAAGAGGAGGGTTGACCCAGCTGGTGCAGAGACATGGGCATGGCCAGTTTGCAGCCAGGAGCCAGTGCAGGGCAGCTCCGGTTTCTGCAGGCTTGACCTTCCTTGGTACAACGCAAGTCCTGAGGGGCTGCAGGACCCCGGCCAGGACAGAACCAGAGGCTCAAACAGTAACACGTCAGGGGTGTGGTTGAGCGGGGCAAAGGCAGCTCAGGGGGCCTCAGCCTGACCAGGACTGGCGGTGGGACACGTGGAGGGCAGTCCCTGTCCCCTCACCACTGCCCCTCCCAGACCAAACCCACAGGCCTAGACGTGGCTTCCCAGGGGCCGGGCAGTGAGTCTGCCCTGCAGTGAGGGCTGCGAAACTTCTCTGGAGTCAAAGATATCAGGGAGAATTTGACGAAACTGCTGTCACACCAGAAGAAAAGGGCTTCACTCAGGCCCCCCCGCCAGCTCGGTCCCCGGTGGCGGGCAGGCTAGTGACCCTCTCAGGGCATGCCAAGCTCTTCCCGGTAGCCAGCAGAGGCCTCCCAGGACCCACCAGTCCCCCCCAATCCACAGCCACTGCCGATACCTGGCCCAGCCCCCACCTACTCAGGTCATGTACCCTATGCAGGGTCCCTTGGGGACCCAGGAATGACCTAGGTGCCCCCTCGGCTATGGCCTTAGTTGGAGCAAGAAGAAGCAGGCAAGACAGAAGTACCAGAGTTGAGGTCAGTGAACAGGGAATGTTCTGGGTACACATCACAGGGGACCCAGGCAGAGACTGGGGGGTTGGGGGGTGGGAGACCCTGCACATGGGAGGGAACGTGGCTCACCCATAGTCCCCAGTCCACCGAGCCAGGGGCTGTGGCTTGGATAACTGGGCTGGACATCGCCAGCCCACAGAGCTGGGCCAGGGGAGAGCTGGGCACCATCAGCATTTGGTAAAACTCTTAAAAAATTAAAACCAATCACAAAACGGGTAGGACACATGGGGTCTCAAGGTCCACGGAGAAGACAGGGACCAGTGACCTCCAGGGCACTCCTGCTAGCGCCCTGACCCCAAGGTAGCCCCCAATCCTTGATGACCTCGCCGGGAGCCAAGGGTCTCCAGGGCCCTCCTGCAGCTGCGCCCACTAGCCAACTGAAGGCTCTCTCTGGTCTCCTGTCCGATAAACACAGCCCCCGGGGAGCCTGACAGTCCTGGTGGTCCAGTCAGCCACAGAACTCAGTCAAGGAACCCACCTGTCCTCCCAGAGAAACCCGGATGGGCCTCAGTGCTTAGGACTCCCAGGTAAAGGTCAGCAAAGAGGGTCATGGACCCCCAATCTTGGATCAGGAGAGGCCTCAGGTGCCTGGTCCAGCCTCCCACTGGGGGCACAGCACCCCCACCAAGTTCAGGCTGTGGGTCAGTGGAGGAGGGGCCCCAATGTCACAGGCCGCCTTTTGAGCATGACAGAGAGGGGCTGCCAGAAGCTGCAGCCTCGAGGCTTGCCCCGCAGGACACCCTTTGCCCCCGTGCCTCTCAGGGCTGGTGGGGGTGCTCACCGCGCCAAAGGCCAAGCTGGCGCAGACCCTGTGCAGCCGCACCCAGAGCCCGGCCATGGCACCTGGCCTCCGCTCTGGAGGACAGTCCACCTGGGCAGGGCTGTGCACCGGGGGGACGGACAGCACCACTCTGCTCCCCTGACGCTGGGTTCTCCACGAGACAGGACCGAAGCCTTGCACACCCGGGACCACTACCCACCTGAGCTGCGTCCCGGGACCACCTCGGCAGGGAGTCAGCTTGATCCTCTAAGCAAAGCAGCACACACACAGCCTGGCTCAGACTTTACTCAGGCTGGCCCCGGAGGGTGGTGACCCTCCTCAACAGGGCCCCTGCTGGAGGAGGAGGGAGCAGGGAACCACACAGGCAGTAAGATGGCCCCAGGCCTCTGGGGATCCTGGGACGAGACGCCTCCTGGGGCTCCCACAAAGCCCACCCTACCCAGGAGCTGCGTGGCCAGCACACACAGCCATGGGTTCCCCCACTGCCCATGGGCGGCTGTCACCAAGGCCCCAGGCTCTGTCCACGGTGCTGAGCCTGGCTGTCAGGCCCAGGTCCCCAGGCAGCTACGTCTTGTTGGCTCTTTTCTGTACCACAGCCGGCTCTGACAGCGCCTGCTGCTGAAGCTGCTCAACCAACTCCTCCACGTAGACCTTGAACAGAGGCACGGGGTCCTGGAGGAGCAAGACAGGTAAGGCGCTCTGGGGAGGCCGGGATTCCAACTGCTGCTGACCAAACACCAGAGGCATCGAGCGTGAGAGGACCGGGCCCGGCCACAGGGTCAAGCAGGCCCACTAGGCACACTCGCCCCTAACCCAGAGGACAGTGCCCTGTCCGTGGGAGAGGGCCACAGAATCAGGCACCTGCCCCTGGCTTCCCTAGCTGGACTGCAGAGAATAAAGGCAGAGGAAGAGGGCAGCAGCTACCACGTGCTACAGATTCCTCTAAGGGACAGACACAAAGGCCTCCAAGTGGTACTGGGCAGATCCTGGGGAATGCCAGGCAGTCAAAGCAAGCAGTGGCACCGAGCACCCAGCTCTCGCTGGTCTTTCCACACACTCACCTTCTCTTCCAGGAGCCTCTGCTTTTCCACGGCCTCGTCCAGTGTCAGACCAACCCACTCAGCCTCTGCCTCCGGGATGACAAACTCCTGGACAGGCAGAGACAGGGTCTCAGTGAGGTTCAGGCAGCCAGCTGGGGGACCCACGAGGAGCAGTAAGTAAAGCCTGGAGCCCTGACCTTGTACTTGTCATAGATGGCCGCCCTCCTTTCGGGGTCGTCCGGGTGCAGCTGGGGGTCCTGTCGGGCGAGCCGCAACAGCATCCCTCGCTTCAGGTCCATCCCAAACTTGGAACACAGGTCATCCTTCGGGGTCTGGCAGGAGGCACCGCATGGGGCCAGGTGCTGGGAGCAGGGCCCCGCCCACCCCTCCAGCATCCTCCCCAGCAGCTGGCAGCCCCCAGGCCAGCCTGGTGGAATACTTTAGGCCAGGAGGGCAGCCCTCACACCCAGGCTGGAAGAGCGGAAGGTCTAAGAGCAGAGAAGGAGGCAGCTGTGCTTCGCACGTGCACAATAATTGACTCCCACCAGGGTGTCCAGGAAGAGACATAGTCCCGTTTACATCTCACTGGGGACCCCAGCCTGGTGCTGATCTGCTTGCCTTGAGGATGTAGAAGTCAAACCCGTAGGCCTCATCGATGAGGTCCAGGGTACGCATGGTCACGGTCACAGTGAACCTGGTGTCCAGAATCTCACTGTAGAGCTCACGCTGGAACAGCTGCGGCTTCCACACCTTCTTCACCCTCTTGGAGAACTGCGGGTGCGGGAGGCTTGGTGAGCCCTGCTGCTTCTCACCACACCCTGGAGTGCAGGGACCACCCCCACCCAGACTCTGCCCAGGATGCTGCTCTTCATTTCAGACACAGCACAAACACAACTGTATCCCGTGGTTCACAGGTCATTCGAAACCAGGGACCAAAGGCAAAGAGAAGCCAGCCTGGGAGGCCTTAAAGACACAAAGCCCCCAACCCCAAGCTCCCCCCAGAGGCAGCACCGCTTAGGAGCAGACTCAGGAGACCTGATCCGAGGTGAACCCTTGGCGGCAAGCTGACAGGTGACCTGAAACCCCCAGCCCTTCTCAAAACTCAGGGCTCCTCCCATCAGTACACTCGACCTGGCTGCCAGAACTGAGACTCGACTCCTGAGGACACCTCAGAGGGAGCTGTCTCCACCACACTGTCAGGCTCTCTCCCCGAGGGGTGGGCGCCCTTTCACTATCCACGTGCCCCAAAAAGTCCACGCGGAGCAGGGCAGCGAGACCGCGGAAGCACAGCTCCAGCGTGCCCTGCTCACCCACCTTGTCGTTGTTGACGTATCTGTAACCCTTCAGCCAGCCCTCGCCGCCCCAAAGCCCCAGCTGGGACTCCGGGGGGTAGTGAACGGGAATGGCCACGTCCTCCACGCGCTCCCGCTGCCCGTTCTTGGGGTTGATCTTGAACTTGGCCCCGTGCGGCCTGAAGTGCACGGGCGTGGGGGTCCGCACCTCCTCCAGGGAGCGCAGGTAGTGCGGGGGCAGGCGGGAGCAGATGCCCTCGCGCAGCCGTAGCCGCTTCCACAGGCCGACCGGGACCTTGTGCAGGGGCATCGCGGCGAGCCTGGCGGGAGGCCGGGGCCGCCGTCACGCGTGCCCGGCAGGACGCGGGCCTCAACCAAACCCCGGCTCCCACGACATCCCCGCCACCGGCCCAACCCCTCGCGCCGCCCCGACCACAGACGCGTGACCCAGGCTCGACCCTGCAAGACCCCTACCCTAGACTGGCTGCACCACTTACTTCCCTGAACCCCGGTCTCGCCGGAACCGGAAGTCGTGCCACGGCATTGGGCCCTCCACCCGCCGTTGACTGGCTGCAAATGCTGTCGGTCTACCCCTCCTCGTCCCGCCCCCTCTCCCGCCTTTAGGGATGGTAGAAAACTCCCTGCAGAGAAGGTGGCGGGTCTAGGCACCGTCGGCAAGTACGACCCGTTTCCCAGGAGGAGGGACTTGTCAATCTTGGTCCCACCTTCCCGCCTCCCGGAAAGAGCGCAGAAAACAATGTAAAAACTCTTGCCTTGAAACATCATTGTAGAAAGTTAAATTCACCAATCACAGTGAAATCAGAGCTACAGAAAAATACGTTTTAAATGTCTTGAAAAATCTTCCCCTCAAAATATCGCATATAAATATTTCCCCTTTACAAGCCAATTCCGGTGGCCAAGTCCTGGGTTCCTGGAGGAGCGGGAAGCCTCCGGGGAGGCCACAGCCTGGACAGGACTCAGAAAGAAAGACTCCAGGAGGTGGGAGGACCGCGTGCCCCCCACCTTGGGCTCAGCTGCTCAGCTTCCCATGGCCCCATTTGGGCCCCTCACACAGACAGCAGCCCCTTAGGGAGGCTGGGCCGACAGCAGCCCTGACTGGGCGTACCCACAACTGGAGAAAGGCTGGGCCAGGTTTCCAGGAGTCCCCTCCCTAAATGTGCAGTTGGGTGGAAGGTGGCAGCCATCCCTGCTCTCCCAGGAATACAAGGAGACGCTCCCTAGACAAGGGCCCAGCTAGGACAAGGTATGCCCTGTGTGCCCAGCGTCCTGAGAGCTGCTTGGCAGTTTCCTACCCGGGAAGCTCATCTTAAAACTGAGAGCCACAGGAAGTGAAGGGGGAGGAGTGGACAGCCAGAAGTCAGCCTCCCCCACGCCACCCATGGCAGCTGGTCATTACGGACCCCCAATGCCATCAGATCCATGGTAAGTGTGGTCACTCCTTCTCAAGAAGTGTGTCAGCAGGGGGTAGATCCATGCCCAAGGCAGGCTGGCATTCAGGGCATGGGAGGCATGCTCAGGGCTCCTCTGCCTACCTGGGTGTCTCACACCAAAGCCTCACAGGGGAACCGGGTAGTGGGGGACTCCCACTCCACATCTCCCTCCAACCATCCGCAGGCCAGGATAACCCAGAGCCTGCCCCCACAGGGTACCTGTGCTTTCCAGGCAGCCTGGCCCTGGCCCCAGGGGCCCCTACAGACACCAGCTGGGACCTGCAGAGGGACTGAGTCAGCTAGCAGCCTGCGGGCACAGAGACCTGGGGGTGTGCTCCTCCCTTGGGAGGAGGAAGCCAAAGAGTGCGCAGGGCAATTTTATTCAGTTGGAAATCGACCTGCACAGGGTCCCTCTCCCTTGGTCCTGCCCCTGGCTGGAGAGATCATTGGAGCTGTAGGTGTCGCCCCCGCCGCTGAGTCACGTCACTGTGTACAGCTCGTCCCGGTGGCTCTTGCAGATTTCATAGTGGCAGGTGAGCTTCTGGGCGCAGGCCCAGGGCTCGGTGTGCTGGTTCCGTGGTGGCAGCAAGAAGGCCGCACTCCCCGCCAGCAGCATGTGCCAGATGCTGTGGGTGTAGTAATAGTTTTCGCTGGTCATCATGGAAACATAGATGGTGAGGGCCAGAGCAGCCATGGAGAGGCCAGGCAGGAGGTAGAAGACCCAGCGCTGCCAGGAGGGTGGGTAGCAGTGGCGCCGGCGCCCACAGCGGTATACCTGGAGGAAACCACATGGGCATCGGCACGGAGCTGTGGTCACATCTCAGGGCGCTGTCCAGGGCTGTGAGTGTGGGCTGCCTGGAGGGGTTCAAGGGGTGCCAAGCCACACTGGGCCCCTGCGGGTGCCGCTGACAACCCTCAGTGGGTGTGCAGAACACAGACCCAGGAACGAGAACATTGATGGAACAAGGGGCCGCACTGTGTCCTTGCAGGGTGAGCATGTATGGGGAGCCCAAGCTCTTGTACCCCAACTTCCAGGGGAGGGGGTCTGGGCAGGAACCCCGCCTGCCCCAGGTCCTTACCCACATGCTAACCATGACCACGATGGCAAAGAGGCAAGGCCCCATCGTATTCCAGGCGGCCCTGCGGTCCAGCTGCAAGGACATGGCGAAGATCAGAGTGCCCAGGATAAAGAGGACCTAGGCAAAACACAGGGACAGCGGTGGGGCCACGGGAGCCCTGGGCCAGGTTGTCTTTGATGGCACAAGGTCCAGCAGGAGCAGGCGGTGTGGGCCTGCTGGTCATCCCCATGTCCCCCCATCGCCCCCAGCACCCTGCCAGCCCCTCTGCAGAAACTGGCACCCTGTGTCCTGCTCTGATGGTGGGGAGGAGGTGCTCCTCTCCCAGCTCCCGCACTGCTGGGATCCACTGGTCTCTTGGGTCCATCCACAGGTGTATTTCTAATGCAGTTTTTTTTTGTTGTTGTTCTGTTTGGCTATGCTGCACAACTTGTGGGATCTTAGTTCCCCAACCAGGGATCAACCTGGGCCCAGGGTAGTCAAAGCACAGAGTTTGGAACACTGGGCCACCAGAAAGCTCCCCACAGGGGAGTTTCTGAAGCATAGACTTGTCCAGGGCATGCATCTCCAGCAGCCAAGCCCCGAAGTGTCCTCAGTACAGGGACTCCAGGAGCAGAGCTGGCAGCTTCTCGGGGAGGTCTTGTCCAGGTCTGGGGCTCCAGGCCTCCTCTCTGGATGAGGCCTGGCCTAACCCTGACCACCACCTCCTTTCCTGGCACCCTCCGAGCAGCCAGCACAGTCCCTTCACAGCTGGAGGCACCTCTCCCAGTAGGCGACTCGTCAGAACGACAGGTTTCCAAGGTCAGTGGGAACCCCCTTTCTGGTGTCTCCCTTGACACGCTGTGCACAAGGGCCTCTGCTCTCCCAGGACCCAGACCCAGGCATCAAGAGGTCACTCACGTATTTCAGGGATGCTTTCAGCCGGGCCATGCAGAGGACGGTGACCCAGATGGACACTCCAGAGCCCAGGAAGTCGCAGTACTGCAGCGTGTCATAGTTGAGGATGCAGAGCACAGCGTCACCCGGCTGATCGCAGGCGTGGTAGAACTGTGGGCCGAGTGGTGAGCGACAGCCCAGCCCCCCACCCCCCCCACCCCGGGGAGCGGGTGGGCTTACCGTGGAGAAAAACATGGTGTAGGCGTAGACTGAGGCCTCCACCAGGAGGCAGCGGTGCACGGAGATGGCAATGGGGGCCAGGAACACGAGGTTGCTCAGGGTGAGCAGGAGGGTGGCTACCTTCTGCTGGGCCACAGTCTGGGCCGTGCTGTTGTCTGTGCAGCTCCATCCACGCCAGCCTGTGGGCCAACGCGGCACTGTGGGTGCCGAGGCCGGGCCAGTGCGGCCAGGCCAGGCAGCAGCTGCTCAGGAACCTCAGGACCTACTCCATGCCCAGGGCCTTGAGGAGGAAACCCTTCCTCACCCCACAGCGGGCCAGGACAGGTGTGGGCAAACGGAGGCCAGTGTGGGCAGGTGTGAGCAGGGGAAACCAAGACCAGAAAGCAGTCCCATCTCCGGGGGGTGCCTCTGTGAGCCCACACAGGGGTTGGGGGCATGGCAGGCCGGGGAAGGAGGCGGTGGCCCTCACTCTTCAGGGCGCCCTCCAACCTTGGCCGAACTGGGGTGGCTGCCAGAGAGAGGCCCAGGGCTGGGGTCCATGGGCACAGGCGGAAGGCACATCAGGACTGTCCCTACCTGCCCTGCAGCTGCAGCCCGCATACAGGTAGCCGTGTCTACGCAGCAGAAGGCACTGGCCGTAGGGTCCGCAGTCGTTCAGGCAAGGCACCAAGTACAAGGTGGTCTCCACAAGGACTGAGGCCTGCGCACACCCCCTGCGTGGAAGGGGCCCAGGAAGGCTGGCTGCGGAGATCTGCTGGCCAGCCCCCCCTGGAGCTCCCAGAGGGTCTTGGGACACCTGAACTCGGAGTTGAGGCCCCTGGGCCCCTGAGGACTGCAACCACAAGGGGCTCTGAAAGGCCAAGACACCCTCTCACTGCCCGCCTGAGCCCCCACTTGCCTGGGGCTGGGACCAGCATCCCCGCTCGTGTCCTCGCTCTTGGAGCTGCCAAGGGAGGAATGGCCGGGGGGAGAGGGGGACCCCGCAGGAGGCAACTGACCCAGCACGGCTGGAGGAAGACAGGTCACCCCCAAACAGTGGGGTGTACGCCTACACCATGTTTTTCTCCACGGTAAGCCCACCCGCTCCCCGGGGTGGGGGTGGTGGGGGGCTGGGCTGTCGCTCACCACTCGGCCCACAGTTCTACCACGCCTGCGATCAGCCGGGCAGGCAGCCCCCTCCACAGTCCTGAGCACAGCCACATGGCCACCTGCCCCCAAGTTTACTTACTCAGGTCTCTTGGGGCAGAGGACCTGCAGGGAGAGGTACCAGTTGTCTGTCTCTGGGTAGGGGATGCTGAGGTTGGCCGTGGGAGACGAGGCACTCAGGGACAAGAGGTGGCCCTGGAAGAAGGCTGCAGGGAGGGAGTAGGAAGGCCCAGTCAGAGGCAGTCAGATGCCCGCCGGTCCTGGGCCGGAAGTGCCTGCCAGTACCTGTGGTGCAGTTGAGTGAAGTGTTGAAGCTGAGGAAGGGCGAGCCGGCAGTCACACAGGCCACCACCGAGGTGTTGTCGGCAATCACGGTCTGGAAGGGAGGCCGAGCAGGGTCAGTCCCCAAGCCTCCACCTCACGCTCACCTCTGCTGCTCGGTGCTATTCTCTGTGGCTCCCACTGGCTTGAGGCCCACCAGGACCTTCCCCTCCAGGCCAAGGGTCCCAGCCTCAGCCCCCTGCCCCCATGCAGCCCCAGGCCTGCCAACAGGGACCTGCTGCCCCCGGGACAGGCCTCCTGTTTCTCAGTTGGCACCTATGCCGGCCTGAAGCCCTGCCAGGCTCACTCTGTTGCCAGAAAGACCACCCCGACCCAATCTCCATGGCAAAGTGGGCATAGGAAGGCCTGAGCAGTCCTTGCACCCCGGGCAGGCCCTGAGTCCCAAACCTGACCCGACCTCGAGGACCAGGGTACCTGGTTGATGCTCGCGGAGATGCTGAGGGAGCCCCCGCTGTCCATGCCTGTGTTGAGGTGCAGTTGCATCACCGAGGGCATGTCCGACTGTACGAACACCGAGATCCTGTCCAGGGGCCGGAAGTGCACGGACAACACATCCATGTCTTCCCGCAGGACGGGGAAGCTCCTGAGGCAGAAGGGGCCGCTGCCTGCTGCGCCGCTCTGGTCTAGGTCCTGGGTGTTGGGGCTCGGGGGCAACGGGCCCATGGAGGCATTGCTGCTCCGGTTCGGGCTGCTCTGCAGAAGGTGCTGGAGGTTCACAGTCCACGGTCTGCAGGCTGTCAGGACCACAAGAGGCTTAGCGCAGGCAGGCCTGGAGGGGGAGGAGGGCAGAGCCACTTCCCCGCACAGCCCACCTGTGAGGGCAGCCACAGCACTAAACGTCACCAACACGCGGGGCCCCGCCAGGCTCTTGGCCGTCACTTGCAGCCACCGTTCCCAGGGTGGTGAGGGCAGCAGCAGGCGGCAGTCTGTGGTGAGGTCGCTACAAGTGAGCACCTTCTGGAAGTTTCCCGGCAGGGTGGCAGAGCCCACGGCGAGGTGCACAGGGCAGCCCAGGCTCCCATTGGACACACAGCCCTGCAGCTCCAGCCGTAGCTCCTGGGTGTGCTTGGGGACGAAGACTCTGCAGCCAAGGGGACACGGCCTCGCTTGGGCTCTGCAGCTTCAGCCCGCCCCCCAACCCCATGCTTAAATTCACCTTCCAGGGTGGGGGCCAAGACCTGGACCACCCACCTTTTCACCTGCCCTGGGGCCAGCAGGGCTGCCCACTCCAGCAAGCCTGCACTTACTTGAGGTAGCTGGGCTGGGAGAGGAGGACTAGTGGGAGGGGCACGTCAGGCTCCAGGATGGACATCTCAACCACTCGCACGACCAGCATGTCCGGCTGGAAGATGTAGGCACAGGTGGGAATAAAGTCCTGAGGAAAGCAGGGACAGGGAAAGAAGGTGTGTGGGGGGCTAGCCCAGAGGGGCGTGACTGGACCAGATGGGGTGGGGCTGGCCCAGAGGGGGCGTGGCTGGCCCTTGGGGGCGGGGTTGGAGCAGATGGGGCGGGGCTGGCCCAAAGCGGAAGGGATGGACTGAAGGGGAGTGACTGGTCCAGAGCGGGCGGGGCTGGCCCAGAGAGCCTGGGGTTGCGGGGCAGGGCTGGGCAGCAGAGCCCTGAGGAATGTCGGCCCTAAGGAACAGAACGACAGGGACCAATCATTCGTGCACTGAGCGGTGCTGCAATCATTCGTGCACTGAGCAGGGCTGCAATCATTCGTGCACTGAGCGGTGCTGCCCCCCATCCCCAGAGGGAGTGCCCTTACCTTCACCTCAATCTTATGGGAGGAGGGGGGCAGGTGGGCGGCCACAAACCAGTCCCCAGGTGCTGGGTAGGAGACATTGACAGAGGCGTTGCCCTGCAGCATCTTGAGGAGGAAGGAGGGCTGCACGGAGGTATTGTTGGCGAAGCTGGTGCCCAGTGGGTTGATCACAGGAGGGGCGCCGTAGCGGAAGTACCTGGAGGCGGGGAGAGCAGGGAGGTCTCAGGTGTGGCCCTGGGAGGCTCCAGTAGGCAGGCAACGAGCGGGCTGGCACCTACACAGTGGTCTCCACGTTGTTGCAGGTGGGGCCGCTGCCCCGGGTGACCTGCAGCAGCCAGCGCAGCAGCACCGTGTCCGGGGGTACACGGAAGTGGAAGAGACGGGCGCTGCCGTACCAGTTGTAGAAGGCCAGCTTCTGCGGGGCCTGGGAGAACTGCTCTGACACCAGCCTGGAGTCTGCAGAGAAGGCACTGTCAGGCAGCCTGGGAGCCTGGGAGCCCTCCCCTGGGGACAAGATGGAGAAAGGCGGAGGGCATAGGCCCTTCTGCCTGGCCTGGCCTCAGAGAAGCAGCCAGGGGAGCCATGGAGCCCCTGGGATGCCTGGCACACCAACCCCAACCTGGGAAAAGTCACTGTTGCCCCCCTAGTCCCTGGTGGGGGCCGGGGCTCTGAAGCTTTCACTCAGGAATCACGTTCTCACCCACGTCTGCACATCCATCTTCCTAACCCCTCCAGCCCTGCCAGCAACCTCCAGCTCACAGGCTCAGTCCCCCAGATCTCTGCATCCCACCCACCAGGCACCCCCCATAAACAAGTCCCACAGGCCCCAACACCAATCACACGTTGGGTCAACATGAGGTTAAGTGCCTCAGACCTCAGAAGCAGGGAGAGCCCCCCTCAGAGGGCTGCTCCTCTCCACACTGCTCACAGCCCCCGGGGCCCCCACCGCAGCTCAGGCACACCTGGGGCTGAGAGATGGAGGGTGAAAGGCACAGGAAGAGGCCAAAGTGGGAGCCCCATCCCTCCTCCCATCTGTCCTGGGCACTGGAGGCCAGGACACACCCCCACCTCCACTGAGTCTCCCCAGTGATAGGATCCCTGGTCCTTGTTGCAGTGGACAGGGCAGGGCGACCAGGTCTGGAGGTTGGCTGCCTGTTCAGGCCATGATTTGGGGTACAGGAAGAGCTGCTGTCCCTCCTCACCCAGACAGGAGGCGAGCAGAGAGCCTGTGTGTGTGTTGCGGGGGGGAAGGGGGGCACCTAGGCTGGAGTGGCTGCTTCAGTGGGTACAAGCCCCTGCAGAGTGGCACAGGGACAAAGTAGGGGTTGGCAGCACACAAGTTAGCTGCCTATGCCCCACCCCGGAGCTCCCCTGTCCTGGCAGTGTCTCCCAGCCCCTCACCTCCATGGCTCCACTCCCCAACGCACTCCACAAGTTGTCACCCAAGGCCCCCTCCTGTCACACCAGGCTTTCCAAACCAGCTCTAAAGGTCTCTGGAGACCCCACCCTGGATTAGGACCCTCCTAGGAGATCATTGGGCTTCCCTGGTGGCTCAGAGGTTAAAGCGTCTGCCTGAAATGCGGGAGACCTGGGTTCAATCCCTGGGTCGGGAAGATCCCCTGGAGAAGGAAATGGCAACCCACTCCAGTATTCTTGCCTGCCTGGAGAATCCCATGGACGGAGGAGCCTGGTGGGCTATAGTCCACGGGGTCACAAAGAGTCGGACACAACTGAGCGACCACTTCACTTCACTTCAGGAGAGTCCATTAGCCAGTACAACTTTGTGTCTGGGGCCCAAAGCATAACCACCTGCCCCACAAGTGGGTAAGAATGCTCTTGGGCCTGCCAAGAACAGGCACACCCCGGTGCTCTGTGTCCAGGGGTGACTAAGGAGGTGCCCGGGCTGCTCAGCAGGAAGCATGGCCCCACCGCCAGCTCAGGTCTTGTTTGCGGAGTGACCTTGACTGTCCCTTCCCCTCTCTGGGCAAAGCTTCCTCTGAGTTGGCCAAGTAAGACAGCACCTCCCTTCAGCTGCCCCTCCCTCCATGGTTAATGGATGTTAAAGTGCTTCAGGAAGAAACACACTGTGAACACAGCAGGGTGGGGCCACCCTCTCCTCCCCTTGCCCCACTAGAAGGGTGGCAGCCCACACCATCCCAGCAGCAAGCCCGGGGCCCCTCCAGGTGGGCCAGGTGAGCAGGTGAGGGAACCAGGTGAGCAGCTGGCTCTCTGGCCAGCCTCCTGACTCCCATGGAAGCACCTTGAAAAGGGATGGCAGCCCACTTGCAAAGCCATCTGAGCTCCCAGGAGCCCAGTATGGGGGACTGGGCAGGGGTAGGCACCACACAGCACAGGCACCAGGCTTTCCAGGTATCTGCTGGTTACCAGGTTCCAACTGCCAGCTGTGGCCTGAGTGCAAAGAGACTAGGAGCCACTGAACTAATATAAACTTTTTCCTGAGGCTGCTGCACCATCCCACTACCACCACGGGATCACAGGGCCTTAGAGAATCAGCCAGCCAGCCACCGAGCACCCAGCTGCTCGATGTGGCCAGGCAGGAGAGGGCCAGCTGTGGCGTGCAGCCCCCTGGCCTGAGAGGGGCTGGGTCCTCTGGTTCCCCCGCCAGCCCTGGACACCTGCAATTCAGCTGTTGGTTGTAAAGTCTCCTCAGGGTGCACAAGAGATAAAACCTCTCACTCCCCAGGCCACCCAGCCCCTCCATCCCATCCCCAGCCCAGCACCCTGACCTCCCTGCCCAAGACACCCACTCCATTATATTGGTGAATGTACCAGGCCATTCACACATCCCAGCCAGACGTGGAAGTCACATTTCCAGTATCACGAAGCACCAGCCATATCCACACTTGCTCTGCCCACAACCCCCTCCAAGGACACAGGGTTGAGGGTAGGAGAAAGAAAGTTCCTGAGCCTGTGTGGGGACCCTAGTAAGGGGATCCTCTCCCACATCCTCCAAACCAGCACAGGCACCCAGTGCGGAGACCCTGCCCACCCAGAGACCCCAGAAGCCAGGATCACACAGAAAGCAGGATCAGTTCAGCAGGTCCGGGAGGGGAGTGACTGCCCCAGGTTTTCCATCTCCCTACCAATGACTCCTTACCTAGCCCTGACCCGGGAGAAGGAAGAAAAGGAAAAAGTAGGAGTGACGGCCCCCAGCGGAGCGCTTTAATCAGGGGCCAGCCCTAGGGAAACTGCCTTTCAGTGCAAGTTAAGCCAGGTTCAGAAACCAGAGGCACAGCCCTCAGAGAAACAGGAGCTTGGAGGAGCAAGATCTCAGAGAAGGGGGGGATGGGCTGGGAGCCAGCCCCATGCTGTGCTGGATAAGCTGCCTACTGCCTCCTGGGGCATCTGGGCCCTCCCAGCCCCGCCAGGAGGCCATCAGAGAGCCCAAGGGCACAGAAGTCAGGTAGTTTACTCAGCACCCCCAGGCGCCCAGCAGCATCTTCTGGTCTTGCCACCCCCTTGGGCCTTTGTCACCGGGAGCCGAAGTTCCCAAACAGCACAGAGGTGCCCATTTCTCTGAACCACTCTGGCCTATGAGCGTCCTGGGGACCACTGGGAGTCCACCCTCCAACATGTAAGGCCAGCTGTTGAAAGTGACTGCACTGGGTAGTGGTCACTGTGGGAGAGGCGAAGCCATGACACCACCTGGCTTCGACTGCAGGATCTAAACAACTTTCTCCAACTCTGCCCCTCTCCCAGACCAGATGGCATCCCTGAACCCCACTGCCCAAGGTTTCCTGCAGCCCTTGCAGTCCCAGGAGAGTCCCCCCTGGGCCGCTCAGCCTCACCCTGGTGCCCGAAGGTCCTACGCGATCAGAACGCGTTGGGAGGAGGAGGGGGAGGAGGAAGGAAGGGAGAGCTTGCTCCAAGGGGGCAGTCTGTCCGAACCTGGCCCTGGTCACAGAGGAGGGGGAGAGGGCGTCCTTAATATCCGATCGCTCTCACACTCGGCGCCCTGCAAGGGGGCACCCTGCGCCCCCAACACGGCGTGGGGACCTGAGGCCTACGTCCCCGCCAGGTGAGCGCACAGGTGTCCCCAGGTGAGTCACAATCCCGGACCCGCCCCCCGGCCTCTTCCCCCCCCGCCGCGCCCCGGGGATGGCGCCCGCGGGTCCGCGCTCGCTCACCGCTCTTTCTGCCGTCGCCAGCGGCGGCAGGCGGGGACCGAGAGAGCAGCAGCAGCAACAGCGACATCGCCACCGCCACCGCCGCGCCCCCGGTCCCAGTCCCAGCCCCGCGCATGGCTCCGCGCTCGGCCCGGCGCTACCCGGCCCGCGCACCAGGCCGCCCGCCCCCGCCGCCGCTCGGGCAGCCACCACCGCCACTGCGGCCCCCGCCGCCGCCTCTGCCCAGGGCTCCCATCCTCCGGGCCGGTCCCGGCCGCCGGCGCCCCGGGCACTTCCGCCTGTGAGGCCCCGCCCCGCCGGAGCCCGGGCGGAGAGGGGCGCGGGGTGAAGAGCTGCGCCGGGGGCGCGCGTGGAAGGCGATCGGAAGGAGGATGCGGGACAGAGGGGCGACGCGGCGCGGTGACGTGGGGCGAGGGAGGGTGACACGAGGCGGGGTGCGACGCGGGGCTGGGGGCGTCCCGCGGACCAAGAGGGCGCGCTGGGAGAATAGGTCAGAGGTGGGTCATACTGAGCGGGAACGCGGGTCCGCCTCGGCGCGCAGAGTAGCGGAGGCGGGGCGGGATGCGGTGCAGGGTCGCGGGACACCGGGGGCGGAGTGGGGACAGAAGGTGGCGCCGGACCCAGAGGACCGCGGGGGCCTTGGTTCTGAGGCAGAAATGGTGCGGCATGGCTTGGAATGCGCAGGAGATTCGGGGCGGCCGCAGAGCGCCCCACATGTGTCTGGGGGCACCCGGGTCGCTGCGTGACCGGCTCGGCGCGGCGGGAGGTCCGGCCCGCCGGCGGCCGCTCCCGCCTCCAGGATCTGGACTCCCCGGCGGGGCCTCCCGGCGCGCCACACCACAAAGGCGCTACGAGTGTGGGTGAAAAACACTTTCATGGAAAGATGAAGAGGCTCCTGCACATACTTTGTACACTGTGAAGGTGGCGATTCGCGTCGGTGGTGCGAGAAACTCCTCGCCCTTGACCCCGGGGTCTGTTCCAACAGATTAAGGATTTCAGCGTGAAGAGGAAACGATGAAGGGACTCCAGAGAATTTAGGGAAACTTTTTAGCGTCTAGGGGAAGCGAAGACTTTTCTAAACATGACCCAGAAGACTAGAGGCAAGACTGAGAAATTCAGCTAAGTCCAAAACTGCAAGAAACTCAAAAAGGAAGCCTCAAACGGGACGACACTTGGACTTGCATCACAAAGAGGCGATCTTACTGAGATTACTAACAATAAAGAGTTCCTACAGATAAATAAGAAACACCAACCAGGAAACCACCAAACCAATAAGGAAACAACTGGAGAAGATTCCTGCAAAGGATATGCAAATTTCCTTCCTTAGAGAAATGCAAAATGAAAAGCACCCAGAGGCCTTTTTTCTTTGACCTAACACCTACAAAATCTTCAAAAAGCTGATTGCAGCACCCTGACTTTCTTAGGTTTGCTGAGCCTCTGGGAGCCTCACCCTGCCACGGCTGTGCATTTTCCTTGCAGAGATGGTCGTGGAAGCATGAGCTTGCATGAGTGCAGCCTGCGCCCAGATACCTGTCATGAGGGAAAGGGGCGTTTGAATCACGGGTACCCAGATGGAGGTTCCAATGCTGTGGCTGATCCAGTGGGCTGAAAATCCAGAAGCTCTGTGTACTTGTTGGAATGGTCTAGCAGGAGGACCGTTAGCAGAAAAAAAGGAAAGGGCAGAACAATGTGTTCAGAAAGCTCCACTTTTTGTAGGAAAAAAAAAATTGTTTAATTTACGTGTCTCAAAGGTGGAGAATGCCTAGAAGCATCCAGCAATTGGTGCAGGAAGGGAAGCGAGTGGCTGAGGACTGGGAGGAGGGGTTCTATCTGTTTGATTTGTTTGAATTTCAGTGTATGTGTGTCTGTGTGTTTGTGAATTTACCGGTCTGGAGGGAGGAGAAGCTGACCCCTGGAGCCCAATGCCACTGGAGGCTGGGGGGAAGGGAGGGATAAGGCAAGGTGACGGGGGAGGAAAAAGCCCCAGGTGTAAACTCTTATTTATTCCTCTGGAATCTGGGCAGGGCCTCTTCACCTGGAGCTGCTGGGAGCTCCCAGGTTCTCAATTCAAAGAGACAGACCAATTGCGGGTTTTGCTGAGCTTTGATTTTAGTGTACTGTACTGACCCAGATCATTCAGGGACAGCAGCTGTAGTTGGCAGTAAGCCCCGAGGACTGTACCATCTGAGACCCATCCCTGCCCCAGGCTGGGCTCAGCAGCGCCCCCAGCCCTACCCGCTCTGAGGGTCACCTCAGTGAGACTCCAACACCAAGCTCCCCAGCAGGCAGGAGGGGAGGTGTCTGTGCTTCGTCTGAGGTGGGGAGCTGGGGGGCTGGGGAACTTGCAGATGGACCAGAATCAGAGATTTCTGCTAAGTAACGAGTGAGTGAGTGAGTGAAGTCGCACAGTCGTGTCCGACTCTTTGCAACCCCATGGACTGTAGCCTACCAGGCTCCTCAGTCTGGCAAGAGTACTGGAGTGGTTTGCCATTTCCTTCTCCAGGAGATCTTCCCAACTCTTTATAATAGACAGGGCCCACCTGGGGGCCTCACTTAAAGATGGAAACAGGCCCTGTGGTAGGAGGTTTCTGTATCCTACCTCACAGTACGTGGAAAATTCGAGGTTATCAACTGTCAAGAATAAAACAATAAAAATATTAAAAGGAACCTAGAGGACATCCCATAGAATACAGGTATGGGAAAACCTTTCTTAAGCAAGACAAAGAACTGGGGAACATGAAGAAAAGGTTGCTTATTTGACTACACTTTAAAAAATGTTATGTGGGACTTCTCTGGTAGTTCAGTGGGTAAGACTGCCTGCCAGTGCAGGGGACACAGGTTCCATCCCCGGTCCACGGAGATCACACATGCTGTGGAGCAACTACTGAAGCCCATGTGACCTAGTGCAACAGGAGAAGCCGCCACAGTGAGAAGCCCAAGGCCGTGCTCGGTGACAGAAAGGAGCCGCCCTGCTTGGCGTAACTGGAGAAAGCCCCTGTGCAGCAACAAACACCCGGCACAGCCAAACAATTAAAAACAGATTCATTTAAAAAGCATCATGTAATTGTAAAATGGGTAAAAGGAAAAAGGATACATGTCATCAAGCCAAGGGAAGGAATCATGTGCTGTGCAAGTGATAAAAGGTGGACCCACCTGAGATAGAAAGGGAATTCACACACTTAAGAAAATGTTGTAGCCACGTGTTCCGGGAAACAAACTCACTCAGAAGGACAATGCAGATAGTGGGGTGCAGTTTATTACACCGGCGGGCCCAAGGCAGCGTGTCCTCTCAGCCAAGGACCCTGACCAGTTTTTGTGACAGCCTTATATACCCTAAGTGTACGTGCTCAAACCCACCTCCCCAAATTCCTTGAAACTAGTCTGGACAAGGTAAAAGAGCTGCTACTGCTACTTCAGTCGTGTCCGACTCTGTGCGACCCAATGGATGGCAGCCCACCAGGCTCCGCCATCCCTGGGATTCTCCAGGCAAGAACACTGGAGTGGGTTGCCATTTCCCTCTCCAATGTGTGAAAGTTAAAAGTGAAAGTGAAGTCGCTCAGTCGTGTCCGACTACTAGTGACCCCATGGACTGTAGCCCACCAGGCTACTCTGTACATGAGAGATATGATCAAAGTTAACCCATGATTCATGTGTCACAAGACTAGATAAACAGTGGACATTTATCAACAGGCCTGTGGTCATATCCTGATAAACACAATGGAATTTGCCACTTTGTTCTGTTACAGAGATAATATATTCTCTTAGGCAACGGAGAGTCCAAGTGCAAGTCTCAGGGCTCTTTTATCCAGGGGGTCTGGTTTCCCATTGGTATGCCACTTCTATAGACACCAGGCACAAAGTTCAGAGTCCGTTGGGAGGGTGACTGTGCGTGTAGCCTAAAGTTCGCAGCCTGGCCTACGATGGAGCCCAGCTCTGTCTGTTTCCTCCTTCATTCCCCCCTCTTAATGCTCTTAACTCATATTATGAGCATCACTCATAGGGATATATTGCACCCTGGCTCTCCGACTGCCAATTTGGGAGAATGACATCAACTCTGACTGCCAATTTGGGAGAATGACATCAACCTTCGGGTTACAAACTTCATAATACATTGGAAAATTCAGGGTCCACAAAGCAGAACTATCAAGGCAACTATAACAGCGGTAAATATAGTTTTCCACCAATCGCCCTTCACCCAAGATAGGACCGAAGTCCAGAAAGGAATGTTTTCATTTAACATTGCTTTTACCTGGTTTTGCATGTCATCTAAAGCAGTTGATACATTGCCAGATAAGTCAGGAATGCATACACAACATTCAACCTTAATTATAGCACACGTCCCTCGAGCAGCTGTATGTCCAAAGCCATTCTATTTTGAATTACCACTTTTCTCATTTGGATTTGCTCTTCATTTAAGGCTTGGATGGCTTTTGTTCTATCTAGGAGGGCCTGTTTTGTGAAATTAGTTAAGGCCTCTACTTTAATCATAATATCTGTTGTCCCTATAAAGGGTAGGAATAAGGCAGCAATTACTCATACCGTTGAAACACAGATCTTGTTCACCTAGCATGTAAATAAGGTAGATTTAACGGGGCTTATTGTAGGTTAGGCTTTTGACTGGCATTTATATCAAATGTAACCCTATGACCTGAGTCTATTGACAATAGGTCTGGCTTACACCCAGAGAGCAGGGAGAGATTATGATTGTGTTCCAGAAAACAGCAGAGTGGTTTAAAATCTCCTTGGTGGAGCGGTGGCAGCCACCAGGGAAGTCCATCCATCACAGACAGAGGCATAGCCCCACATACCCAACAGTTGGAGGGATTGTGGAAGTTGGCGTAGGAATGTGCACGTTGATGAGACCAAGCAGCACGAGTTGATCATGTGGCTTCATCCTCAAGGGGCTCATCCAGGATCTTCTTCTCCTTCTTCTTAAGGATGGTCTTAGACTCTCGAGGGTCAGCGGGGTCCCTCTGTGCAGTCCACTCAGTGTTTTTTGGGTCTGCGTGGTATCCTCTCCACCCTTGTATGATGGATCCAAGGGGCAATACCTGTAACTTTAACTGCAGTAGAGGTAGTTAGAATAACAGTATAAGGGCCCTTCCACTGAGGGGCTAGTAAATCAAGTTTCCAATCTTTGACCCATACTTGGTCACCAAGCGTAAACTCATGAATCTGTTCCCCAAGGGGGAATGGCACCTTTCTTGTACAAACTTAGTTACCCCATTTATTACCTTACCCAGTTCCGTCTGCTGTGAAATCCTACACCCCCTCACCTGAGGCAAATTTTTGACACCTGTTTTATTATGGGAGGGGCCTCCCATACACATGGTTTGGAGAATAGCCTTATGACCGTGGGGTCATCCTGAGTCTGAGCAGAGCCGTCGGAAGCAAGTCCACCCAGGAGCAGTCAGTCTCTGTGATCCACTTGGAGAGTTTCTTGAAGTGTCCGGTTGGTTCATTCTGTCAGGCGAGTGTATGCTCCTCGGTTTTTGTCTCCTGACAACAAAGATTTGGAGTGACAGACATTAAAGGCCCCTAGACGTGTCACAGCTCTCAGGTCTTGGACAGACCGTGTTCTAGCTCTTAGACAAATCAGTGTTACAGCTCTGTTTTATTTAGAAGATAGCAGGAAAATCCAGGCATGAGGGCACGTTGATCCAAAGATGCGAAGAGAAGAGCGCCCCCGCACAGAAGAGAGAGACCCCCAGCCCTTTGGCTCCTCTTTTTACATTTTTTTCTCTCCCTGGGCCTGTCCTGTGCACAGTGGGCCAGCCAGGAGTGCTGTTTGTTCTACCTGAGGTCCTGCTCCAGTCCTCGGACCTTCATCTGCTCTATTTTCGCGGGCTTTCCTCTTCCTTATCTTTTAGCCACCGCCATTCTGGACTCCTTTTCTCTATTCTAACTACCTAACAATTCCACCATCCTAGAACTCTGGGCCTATATGCACTGTGCAGTTTCCACTTGACGTTTAAAGTTCTGCTTTCTTGTTGTACTAAAGCAGCTACAAAAGCTGGGCCATCGTCTGACCCAATGCGGTAGGAAATCCAAATCTGGGTACTATTTCCCTGAGCAGGCACCGGGCTACTTCTGATGCTCTTTCAGTCCAGGTAGGAAAAGCTTCTACCCATCCTGAGGACGTACATACCATGACCAGCAGGTAACGGTAGTGTCGCTGAGGTTTCATTTCAGTGAAGTCCACTCCCAGGTGTTCAAGGGGCAGAGTGCCTTTCAGCTGAATACCCGGGGGTTTTTGTCTGTGCCGAGAGGCAGCATTAACCTGTAAGTAGGCAGCATGGCCTAGGTGGGTCGCTTGGTAGGTTTGGCTTACCAGAGTGTGTGCCAGCTCCTCCAGTACCAATAATTTGCCACTTGGCAATTCCCACCATCCCTTTTCGGTCTTGATGGCCCCTTCCGCCTTGGCTAACCTGACAGCTGTTGTCCTTGTTTTATCAGGTTAGTGCCATCAGTATCAGAGAAGGCAATGGCACCCCACTCCAGTACTCTTGCCTGGAAAATCCCATGGGCGGAGGAGCCTGGTGGGCTGCAGTTCATGGGGTCCCGAAGAGTCGGACACGACTAAGCGACTTCACTTTCACGTTTCACTTTCATGCATTGGAGAAGGAAATGGTAACCCACTCCAGTGTTCTTGCCTGGAGAATCCCAGGGACGGGGGATCCTGGTGGGCTGCCATCTATGGGGTCGCACAGAGTCGAACACAACTGAAGCGACCTAGCAGCAGCAATCAGTATATAGGACCCAATTAGCGTCTAGAACTTTGTGCCCTTCTTTAAAACAAACCCCAGACACCTTACCTCCTCTTTGTAGATCTGTGCCATCTTCTTCAACACCTGGTAAATTGCTCCAACAGCTGGAGCAGTGCTTTTGTCCCTTCCCAATATTTTTCCTTGTCCTCGGCAGCCAGCAGCAGGTCATCCACGTATTGTAGGAGCCATACTCTTTCGGATGGAATGAATCCAGGTCAGAAACCAAGGCTTCCCCAAAGATGGTTGGGGAATTCTTAAACCCTTGTGGGGGAGTTCAGGTGAGCTGTTGTTTGGTGCCCCCGACTGGATCTTCCCATTTAAAGGCAAAGATGGGCTGTGACGCTGGGGCGAGGTGTATGCAGAAGAAGGCATCCTTGAGATCTGGGCAAGTATAAACTTTAGTCCTCTGCAGGTGGAGGCTAAGTAAGGTTTGGAACAGTGGGGTGTAAAGTCACAGTAGCCTGGTTGACTAGCCTGAGATCTTATACAGGCCTCCTGTCCTCCTTCCTTTTTGGCTGGCAGGATCAGCGTATTCCAAGCCGAATGTCACTCTACTAGAATGCCCACTTGTCTCAATCTATTGATGTGGGGCAGTATGCCTGCCCAGGCCTCTACTGGTAGCGGGTACTGGCGCTTTCTAACTGGGATGGTGCCTGGTTTGAGTTCCATTATCACTGGGGCTTGATGTTTAGCCAGCCTGGCGGGGAGCGGGGGCTTGTCTTCCGCCCAGACCTCAGGGAATAATTGAGTTAGCTCTCTCTCATGCTCTTCCAGCCCACCCGGTTCTTCCTTCGGAGGCTCATGAAACCTCCACTCATCTTGGCGGGTATTGAGAGAGACAGCAAGTAAGTCAGAGTACCCATCTGGAAGGTGGGCCTCTCCTCAGGGGAGAAAGTCACTTGTGCTCCTAGTTTGGTGAGCGAGTCTCTTCCCAACAGGGGTACTGGGCACTCAGGAATGTAGAGGAATTCATGAATCACTTGGTGCCCCCCCATCTGACATTTTCTGGGCTGGCAAAAAGATTTAATCATCTCTCCCAATACCCCAGTTACAGCGGCAGTCTTTTTGGACAGTGGTGCCATAGGTTACTACTGACAGTTCTGCTCCTGTATCCTCCATGAAGTCAGTGTTTTGGTCCCCCACTTTTAAGGTTACCATGGGCTCTTGGGGACCTGATATCTCTGAGCCCCGGCAGCCCTATTTAATTTCCAAGCCAGCAAGCCTCACAACTGCAGGAGCTTCCTCTTCCTTCCTTGCCTTAGGGCATTCATTCTCCCAGTGGCCAAAAGCTCGCCACCAGGCACACTGGTTTGGCTGTAACGGGGCCCAGGGCCTCCGTTGGGACGGGTTGAAGGACTGCCTTGTCCCTGGGGCAGAGGAGGTGTCCCAGAGTGCCCGAGATAGACTTTCCCAGAGCAGCAGCTAGCATTGCAAATCTCTTGTCTGTTCTCTTTCATTCCCTCTGGCTCTCGGGCAGAGAACAGTCTCTGCTTAATTCCAACATCTCCCTCCCCTTCCTGTCAGTACTCACCGGGAGAGGCGGGTATAGCTTGGGCAGTTTGGCTGGAGCTGGATCCTCGAAGTGTTGGCCGGAGCCGGATCCTCGAAGTGTTGGCCAGAGGCTTCTACCACCGGGATCGGAGCCTGCCGGGATCAGAGCCTGCCGAGGTGGCGGCTCTGTGACCTCTGAGGGAGCTGGCGGAGGAGCAGCGGCTGCTGCAGGAACTTCACCTGGCCCTGGATCGGGCATTAAGGTGGCCTGCGGTCCTGGTGGAGCACTGGGCCGGCGGGCGCGTCATCATCCAGTATGGGGAAAGGGCAGGTCATCCTCCTCCAAATCCTGCCAGATCCCAGAGGGAGAAGGGGGATCAGCGTGTCCTGCCAGTCAGCACGGCTGAACCAGAACACCACATGGTCCATGACTGTTTCTCCCTTAAAGTCCGTTCTGCCTTGGTGGGCTTGATCAGGTGCGGATGAAAACTCAGATGGGTTAAATATCCAACTCCAGAAAAGCCAATTCATACTCACTTATGTATCCCCCTCCTTCTAGCCTGACAATTCTGAGGGGGTCAAGAATTTCACAGCAGACGGGACACCTCCTTGGGGAGGGTAGAATATGAGCATACAAGGACCAGTTTCCTATCCTAAAAATCCCCTGGCGATGGCCAGTAATAATTTTCCCTGAGACGGCGTGGACCCACCTCCTAAATGACCTTTGCAAATTCCCTTCCTAAGTCCTAGCACACTCGTCGACCTGTGTACCAAGCAATCGCCGCCTGTCTATTCCAGGCTCCTGTGGGTCCCCACTCCTTCTAGTCCCTCCCAGGGGTGTGATCAGGCCCCTCTTCCACTCTGCTGGGTGGGTTCCTCCTCACCTGAGCGCTCAGTTCCCCTGCTCCCGTCCACTACCTGCTAACGTGAAAGGTCCGGGCATTGAGAAGCAGAATCCTTCCAGAAGGGTAAGGCGCCTTCCCCATCTAGAAGATTCAAGCCACAAGGCCTCGGAGTAGTTCCAAATGGGACCTGTCTCCTTAAAGTGAGGAGTTTCCCGGCCAATGCACCAAATGTTGTAGCCTTGCATTCTGGGAAACAAACTCACTTAGAAGGACAACGCAGATAGTGGAGTGCAGTTTATTACACTGGCGGACCCAAGGCAGAGTCTCCTCTTAGCCAAGGGCCCCGACCAGTTTTTGTGAAGCCTTATATACCCTAAGTGTACGTGCTCAAACCCACCTCCCCAAATTCCCTGAAACTAGTCTGGACAAGGTAAAAGAGAGATACGATCAAAGTTAACCTATGATCCATGTGTCACAAGACTAGAGAAACAGTGGACATTTATCAATAGGCCTGTGGTCATATCCCGAAAAACACAATGGAATTTTCGACTTTGTTCTGTTACAGAGATAATTAGCATATTCTTTTAGGCAATGGAGAGTCCAAGTGCAAGTCTCAGGGCTCTTTTATCCGGGGGTTTGGTATTCCATTGGTATGCCACTTCTATAGACACCGGGCACAAAGTTCAGAGTCCACTGGGAGGGTGACTGTGCGTGTAGCCTAAAGTTCGCAGGCTGGCCTACGATGGAGTCCAGCTCTGTCTGTTTCCTTCTTCAAAAAGAGCCCAGAAGGAAAGAAGACACTGGAAACACCCCGCACCCTGGCAATCAACAGGAGACGACAAGAAAGATGCAGCTGGTCCACTAGCAGGCAAACGGACCACAAGGGAAGACAAGACACCCTGTCCCCTCTCAGGTGAGGGAGCGGGCACTTGCCCTCTGTGGCTGCAGTGTGAGCTGCTCCTGAAGGCACCGGTGGCAACACTGAAATGTACTGGAAATGGGGACCCGCGCTTACAGGGGTGCTGGTGAAGGAGGAAACAGAACAGGCTCCGTCTTGAAAGCAGAACTCCATCTTGGGCTGGACTGTGGACTTTGAGCTCTGTGCCCAGTATCTATGGAAACGACATACCAACTGGAAAACCAGACCCCCGCCCCTGCCCATGGAAGAGCCCCAGGCCTCATACCTAGACTCTCCATAGCCTAAAAGAATACCCTAATTATCTGTGTAACCAAATAGAATCATAAATTCTATTATGCTTATTGGGATATGACCACCACAGGCCTATTGATAATTGTCCACTGTTAACTAGGCTTAAGGCATATGAATCACGGGTTAACTTTGATTGTATCTTTTTTTCCTTTGTTCAGACTAGTTTCAGGGAATTTGGGGAGGTGGGTTTGGGCACGTACACTTCGGGTATATAAGGTTTTCACAAAAACTGGTCACGGTCTTTGGCTAAGAGGAGACTCTGCCTCGGGCCCGCTGGTATAATAAACTGCACTCCACTATCTGCATTGTCCTTCTGAGTGAGTTTGTTTCCTGAAACGTGTGGCTGCAACACTGGCCACAGGGGTGTCTGTGATTGTGGACCCTTGGGGCTCTGTGAGGGGATGCTGCATAGAAGAGGACCTGGCTATCTCATGAATTTTCACACAGTTTTCACAAAGCTGGCTTTTCCTCGCTGTGCATGGGCTTTTTGCAGTTGCGGAGTCTGGGCTTAGTGGCTCCACAGCCTGTGGGATCTTCCCAGACCAGGGATAGAACCTGCGTCTCCTGCATTGGTTTTATGGACCGAGTTGCTGGATACAGCCCATCTCCAGGCTGGAACACCCTCAGAGGCCCTCGCCAGCTCCATGAGTGTGGACTGAGTGGACGGCTGCCTGCCCGCCTGCCCAGGGAAAGACGTATTTCCCATAAAGGAGAGAAAGTGCTGCCTACCCCTCCTGCAGCCCCCCGCCTGTCTCATCTCTCAGGTCTCCCCTCTGTCCTTCCTCCCTGGTTAGCCCAGGCCAGCAGTGCCACTATCCTGGGCCCAGTGCCAGCACCAGCTGGCGTCGCTCCCACGGCTGCCCTTCCAGTTGAGGTGTGTGCTCAGCCGTGGGCTCACTGGGAAAGGCTGGGGCCCTCAGTACCCCCACCCCCTGCTCCCCCACCCTCCCCAGTTCAGCCCAGGCTCCTCCTGTGTGCCAGGCCCAGGTTGGAAGGAGTCCCCTGCTCTACAGATGGGATGTCCTGTCAGCTCAACCCACTGCAGGCTTCCTCGGGCAGGGAGGGGAGTGTCCCCCTGTGCCCCCACGTGTCAGCATGAACTAGACCAGGGCACCCAGACTCGCAGGGCCCAGAGGAATAGCTTCCCCAGAACTTTGGGGAACAAATAGAGTTTCTGCATCTTTATTTTACCAAGACAAAGTTTTTCTTAACTCCAACTACCATCTATTATTATCATTTCATAAAGGATCATTTTCCCATCAAAACTTTTAGGAGGCTCATACACTTAAAATTATGCTTAAATGCAAGTTATTTTTTCTAGAGTGCAGCATGTAGTTCTCCTGTGTCCCCATTTTATCTGGTTAATGATTTCTTCCTGTCCTGGGTGCTGGGCACTGAGGAACCAGGAGGTGAAGGGCACAGGAGCTGCTCTCAGAGCTCTTGGCATGCACTAAGCTGGCAACACGGTCCAGCGGCAATGGGGCATGGTGACCGCGGTGAATCCTGCTCCCCTTCTAGTGGAGAGTGACAGAGGGTGACAAGGGCAGAAGATGGTTGCCAGGACAGGAGGCTCTAGAGTCAGCTCTGGTTGCAGGCTCCCCCTTGGCACCCCCATCAGCTCCCCTGGGGTGGCAGAATACGGGTAAGCCTTCTGGGACCCCGGCTTCTAGAATAAGCCATCCACCCTGGCTCCCCTGGCAGTGATCCAAGGAGGAGTGAGAAGTCTAGTATGCCTTAAGGGGGAATTCCAAGAGGACAGAAGAGAATGAGGCAGAAAAAAACATGAAATCTGGTGAAAGACGTTAATTTACAGATTCAAGCAGCTCAATGTGTCCTAAGAAGAATGTGTAAAAGAAAATCACAGCCAGACACATGACAGTCAACTACTGAAAACCAAACAAAAAGAGAAAATATTGAAAGCACCCAGAGAAAAATGACATTCAGGGGAATAACAGTTCAACAATGAATGACTTCTCAGAAACAATGGAGCAGATATAACGGGGGAGGGAGAAAATAGACCTACATGGTTGCAAAATTCCTGCATCTTACATGAAATGGCACAATATAAATTCTAAATAGTCTGTGAAATGTTAAGAGTGTAATTACAATCCCCAGAGCAACCAATGGAGAAGGAAAGGGCAACCCACTCCAGTATTCTTGCCTGGAAAATCCCATGAACAGAGGTGCCTGGTGGGCTACAATCCACGCAGTCACAAAGAATCAGACACGGCTCAGCATGCACACATACCCCCAGGTCAAGGTATACCTGTTGCTGCTGCTACTAAGTCGCTTCAGTCGTGTCCAACTCTGTGCAACCCCAGAGACAGCAGCCCACCAGGCTCTGCCATCCCTGGGATTTACCAGGCAAGAGTACTGGAGTGGGTTGCCATTTCCTTCTCCAATCCATGAAAGTGAAAAGTGAAAGTGAAGTCGCTCAGTCGTGTCCGACTCCCCACGACCCCATGGACCGCAACCCACCAAGCTCCTCCGTCCATGGGATTCTCCAGGAAAGAGTACTAGAGTGGGTTGCCATTGCCTTCTCTAAAAAGCCAATAAATACAGTAAATTATATTTTTCAATATTAATTTAATCCAAAAAGGTCAGCAAAGGAGGAAGAGAATATACATCAGATGGGGCAAACACAAGACAAATAATAAAATAGGAGACTTGACTCACCACATCAATGTCCCTGTGTGTGTGTGTTCGTGCTCAGCCGTATCTGACTCCTTGCAACTCTTTGGGGTAGGATTTGCTTCTAAACTTGCATCCATAGCTGTGGCCTCAGGTCCACACTAGTTGTTAGCCAGAGACATGTTCCTCATCCCATGGGGCAGCAAGTGAGGAGGAAGGGGAGGTGAGGTCACCTTCACGATCGGTGACCAGACCCTCTGCTGCTGTTTCCCTCTTGTCACTGGGTGCAGTCCACACTCCAAGGGAGGGGTTACAGGAGGGTGTGGGCTGAGCAGTTTACTGTTGTTGACTTATAAAAGTTCTCTGTAAATTCTGATCAGATATATGAGTTGCAAATATTTTCTCAACTCTGTAATTTGTCTTTTCCCTTTCTTGACAATTCCATGCTGTTCACCTAACTGGGTTTCGTCAGTTGAGAGTCTCACCAGCAGTGAGGAGTCTCAATGGGCTACGCTGTCACTAATATTTGGAATTTTCAGACTTGGAGATTTGTGCCATCTTCAATTGCATTTCTCTAATTACTCCTGAGGCTGATCACTTTTGCACTGTTTACTGGGTGTCTGGAATTCCTCTTTGGAGAAATGAATCCTCAAGTATTTGCTGTGCTTCTTGGGTCATTGGTCTTTTACTCACTGATTTCTGGTCATGGAACCCTAGACCTGAATGGGTTTTTGGCGACGGAAACATTCTCTCCTGTCCTATGACTTGTCTTTTTCTTTCTTCATGGTCTGTGTGTACTTTTAAAAACTTATTTTACTTATTTTGGCTGCTCCAGGTCTTAGTTGCAGCACGCAGGATCTTCAATCTTTATTGCGGCATGTGACCCTCAGTTGCAGCATGTGGGTTCTAAGTCCCTGATCAGGGAATAAACTCATGCCCTCTGCACTGGGGGCATGTAGTCTCAGTCACTGGAGCATCAAGGAAGTCCTTGTGTGTGTATTTAACAGATCTTATTTCTGAAAAGTTTTAGATTCACAGCAAAATTAAGCAGAAAGTACAGTTTGCAAACACCCCTTGCTCCCAAACATGCACAACCTCCCCCTCCATCAGCATCTCCACCAGACCATGTGGTACAGTAGCTACAGCTGATGAATCTACACCATGAATCACCCCCAGTCCACAGCTTACATTAGGCTTCCGTCTTCGTGGTGCACTTTTGGCAGGTTTGGACAAATGACAAATAAAGAATCTGCCCACAATGCAGGAGTCGCAGGTTCGATCCCTGGGTCAGGAAGATCCCCTGGAGAAGGGAATGGCAATCCACTCCCATATTCTTGCTTGGAGAATCCCTGGAACAGAGTAGCCTGGTGGGCTACAGTCCATGGAGTCACAAAGAGTGAGACATGACTGAGTGACTGACACACATATACAGTAACGACACGTATCTATCATTATAGCGTCATTCAGGGTAGTCTCATTGCCTTGAAAATCCTCTGTGCTCTGACTGTTCATCCTTTCCAGCCCCTAAGCCCTGGCAACCAAGAGTCTACGCTTCATTGCAGTGCAGTGGCTTCCCTTGTTGCAGAGTGTGGGCTCTAGGGCGCACACTCTGAGCTGTGGCGCATGGGCTTAGCTGCCCCCGCAGCATGTGGAACCTTCCTGCACCAGGGGTTGAATCTGTGTCCCCTGCATTGACAGGGCAGGTGGATTCTTAACCACTGGACCACCAGAGAAGTCCTGATTTGTAGTTTTTAGAGTATACAAAATCAAAAGGGAAATCAGTCAGTACTGTAAGGGACTTCAAGGCAAGCGAGACACAGGTTCAACTGCCGGTCCAGGGTGATCCCACATGCAACTAAGCCCATGAGCCACAACTACTGAGCCCGAGACCTAGAGCCTGTTACCGCGACAAAGAGGGGCCCCTATCTGCTGCAGCTAGAGAAAACTGGGAGAAACATCAACAATCTCAGATACGCTGCTGATACCACTCTAATGGGAGAAAGCAGGAGGAACTAAAGAGCCTCTTGATGAGAGTGAAAGAGGAGAGTGAAAAAGTTGGCTTAAAACACAGCATTAAAGAAACTAAAATAATGGAATCTGAGACCATAACTTCATGGCAAACAGAAGGGGGAAAGTGAAAGCAGTGACAAATTTTATTTTCTTGGGCTCCAAAATCACTGCAGACGGTGACTGCAGCCATGAAAAGATGCTTGCTTCTTGGAAGGAAAACTATGATAAACCCAGACATTATATTAGAAAGCAAAGATATCACTTTGCCAACAAAGTCCGTATAGTCAAAGCTCTGGTTTGTCCAGTAGTCATGTATGGGTGTGAAAGTCGGACCATAAAGAAGGCTGAGTGCTAAGGAAGTATCAGGCCACCTGATGTGAGGAGCTGACTCATTGGGAAAGACCCTCATTCTGGGAAAGACTGAAGGCAAAAGGAGAAGGGGGCAGCAGAAGATGAGATGGTTAGATAGCATCACTGACTTAATGGACATGAATCTGAGCAAACTCCAGGAGATAGTGGACAGAGGAGGCTGGCGTGCTGCAGTCCATGGGGTTGCAAAGAGTTAACACAACTTCGTGACCAAAAAACAACAAGAGAAAGCCTGCCAGCAGCAATGAAAACCAAGTGCAGAAAAAAACCGAAAAATCCACCTTGCAATGCAGGGTATGTGGGTTGAATCTCTGTTCAGGGAACTAAGATCCCACAGCCAGGGGGGCACTAAGCCCATGTGCCGCAAATGACAGAGCCCATGGGCTCCGGAGCCCGTGTGCCACAACTAGGGAGAAGCCCACAACAAAGATCACAAGTGCTGCAACTAAGACCAGACGCAGCAAGAAATAAATCAACTAAAAAAAAAAGAGGGGCTTCCCTGGTGGTCCGAAGACTTGGCACTCCCAATGTAGGGACCCCAGGTTCAATCCCTGGTCAGGAAACCAGATTCCACACGCTGCAACTAAAGATCCCTCATGCCACAGCTAAGACCCAGCACAGCCAAATAAAAAAATAAAGTAAATATTTAAAAAAATAAAGAAAATACTTTGAGATGAAAGAAAATGAAGACATATCAAAACAAATGGAATACAGTTAATACAGTGTTTAGAAGGAAATTTATAGCTCTAAGTATCCATACTAAGAGAGAAAAAAGATTTCAAAACAATCACGTCCCATCTTAAGACAGTGGAAAAAGTGGGTCTCCTATATCCAATATTTTACTGGAGATCCTGGCTGTGGTCACCATGTTTCTCCCCTCTGGAGATTCCAGCCAGAGCAATTCATTAATAAAATGAAACAAAAGACATCTAAACTGGGGAGCCTTGCCTGTACAAAATTCTGAAGAATCCAGTAAGCAACTATTAGAACTAATAAATCAGTTCAGCAAAGTTTCTGGGTACAAGATCTACATATAAAACTCAATTGTATTTTTATACTCTTGCAATCAACAACTGAAAATGAAACTAAGAAAAAAACTCTATCCACACAACACACAGAAATATATATGGGGACTTCCCTGGCAGTACAGTGGTTGAGACTCTGTACTTCCAATGCCAGGGGCCTAGGTTTAATCCCTGGTGTAGAAACTAAGATCCCACACACAACGTGGTGTGATTAAATAAATATCACAGCTTAAAAAACAAATTTTAAAGTATATATGTTTTTTGAAAAACTCATTACGTTAGATCTCAAAATTCAAATAATAAGCTGCCACCTTTTCAACCTGAACTGTACTGTAAATGAGAATATCTGTGATTTCTGTTTATGATCAAGTCACAGGCATCGCAAGGTGTTTCAGTGAAGCTAAATTCCTCCCGTTCGAGGCCAGTTGAGAATAAAGGTGGGATTCTTCCCCATCCAAATGCCTGGATGCCCTGTCGGACCTTGCCTGACCATGCAGGTCCATCCTCCCAGCTCAGGGTGTCATTTCAGAGGGAGACCCAGACCCAGGTTGGGTCACCCGCGCTCCGGCCCCACCCCAGGCCAGAAGCCGGCCCTGCTTCCAGGACAGGGGTGCAGGCCAAGACAGGAGGACCAGCATGAACTCAACATGATATTTAAGGACTGCGTTGATACAAAGACAAACACGATCCGTGCTAGGTTCATCACCATTATTCTTTTCTTCTTCTGATTTTAACAGAAATTGACATTAGACACTTCCCAAGTCCACTCGAGTGAAACAGCGTCTGGGGGGGAGGTGCGGGGGGGTGGGGAGTGCGGGCGCAGGGGGGCAGGGGGAGGAGCCGTAGGCGCAGAAGCCTGGGGCCACTTGCCCTCCCTCGACTCCTTCCCCTCCCTGTCCTTCCCCCACCCCGCCTCCCTCTCTCCCTCCACCCCTGCGGCCTCCTCCCGCCTCCCTCCTTCCACCCTTTCCCCCGGTTTCTTTCTCTCCCGCCTCCCCCTCCCCCTCCTCCCAGGACCCTCTCCCCTGCGCGCTCGGCTGACGCCGGCGGCTGGGAGTCATGCGCGGCCTCTCCGGGCTCGCGGCGCTGCGGGGGCTGCTGTGCGGCGCGCGGGCCCTGGGCCCCAGCGTGCTCGCGCGCTCCTGCTCGGGTGAGTCCGCCCGCCTGGCAGCCAAGCGCGGGGTGGGGCGGGTCGAGGGGCCGCCGACCTTTGCTGACGCACGTGCGGCCCCGGCGCGGGGGCCGGTGGCCCGGGAGCAGGCGGGCTGGAGAGGCGCGCCCCTGGGGTTTCTGCCTGGCGGGGCCCCAGCGCTCACCGCCGCCGCCACCGCTCACTCCCAGCTAGGCCCCCACGGCCCCGCTCACCTCACCTTGCTCGGGGCAGGGTGTCCGAGGGCTCCGAAGCAGGAGGAAACCAGAAGCCTGGTGGCCACACTTTGTGCTGACGGGGATCCCAGCGGGCCCAGGGCTCCTGCGTGGGGTCATTCTCAGCAAATGAACATTCCTATCCTGAGGCTTCTTTCCGCCCGGCATATCCCTGCCTGGAGTCTTGCAGGTATCTGGGGGTCCTCCGCCCTAGCAGCTGGCCCTCCGGCGCTTCCAGACTCCTGGCGTTCCAATGCTGGCAAGGGTAAATTGCCATCTTCCGAGGCAGGAGCCAGCTGGCAGCAGGCCAGGCTGGCCCCTAGGGACTGGGCTTTAGGGGAACGAATAAGGGTGGGGACCTTCCTGCAGTGCAAGGCATTGAAGGTATGTGGTGGGCACCCAATGCCTGCTCCCCAAGCCCTCCTGGGGCTGGGAAGGCAGATGCAGATGCCCCCAGGGTCACTGGCTCTTTTGGACCTGACGGCTCATCTCTTCTCCAGTTCTCTCCTCCTCTCTGCAGGGCTTAGCCGCCAATCCAGGGTCTGGGCCCTTCTCCAGAGTACACTTGACCCTAGACCCAATGCCAAGGGTCAGCCTAACTCTGAAAGTGTTAGGCGGTAGGAGGGTGATGACACTGGGGGTCTCTCTGGCAGCATCACCCCCGGAGGAGGAGGGCTGGGGCAGTATTGACTTTAGGACACTAGGTTCAAGTGTCCTGCCTTGAAACCCCAACAGCAGCCTGGCCAAGGAAGGTGTCAGGGGAGGAGCCCTCCCATCTCCCTGGCTGCAGACAGGGACCCCTCCCCCTTCCTCAATCCCCAGGTCCCTCTCTCTATCCCTGTGACCTAACTGGTGGGAAAGTGCTTTTCACTCTCCCTGGTCCCTGCCATTATTTCACCTCAGACCCAGAAGATGGATGCTGGGTCCCTCCTGATGTGGCAGTTTGGGGGTGCAGACAGTGTCTATGCTAGCTCCCTGAAGTACAGCAGTGAACATCAGGACTTGTACTTTCTTTCCAGTGTGGCATCTCAGGGGCACCAGCTCCATCAATGGGCAGCTTTTCCCACTGCCTGCCTGGGTGGGGCCATGCCTCCTGTGACAGGCTGAAGTCCCCAGGGGCCCACCGTGCTGGACAGTCCTGGCTGTGGGCGCCATACTTCTCCCCTCCAGGACTCCTCTGGTTGAGGCAAACTCTGCAGTCTAGGGGACACCTGGGTCCTGGCAGGGGAACCCAGGTCCAAGAGACGTGAAAGGTGAGGCGCAGCCCCGAGCTCCCCTCTTCCACAGGAGGACCCTCCTGGACCCGGGAGCGGACACTGGTTGCGGTGAAACCAGACGGGGTGCAGCGGCGGCTAGTTGGGGACGTGATCCAGCGCTTTGAGAGGAGGGGCTTCAAGCTGGTGGGGATGAAGATGCTGCAGGTACCAAGCTTTCGGCCTGTGGGTGTCACTGAGGGGACTGGGGTGGGGGCTGTTTTCAGCCCTATGTCAGGACAGCCTCCTTGTGCTGGCAGTAGAAGGGGAGGGGCAGGAAGTGCCTGCCCTGTGCTCCTGTAGCTGGAGCGCCAGCCCTTGTTGGTGTCGTCCGCCAAGGGCCCTGCGGTCAGGACACCACTACCACTGCCCTGGTGCCCGGTGGGGCTCCCTATCACCCCTTCCCTCGATGCACCAGGCGCCAGAGAGAATCCTTGCTGAGCACTACCACGATCTGCAGAGGAAGCCCTTCTACCCAGCCCTCATCAGCTACATGAGCTCCGGCCCGGTGGTGGCCATGGTACAGCAGGGCCACGGCGGTGGGAGGGTGGAGGGCCCTGGGTTGAGCCCTGGGTGACCCCTGCCTCTCCCCACCTCCTCTATCTCTCTGTTGCAGGTCTGGGAAGGCCCCAATGTGGTCTGCACCTCGAGGGCCATGATAGGCCACACCAACTCCGCCAAGGCTGCCCCTGGCACCATCCGGGGAGACTTCAGCACTCATGTCAGCAGGTAACACACTCAGCCACTTGGAGCTGAGGCCCAGTGCCCTAGGGGCTCAGGGTGGCAGCCTGTGCCCAAGGCAGATCCACCGGGCCTGGGCATCTTGCTCAGGGGAAAGTGAAGCCAGAAAACTTGATAGTAGCATGTCACACCTGACGTTGGTTAGTGCAGTATTTTTCAAAACCTTTCTGTGTACACAGATGATAGAGCATTCCCTGTGTTGTGTCTATGCTCTGCCATCATGGTCTGTCACCTGACTTTACCTCCAGATACCCCAGGGGTTGGCTGGGGACAGATGCCGAGGTCAGGCTGGAACCCAGTTTTCCAGCTCCTCTGTTCTTCCTTGCCCCTCTGCACCATCACCCACCCACTCCCCTAGACAGTTGGGGATCGGCAGACTGTGCCTAGGACCCCCGAGGTACATGCTGAAGCCTATGCTCTACCTCTGCCGCCTGGCACAGGAATGTCATCCATGCCAGTGACTCCGTGGAGGGGGCCCAGAGAGAGATCCAGTTGTGGTTCCAGAGCAGTGAGCTGGTGGACTGGGCAGATGAAGGCCACCTCAGCAGCATCTACACAGCCTGAGCATGCAGGCGCCTGCGGTCACCCCGGCATCCACTCAGGACCAGCTACCTCTGTCAACAAGAACTTGAGCTCATACCCACGCTCTGCCCATCTGTACCAGACCACCTCCCTGTCCACCTTCTGCCCCACTCCAGCCCCAGAGTGGTTGAGCCACCAACTTTATGTGCCTTTTAGTATTATCCTAAGCCAGCAAGGGACTGGAAGTCCTTCCTGAACCAAAGTGCCAGACAAGCTTTGGGGTTCAAAAGCTGGTAGTGTGACCGTCCTTTCCCCAAAGTGGGGACATTAAAATTCACTGTGCTGTGCGTGGGAGTGGTGTGCTCATTATGGCCCCTGCCATCTATCTCTGAGGTGGGAATGAGGCCTTATGCAAAGTTGTAAGCAGCTTGAAAGTAGAAATGAAGCTTACCATTTCACATACCAGGAGATCAAGAACTTTGTAGGAGAGAGGCAGAGGTCCAGAGGCCTCCAGCCTGAAATCTGGAAGCTCCAAGCTGAGCCACAGAGATTGTGCTGTCCCTCAAGGAGGAGCCCTAGGCAGTTGTAAACAGTAGTCGGAAGGGGCAGACAGGAAGCTGAAGCCGCCTCAAAGGCAGAAAGGCTGGTGGCCACACTGACACTGCATACGTCACTCCTCACACCTGGTCCTCAGGTGTGTCCCTGGCCACTTGTCACAGGTACTGGATACTGCATATCATTACACCTGCTGAGGCCGGCTGGTCCTCACCCTGCTTTATGACGTCTTCGCGACGCTGGCCTTGGGTTCCCGGCTTAGGTTTCTCCCTGTGCCTCCACGTGAGGGCGCGGTTTAACGGTCTGACCTTCAACTGGCCATGAAAGGGTCATGTTTGGAGCTGACCCTGGGCCTGGCCATGCGAGGAAAAGGCCTTCCCAGTTCCCGTGACTTTCCTAGGCTCGTCTCCTTCCCTTTTCTTTGCAACAGGGTAGAGAAGCACCCAGGAGGGGAAGACATTTAAATGCTAGGCGAGTCCAAAGAAGTGTTTTAAATGCACAGCAATGCCCAAAGCGGTGAGGGAAGCCGAGGGGCCTCGCCTCGGCCCGGGAACCAAATGTTCCCTGTGTCCGGCTGGCCCCCAATCCAGTACTGACGCCCAGTCTTGTTAAAAGGAGTCCAGAAAGCTGAGTTCTGATTCACGTTCAGCACGGCTCCGCCACGGGAACAGGCTCGCCGCACTGCGCCTGCGTCCGCCGCGGCTCGCAGACTGATTTCCAGTCCCAAAAGGCCGCGGGGCCCTGAGGGCCGGACGTTCTGAGAGAGGCTGGGGAAGGGGAGGGGCGGGGCATCCTGGGAATGGCGTGGGTCGCGGGGGCGGAGCTTCCCGGGAAGATTGAGGACTGAGTGGACCGGGCTTCCTGGAAGCAGCGACTGTCGCGGGGGCGGGGCGCTCTGGGAGGCGTGAGGACCAGGGTGGGCGGGGAGACTTGGGAGGGGCGAGGGTCATGGGGCGGGGCGTCCTGGGAGGGGCGAGGGGAGGGGCGGGGATATGAGGGGTGGGGCGTCCTGGGAGGAGCGAGGGTACGCGGGGTGGGGCGTCCTGGGAGGAGCGAGGGGGCGCGGGGCGGGGCCTCCTGGAAGGAGCGGGGATCTGAGGGACGGGGCGTCCTGGGAGGAGCGAGGGGGCGCGGGGTGGGGCTTCCTGGGAGTAGCGGCGATATGAGGGGTGGGGCGTCCTGAGAGGAGCGAGGGGCGCGGGGCGGGGCGTCCTGGGAGGAGCGAGGGTACGCGGGGCGGGGCCTCCTGGGAGGAGCGGGGATCTGAGGGACGGGGCGTCCTGGGAGGCGCGAAGGGGCGCGGGGCGGGGCCTCCTGGAAGGAGCTGGGATCTGAGGGACGGGGTGTCCTGGGAGGAGCGAGGGGGCGCGGGGTGGGGCTTCCTGGGAGGAGCGAGGGGCGCGGGGCGGGGCGTCCTGGGAGGAGCGAGGGGCGCGGGGCGGGGTGTCCTGGGAGGAGCGGGGATCTGAGGGACGGGGCCTCCTGGGAGGAGCGAAGGGACGCGGGGCGGGGCCTCCTGGGAGGGGCGCGGGGCGCGGGGCGAGGCGTCCTGGGAGGAGCGAGGGGCGCGGGGCGGGGCGTCCTGGGAGGAGCGGGGATCTGAGGGACGGGGCGTCCTGGGAGGAGCGAGGGGACGCGGGGCGGGGCCACCTGGGAGGAGCGAGTGGACAAGGTGCGGGAAGTCCGCGTCCCAGGGCAGCTCTGGAGGAGCCCGCGGGCAGAGAGCCTCCTGTCCTTTGAGGCCGAGGTTAGAGTCCTGGGACCCCGGCGGATCTCTGCTGCTTTTACCACCCAGGCCCGCTCCAAGCGTCATGGCCCAGCCACCGGCAGATGTCAGCGAGGACGACTGTCTCCCAGAGTACCGCCACCTCTTCCGTCCGGACTTGCTCCAGTGAGCGTCGCGTCTGGGGCGCCCCAGGGAGTCGGGCAGGGGGCGGGGGCGCCTGCGGTGCGCGCGGCGGGGGACTGAGGTTTTCCTGGGATGTGTGAGGACCCCAAGCCTGGTGGTCAGGCTGTCCAGATGTCCGGGTATCCCAGCGATGCAAGTACTGGTATTCCGATCTTTGTCCGCGTGACCGTATCCTGTTTATCGATGGGGAGGTGGGGACGAGTGTCAGAAAACACAGAGCAAAGGTCAGGAGGAGGAAGAATTATTACTAGCAGCAAGTAAGGAAAAGGCGATGGCACCCCACTCCAGTACTCTTGCCTGGAAAATCCCATGGGCGGAGGAGCCTGGTGGGCTGCAGTTCATGGGGTCCCGAAGAGTGGGACACGACTAAGCGACTTCACTTTCACGTTTCACTTTCATGCATTGGAGAAGGAAATGGCAACCCACTCCAGTGTTCTTGCCTGGAGAATCCCAGGGACAGCGGAGCCTTGGTGGGCTGCCATCTATGGGGTTGCAGAGTTGGACACTACTGAAGCGACTTAGCAGCAGCAGCAAGTAAGGAGAACACTGAAGATTTTCCCCAAAGCTGTCTCTCCAAACAGCAAATTTGGGGAGGTTTTAAGCTAAGAGTGCAAGCATCTTAAGAAGGGGTTTGGGTGGTTGATGAAGTCCAAGCGTTAGTTCATTAAAGTCACAAGTGTCAGAAAAAGTTACTATCATTATCTCTGAGGTTCCAGTTAGTCAGGTGATTGAGCATTTCAAGGCTGATCTTTACCATCAAAACAGAATCAGGAAACTTTACAACCAGTATATAATTCATATCTTGGCCATTGTTACTTCTCTTGCCTGATGACAGTTGTTAGTTTCTGTATTCTTCTGAGACCTGTCGAGGACAGCACTGTGTCCAGGCTTAGATCACAGAATGGCAGGGGCCCCAATTGTCTTCTCTTATGTCAAGAAAAACCTGCCTGTTTCTCTTTCTCCAGGAATCTGCTATCCTATCCATTTAGAGGGCGGCTGGAGGAAGGCTTATGTTTTGAAAACATTTCTCATTAATTGATAGCTTTCTGCATAGAGACTTCTAGGCTGAAATCATTCTTCCCAAAGATTCAGAAAGCCGAGGAATGCAGGCCTTCAAAAGCGGCGTTTCTCGAATTTGATGCAAGTGTCCAGTGCAGAGGGTCAGTGGAAGAGCACCTCCCCCATCCCCATTCAACAGCAGTCCCTTACTCTTTTTATTTTTCATTTAAACAAATTATTTAGAATTTATTTATTTAGCTGCACTGGATCTTAGTTGCGGCATATGGGATCTAGTTTCCTGACCAGGGGTGGGCCCTATGCCCCCTACATTGGGAGCATGGTGTCCCAACCAGTGGACCATCAAGGAAGCCTGAACAGGGGCCTCTGGAAAGAGTCTCTGTTTTTTCTCTCAGGGACAAGGTGGCTTTCATCACGGGTGGTGGCTCTGGAATCGGGTTCCGGATTGCTGAGATTTTCATGCGGTAAGCAAGCGTTGCTCTGTGTGCTCCAGGCCCCATCTGGCTGCCCCCTCCTCCTTGGGAGGGGGCCTGGGATCCTGGGCAAAATGCCAGTCGGTGGTGGGAACCCCTCTAGTTCCAGGTCTGTCAGAGAACATTTGAAAGGGGTCCTGCCATAGTCACTCAGCCCCTAATAGGCCCCTGGGTCATCTGCCAGCTGTGCCTTCAGCCCTGGGCTGATGTTGAAGCCTGAGAGACCCTTGGGGGAGGGGGCCCCTTCGATTGCTGGGCAGGAGCCCTGCTGGGTGTGCTGCTTGTGTCTTGCTGCCCTCACTCCTGCTCTCTGGCTTTGCAGGCACGGCTGCCACACAGTCATCGCCAGCAGAAGTCTTGCCAGAGTATCGATGGTGAGGGGGCTCTCCTGTGCCCAGCAGACCATGGATGACTTTGGGGGCCAGGAGCCTAGGCCTGGAAGGTCTGAGGTCCTGAGGGTGATCACAACAAAACCAACCTGTCTCCCAAATATGGAGCTTCAATGGAAGTGGTCCCCAGGAACACTCGTGTTTTTACAGAATCTAATTATCAGGTCCTGCGAAGCGACCCATCTGTTGGGTGGTACTGTGGCCCCAGCAGAGATCTCTGGGCTCAACAGGTTCTTGAGGGGGGAATGTATCTCCCCTGCCATAGCTGGTCTCAGCATAGGGACTGGACATCAGCTGGAGCTGCTGTTGACCTGTGACCAGTGGCCTGGAGGGTGATGAGAGGGGACAGGGTACAGGATGTCTTAGCGTCCACCAGGGGTTGTGGCCCTGGGGAGGGCCGCTTGGCAGCTGTGCCTCCCCAGGGTGGGTTTCAGCCTCATAGTCCGGGTCCCTGGCAGAACCTGGCTCATCATCCTCATTGGATCCTGAAGGGCTGTGCCTCCAGGTGAGGCCAGCAGGCTGCTGCCCACCTCTCTTCCCGTCTGGCTTCTAGGCTGCTGGAAAGCTGGCTGCTGCCACTGGCCAGAAGTGCCTCCCTCTGTCTCTGGACGTCCGAGCTCCCCTGGCCATCGCGGCAGCTGTAGAGCAGGCCCTGAAGGAGTTCAGGAAGATTGACATTCTCATCAACTGTGAGTCCCTGTTGAGCATGACTGGGGGCTTCTGATGGGTCTGCAACACCAGACTTAGTTTGGAAGCCCTGGAACTGTCCTGGCTCCAGGCCACTGTCTCAGCCCAGCTGTGCCCCTCCCGGGTCCATGCAGCCGTTGCTCAGCAGGATGCCCTGAGAACTAGGCTGAATCACAGAGAAGGGTCACTCTCATGTCCTGAAGTTACCTGTTAAAGAAAAGGGAAGACACATTATTGTTTTAGTATAGTTTTATTTTTCAACACTTATTTATTTATTTGACTTGTGTCAGGGCTTGATGGTGGCACTCAAGCTCAGTAGTTGCAGCTTGAAGGCTTAGTTGCCCTGAGGCATGTGGGACTAGGGATTGAACCTGCGTCCCCTGTGTTTCAAGGTGGATCCTTAATCACTGGACCACCAGGAAAGCCCCTGTTTTAGTACAGTTTTAGATCCACAGACTAATTGAGCAGGTAATATAAACAACTACTCATACCATACTCCTGCCACACACACACACATAGTGTCTACTATGAATACCTTGCATTTGTTAACAGCTGTTAACTATAGTCTCTGCTTTACATTCAGGTTCATTTCTGCTGAAATTTCCTTTAGAAACTTCCAGCATGACAACATACTCTAGTAAAAATTAATTTAAAAAACCCCCCAAAATTAGTGTATTATTTTCCTGCCCCTGACAGTCATAAGCTGGGCAGCTTCAAACAGCAGAAACGCATTCTCTTATAGTCTGGAGGCCAGAGATGTGAGAGTGAGGTGTGGTGGGCCGCGCTCCCACGGGAGGCTTGGGAGAGTCTGTCCAGGGCCTGGCTTGTGGCTCCTGGGGCTGCTGCCTGGCATCCCTTGGCTCCTGGCTGCATTCCTCCAGCCTCTGCTCCGTCCCTCTGTGCACGACTGTGTCCCCTTTAAGAACAGCAGTCCTTGGGTTTAGGCCACCCTATTCAGTATCATCTCATTTTATCTTGATGACATCTGCAAAGACCGTGTTTCCACATACAGTTAAGTTTACCCGCAGTGGGCTTCCCAGGTGGTGCAGTGGCTAAAGAACCTGCTTACCAACTCAGGAGTCACAGGAGACGTGGGTTCAATCCCTGGGTTGGGAAGATCTCCTGGAGAAGGAAATGGCAACCTGCTCCAGTGTTCTTGCCTGGGAAATCGCATGGACAGAGAAGCCTGGTGGGATTACAAAGAGTTGACACGACTGGACACTCATAGCTGTGACAGGCATCAGGTGTTGGGATACACTGAAGAGTGTATCTTTTTGAAGCACACGATCCAACCCATAGCACCTGCTCTGCCCAACATTCAAGAGTTTGTCCAAAAGCTGAGGTTCCTCCCTGGCCAGCCTGGACCACCCTGAGGATGCAGATGCTTTGACTGCTCGGGGCTCCTTCCATGCGCAGGTGCAGCCGGGAACTTCCTGTGCCCCGCCAGCGCCTTGTCCTCCAACGCCTTCAAGACTGTGATGGACATCGACACCTTGGGCACCTTCAACGTGTCTCGTGTGCTCTATGAGAAGTTCTTCCGGGTAAGTGTCCCGAGGCCGGGGCCTCCTGGTCCTGACTATGCGCTCACTGCCCACCTCGTGTGTTGCAGGACCATGGAGGGGTGATTGTGAACATCACTGCAACCCTGGGCGCCCGGGGGCAGGTGCTCCAAGTGCACGCAGGCTCTGCCAAGGCGGCCGTGGGTACGGGCACCCCCCTGGTCTTCCCGCCTGGGTTCTTCCCCGTCCCCGGAGGCCGGCAATGTCCTGGTGAAGCTGTGCCCCCACCACATCCGGGCCACCCCGGAGGCCGGGCAGCCCTGCTTCTCCCTCACACGGCCTGCCTCCCCTGCAGATGCGATGACAAGGCACCTGGCTGTGGAGTGGGGCCCCCAGAACATCCGTGTCAACAGCCTTGCCCCTGGCCCCATCAGTGGCACTGAGGGGTTGCGGCGTCTGGGTAAGGCTCCCCCAGCGGGTGCTTCCCCGGGCACAGGCCCCACAGTACCTCCAGGGGCTCCCCTCCCGCTTGGCTAGGACTGGCCCGGGATCAGAGACAAGCGCTCATGGCTCCCCAGGTGGGCAGAGTCCATCCCCAGCCTGGGGACAGTTCACACAGCCCTGCAGGGGGCTAGGGGCCGGACTTGGGCAGCTGTCCCTAGAGCTAGAGCCCAGGGGCTGCTGGCCTCGTGAGCAGCACACACAGGGCCCTGCTGAAGCCTCCAGAGCCTTGCCAGGCGAGCAGGGACAAGCCTTGTGCTGGCTCCACAGTGTGGTTACTGGGCATGGCCCAGGACAATGCTGCTGGCGTCCCCAGCGTTACCGGGTGCAGCTCAGGGGAGGCTGGCAGAGGAAGGTGGCGGCCCCTGGGTCCTGGGACTTGCCTGAACCTCTTCCTCCCTCCCAGGTGCCCCGCATGCTGGCCTGAGGGCGAAGGTCCTGGCCAGCCCCCTGCAGAGGCTGGGGAACAAGACAGAAATCGCCCACAGTGCCCTCTTCCTGGCCAGCCCGCTGGCATCCTTCGTGACGGGGGCCCTGCTGGTGGTTGACGGGGGTGCCTGGCTGACGTTCCCTAATGACATCCAGTCTCTGGCAGATTTCTCATCCTCTGCTAAGCTTTAGGTGATGTCCCGCTCCCACCATCAGGGTCACCCGTGTCCTTGGCCCCCTTCCCAGACACCCACCTTGTGGCCAGGGGTCATGCGCCTTGCCCCCGGTCTCTTATGTGCATTTCTAGATGTGCTCTTGCTCACCCCGGGCTCCCTGGCTCCACACTGGACTGAGGCCTGGGTGGTCGTGCAGGCACACAGGGCATGGTGGGGGTGCTGGGAGGGCCCAGCCCCCTCCTCCTGGGTCCCCGTCACAGGGTAGAGACAGGACTTGGACTGGCTCCCGTCCCATCGGAGGTGGTTGGTCTCCTCACGAAGCTGTGGTTGGTGCCGCTTCCGGAGGGACCCCTGGGCCTGCTTGTAGGACAAGCGATGCTTGTCAGCCCTCTGGTGTGGTGGCTGGCAGACACAGTCAATAGACAGGAGTCTGAGCAAACTCCAGGAGACAGCGAAGGACAGAGGAGCCTGGAGTGCTGCAGTCCATGGGGTCGCAGAGTCGGATGTGACTTAGCATCTGAACAATAAGATGTGTTCTCGGTCCTCCAGATGCACAGAGTGGGTG